>NW_022631141.1:1572731-2139528 GCF_010015895.1 Lontra canadensis | reverse complement strand
GATGATGGCCTTTTTGGTCCCATCATTTAAAATTGTTTTTCACTTATCCCCGAATCCATTTTTATTTTGCTTTCTAATTATAAAAATGCTTATTTCACCACAAAGGACATCCTCACTTGAAGTGTAATCAATAGAATACTAATTTGACTTTAATAATTTTCTTTCATCCTTTCTGAGCAAAACTGCTGACAGCAAAAGACAAAAGTGGGCCCAGACCCAATGGAGAAAGGGAGTAGAGTCTGATTCTAGTGTGGGTCCAGGGCTCTGTCTGTGGTTCCCCCATGGCCAGTGGCTTGGGGACCAGGACTACTGTACTGTACAGCCCTCTCAGAACAGCAGCCCTACTCCGAAATCAAGCTATTCCTTTCTCTATCCCATTCACACCCATTCAAGTTAGGCTTTCAAATGACTCTTTAAAATAGAAATGCTAATGGCCAATCCTGCTTCGTCCCGTCCGGCAGGAGGCAGTCTCGGTGTGGTACCCGAGCCAGCTCCCTGAAGACTCACGACCCCCTGGGATGTAGGTACCGTTCTTCCTGGTTCACACATGAGCGGACTGTTCTCGTTTACAAACTGAATTCAGGGGGAAAAATGCTCTATTGTGGTATTTTCAGAGTACAGTATTTCTAATACGATTTGTAGATTTAAAAGTTCTGTGAATAGGGCGCCTGGGTGGCTCAGCTGGTTAAGCGACTGCCTTCGGCTCAGGTCATGATTCCAGAGTCCCAGGATCGAGTCCCGCATCGGGCTCCCAGCTCCACGGGAAGTCTGCTTCTCCCTCTGACCTCATCCCCTCTCATGCGCTCTCTCTCTCTCTCTCTCAAATAAGTAAATAAAATCTTTAAAGAAATAAAATAAAATAAAAGTTTTGTGAATAAAGATACCACATGAGTGTATCCCAGCTTTTTTGCTTAAAACAAATGAAGGGGATTTTTTAAAAGTTAAAAATAAAACTTTCTGCTAAGCCTACTTCTTGACAGAAATGACCATTTTAGGACTTCTCTGAACCAATCTTAAGAAAAAATATTGCTTCCTTTTTTTTTTTTTTAAATTTTCCAAACTTT
The DNA here is from genome assembly GCF_010015895.1 of Lontra canadensis. Classification (NCBI taxonomy): domain Eukaryota; kingdom Metazoa; phylum Chordata; class Mammalia; order Carnivora; family Mustelidae; genus Lontra; species Lontra canadensis. The sequence continues at coordinate 2,138,464 of NW_022631141.1, read as the reverse complement.
TGTGGTCAAAGAGTTTAAAAGTGTTCAAACACTAGAATGCCATGTTCGGACTGAGCTCCCCCCTCCTTGCAAAGCTCTTTCTATCTAGGGTTTATGTAGTTTGCAAATAGGTTGATATAAACGGAAAATTCACTTTCTAGCCAGCACTCTTTAAACGAGGTCACCTTTCTTTAACTCTCTGCAGAGAAAGCCTAAGAAGACTATATTTGGCCAGGCCAACTCAGACGGAGACCAGAAAGGAAGCCATGCAGGCCAGCCTGCTGGGCTTGGCACGGCTCGTTTCAGGTCTGTGCCCCTGCTTCCTGCCCACTGGCTTCCTCACAAAGAAAATCTATGGGGACTCAGGTGAGGGGAACGCACACTGTGGGCTCTGATCATCTGATCTATTCTGATGAGCCTAAGCTAGAATTTATTTTTCACTCCTCTGCTCAAACCTTTATCAGCAAAACAGCTGCTATCTCTCTAATGTACATTTGATTCTGGCAGGGTCTAAACTGATCTCAGCTACTGCCGTGATGCCATTTAATCCTGACTATAAAATTCTGGAAGATAAAATTATTATTTTCTCTGAAGTTACATCTGCTCGGGACAAAACATAATCAGCTACTTCACAGGACCAGCTTAGACAAATAATGTGAATAAACAAGACCTAAATATGAGTATTTTGTGTTTGTAGTTTCTTCCCATGATTCTCCAAATTGAAATGCTGTTGAGAGAAAACAGTCAATCAAAATGCAATGGCTCACTGATCCCTTCCCGTTCTCGAACCTGAGCCGGGAGCCGTGAGTGGGAATACAGAACCAGTGACAGGGTAGCAGGAGGCTTCACGACTACAGCTGCTGAGCGCACCCGTCTGGACATCCCGGCACGTGGCCGGCTGGAGGGCCTGTAATTTTAGTGTAAGAGAAGGCGTTATATACATCATGAAAGACCACATTTTCTTCTGGAAGAGGTTCAAAATCAGAAACACAATAGTAGGAACATTTTCTGAAAGCAGCGATGTGATAGAGGCTGATTTTACGGCAATCTTCATTAAACAAAGACAACCTGGAGCGAGGCTCTTGCCCTATTCAGTAGCTACAATGCTGCACTGAACAAGAACCACACTTGGAAACTTCAAGGGCAGGTGGCAGGTCACAAACAGCAAAGACCTTGTAATGCTAGACTTACTCGTTTCCAAAAGGTTATGTGTGATCTTGACTTGCGGTTTTCAGAGTCACGTTACAAATCGGGATTAATTCCTTTGTCGTATTTGCCCATTCTCTAGGAGCAAATGTGGGTTTTCCATCCCTTTTACCATATAATGATGCCATAAAAAGAAACGTGTGAAATCATTACAACTTAAAGATCTAAGAAATCGGACACGTGGTTTATCTGATTCTATAACTTGGTGGTAGAAGGAAAACCTTTAAGAAAATCTTGCATAGGAACGTCTGGGTGGCTCAGTTAGTTAAGCGTCTGCCTTCAGCTCAGGTCATGATCCTGGAGTCCTGGGATCGAGCCACGTGTCAGTCTCCTGCTCAGCAGGGAGCCCGCTTCCCCCTCTCTCTCTGCCTGCTGCTCTGCCTACTTGTGATCTCTGTCTGTCAAATAAATAAATAAAATCCTTAAAAAAAAAGTTAATAGATGCATGCATTTAATTTCATGAGGCAACCTCCCTTAAGAAGAAAGTCTGAATAATCAGAAAAGAATGTGTAATTATAATCACCTTTGGATTCGTATCTTATTACTATCTGTAGTATCACCTTACATCCTGAAAATGGTTTTTTCTCTCATAATATACCTTCATTTTTTTATATACTTTTTCTCCACATATATGCAGAACTTATCTCCCTCCTGTTTTTGGACTAAGTAAAATAGGTCTAATCTTTATTCCATCACAAAATCTTTGATTTAAAAGATCTTACTTTCCTAAATGAACCACTGTTAAAACTGAGGAGCAACACTAAAGCATAAACTGATTTTGAGAGGGGGGTGGGAATAGATTTTATGCTGTTTTTCATTGCTCCTGAGGGCATAACAACACACAGACAAGTTTTAAAACTGTTAACTAGAGACCTCAAGCATACCTAGCTGATTAAAAGTATCATTTAAGTGAAGTCACAGATCTGCCATGATTTCTCTCTAAATCATAGTCAAACAAGGTAAAATCCATTTCATTAGACTCTGTAACTATAAATCAGTGTCAAAAGTTAAGTACCCATGAATATAAACATTCCTACGTAAGGGCCACTATATACCAACAGATGTGCACGGAGAGAAGAAATGCTTTTGCTATGATTCTTCCCTTATTTTCCCTCATTAATCCTTACAATCTGCATGATTCTATCTGGAAGAACAAATGTGTCTGTACCCTAAAAACATCTTCTAAATTTCTTCTTTTTTCTTAAATGACTTTCAGAGAAGAAAAGTCCTATAAGCCTCTTAGCAAAGCCTCACTTGGGATAACAATTCTTTAACATGAACAAGGAACCTTCATAGACTCTCTGCACTGGTCATCTGTGCCATGGTACCAAAGCCAGGATGCTTTTCTGGCTTATAATTAAAAGTAAGCATAAAGTTTACAAACTAGAAAACACTGTCATGACTGTGAAATCTAATTGACCAATCAAAACCCTCTTAGCCTCTTAATCCCCACACAGTAATTCTTCTCCTCTCCTTCCTGCCCATCACACACACACGCACACACACACGCACACTCGGTTCTCTTGTTTTCATTCTATCTTTCTACCTGGTAATCCTCAGCAGGCCTCCAGTACAGACAATCCGTTCTCTGTTTACAATTTTATTACTTCTTCTAGTTCAATTATCACTTAGAATCGTCCCACAGGAACACAGCTATCAGGAGTCAACCCAGCGGAATGGGAAGAATATATGATTAATCCCCAGCTCTCCCTCTCCTCTTGATGATCGTGGGTAAATGAAATAAAAGTGCTGAGCCCCTATTTTTTCATCTAGAAAGCGAAGCTAAAATGAAATCTCTGCCTACCTTATAGAAATCGTGGTAATACCATGCGAGATAATTTCCCTGTGAATTTCAATGTGATGGTAAATTTTTAGTTATAATTCAAATTTTGAAAAGAGGTATAATAATGGAGGCAGCCTAAATTTTAATTCCTTAACTCATGTGTGTGTGTGTGTATGTCAGTGTGTGGTACACAATAAAAGCAAGAGTCAGATCACCCATAGTTCATACCTACAGTACACGTGGGATAGAGTTTATTGTGGTAATAAATTACATGTGACAATGGATATAAAAGGCCAAAAGCAAGAGGGTAAGCTCAGGCATGTAGAACTTGCCTTTAATAAGGGAAAGTATGGCAAGTCTGTGGTTTTATAAGAACCACTAAGGAGAGTTTATACCCAGAAGCAGAGGGTGCCACACTGAGTGTTACCATCAAAATCTAAAACGTTCGCTCTTTTTAAGATACTATGATAAAAGCAAAAAGGTAATTCACAGAGAGCGAGAAAATATTCTTTCTCTCATGTATTTATAAACTTCTAAGTTCTCTCTCTGTCTACACACACACACACACACACACACACATTTATCTGTCAAAAGATTTAATCCAGAATATGAGTAAATTAGTCATAGGAAGACGAGTGACCCAATACAACATGAACAAAGATTTCAAAAAGTATTTCATTAAACAAGCTGTGTTAATGGTCAGTAAATATACAAAGAGCTGCTCAACATCCCTGGTCCCCGGGAAAATGAAAATTAAATGTACGGTGTGATACTACCACACACCTGTTAGAATGGCGGAAATGGAAAAAGACGGACAAAAAACAGGTATTAATATGGGCATGAAGTCACGGTGACTTTTTTTTTTTTTTAACAGTGGAAAAAATGTACAATGTTTCAACCCCCTTGGAAACAATCTTGGCCTTTTCTTATAAAGAAAAATATATACTTGCTGTATTACTTGGGAATTTACTCTTAATTTTTAACCAAGAGTAATAAAAATGCATGAAAAGACATACATATATACATATGTATGTCTTTTCATGCATTTTTATTTATTTATTTTTAATTTTAATTTTAATTTTTATTACTCTTGGTTAAAAATTAAGAGTGTGTGTGTGTGTGTGTGTGTGTGTGTGTGTGAATATCCAAAACACTTTTATCCATAATAATTACAGCCTGGAAATAACCCAGACGTCCATCAACAGATAAACAGACAAGCAAATTGGAGTATTTCCTTATAATGAAATACAAATGCTATTAAGTAAATAAAGGGGAGTGGATCTACTGACACCTGATACAATATTGATGAATTTCAAAAATATCACTTCCACTAAAATAAGGCAAATAACTATAAAGCATATTATTGCATTTATATGAAATTCTAAAAATGGCAAAACGAATTTGTAGTGACCAGAAGAAGATCGGTGATCAGCTGGGGCTGACAACAACACAAGAGAACAGGGAATTTGGGGGGAAAATGATATAACTATTCTGTATCTTGCTTGGGGTGGTGCTTCTCAAATGCATAAATTTATCAAAACACATCAAAATATAGATTTTAAATGGACGTATTTTATCGTAAGTAAATTACAGTCTATTTACAGAATTTTTCTTCAGAAAAAATAAAAGTGTTATGATTTTGTTATCTAACAACTTAAAGCCTAAACTAAAGACATTTAAACCAGAAAAATATGGTCTTTTATAATACTAAAAACGACAATTTGCATAGAGACATAACAATTATCATTGTCTATGATCCAAAACACAACTTTTTAAGAGCAGAAACTGCAAGAGATGCACGGAAAAGTATCAGAAATAGTACAAATAATGGTACTTAACGTGCCCCTCGGTCTGAGACACATCACAGGGACAAAAACAGCAAAAACATACAGAAGTCCTGAAGCACAGAATCAGTAAGATAGATCTTACGAACAGATATCCAACTTTGCATCCTATGGTAAGTTATAACTTTCAAATCCATACCGAATATTGTTAAAATTTAACCTTTATTAGGGCTACTAAAAAGTCCCCAAACTACCATAAATTAAAAACTACAGAAATCTCTGCACAGGGTCGCCCGTGTGTTGTGACATCACACAAAGGGAGCGCACTTTACGCATTCTCCAGCGAGGTGCATTTTTTCAACTGCATATTGTTACGTTGAGCCACTAGATACAGTCGCACGAACCTACTCGCTTTTCTGTCTGTAATTCTCCGTCATCTTGTTGAACGCTTAAGCTGCTTCCAGTGTTCCATAAGCGGAAACAACGGCGCGGTGAATACCCATGTACGCAGTCCCCTCTTGGATGTGGGTCAGAATCTCGGGGCCGGTCACCGCCCTAACCCGTCACACACCCGAGGTAACCCTTCCTCACCCTGACCTGCAGCTCTGGAGCGGACTCCAGTCTCCAACTCCCTTCCATCCCCCCAGGTATGGGCAGAAGCTGCTACTCTGCAGAGCGCCCTCTGGTATCCTGGCGCCGGCACGTTCATCCCCCCGTCGTGGGCAGAGCACCACTCCGGCCATCCCCTCTACCATAAACCCATAAAGAAAACATCTCATACTCATACTGGATGGAGGTCATTCCAGACCCAGAGACCTGCACAGACACACACAGACCCTTGCCCCGTATGAGCTCCTGCAGTTCCCTCAATGTTTCTACAAGGGCCTTATTAAGAAATCGGTAAATTATTTGATCAAGGGAACACTCCAGATGGAAAATTACAAGCTTCAGTAAAATGAATGACCTAAAAATTCAATACATCAATTTATGGAAATTTCCTCTTCTATTCATTGCCTGAGTGCGAATGAAATGCAACAATGAATATTTTTATTTATTTATGTACCTAATACTTCGCACCTCTTGAAAGGATTTCAGAATATTCAGAATATGACAGGCACATTAATTAAAATGGTAAGGAACATTTTCTGCATGCTGATATTTTAAAAGGACTTCATATCATGAAATGTGTGTTATTAGCTTTGTAATGGAAAGAATCGGAATTAAATTATTATTAAAAAAAAAAGATTGCTGAACCAAAGAGTGCTATTTAGTTTTCTTGAAAAGTAAGCCAATAATGGAATATGAAGTTTAGAGATGAGTAGAGTTAAATAAAAAACAAAATCTCTTGTAAGACATTACACTGGAGGAGGGTCTGAAGAAATTGGAGGGGAAATCTGGTGCAAAGGTGTCCACAGTTCAGCGTCTCCCCCACGATGCAGGGGGCCGCGCACGGGTCAAGAGCAGTGTGTAAGGTTTACAGACAGTCACAGGTGCTCCGTCCAGGTTCGGTGAGAATACCAGACAATCAGTGATAGGACCTCATAAGTACATGAAGCTGCCACAAGCCCTGGCTCTTCAGTGGGAGAGTAAAGAGGTGTGAGCTCAAGAAGCGGCCGGGCAGAAGGCACCTCTGCTAACTCTCGGAAGGCAGGTGCACCTACCCTGGGATCTCTGAGCATCTCGCATAGACTGCCTGCTCACAGTTCTGTAATGGGATCACGGCCCTGTCTGGTGTCTGCCTCTGCTTCATCGTCTCATTCCCTCAAGGAACAGGTTGTTTGCTCACGGGGTAGGTATGGTGAAATCAGTGTGTGTGTGCATGTGTGTCTGTGTGTGTGCACGTGTGCACACACGAGTGGGAGGTGGAAAAAAGAAGAAAACGTCACTGTGTTAACTTGTGTTAGTTTTCTCCTGATTGATGAAGATGGGCCTGAATGAACACATATTCCCAAGGTGCTTATTGAGAGTAACAGGTCAAAGCACATCTACTCATGGCACCAAAGATGAAGGCGTGGAAGACCCGGAAAGACGTCAGAGTAAGTATTTGTAGAGTCTGTCCTATTCACAAACATACACTTGTAAAGAGCACAGGCTCCAGAGTGAAGAAAGGAGAACCGGTGAGAGGACCAAAACAGAGGAGAAAATGCTCGGAGTTAGGAGTATCCTGGGTTCTAATTCTAATTCTTCCCTGAAATATCAACGGGACTCTGCGACAAGTCACTTGCTGGGTTCACTTCCCCAGTATGAAACACACAGCACCTAAGAGAGGTGGTTTCTGAGGATTCTCTCCTCTGACACCTTGACTACTAGCCCGTAGGTGTCTTGTGTGTGTTTGGGCTCAGGATCACAGCTGGCATGCAGGAAGTATGATGAAATGTGCGTATTTTATACTGTAGCTCAGAAAAGGTAAGTAATGGCCACACAGGAGACCTCCAGCCGCCACAGGCGAACCACGGAGCATCCCAGAACTCGCCACATTTTCGCATCCGCCTCACTGGCCTGGAGACTATAGTTCCTAACTTCCTTTCTAGTCAGTGTAGGGGAAGAAACTCAGAGGCCTAATATTTTATTTAAATCCTAATCAACCTAATGCAAGATGGTACTTGGATCTTGCCTTATCACACATCCTTTCTTTCAGTTAAAAACTCTTGAAATTTTGGGAAAAAATATGGTAGTGGTGATTTATTTCATATTAGATCATAATAACCTAAGCTTAACATTTCAGATGATTTACGAATGTAACCAAATGATGTGAGAAAATGAAGAAGAGATTGATGGTTTGGAAATTTCGATGCTAAAACACTTTCAATGAAATATTCTCTCCTGAAAATCTCTCTTACATGGACTGAAAAGCTGTAGCTTATGAGAAGGAATTATACTCAAATTGAGAGAACTTTAGCTTTTAATAGGAAATCATTACTACACTTCGAATTAATATATAAAATATGTTTTTGAAATTCTTTTCATGCTCTTTAAATTTTATGGTAATTTCATTATGGTGATCTTCCTTTGGTAATTAACAATTGAAATTTCTTTTGGGTGATTAACAGTTCTTTTTAAAAAATTCTGGCTTCCTTGAGTGCTTCTGAAAATACGGTTATATCGTCTTCACTAGTATACAATGCAATAGTGGAAAATATGGACAACGCCACTGCACCACCACAGAAGTTAGCCTTAACATGACCTAACAAGTTGTTGTTTGTCCCCAGCTGGAGCAAGACAGATTTCTAATGATACCTTAATATCTGAACTTAGTTCTTCATGATGACTCTGCTGTATTTTGAGAAGAGACTGTAAAGCTTAGTTCAAGATGATTATTTAAAACATTTTGTTATAGAAATGCCTTGCAATCGTTATTTCTTCGTGAGCCCTCATGAACCCACCATGGAGATTATCAACATGACTCTTGCCTTACTTCATCGGGACTTCTTTTAAAATATGAAATTTCACATTTAGATACTCATAAAGAAAAGAATAAAGGGGATTTTTGAAAGAAAGGCAGACCATTTCTCTCAGACGCGCTCAGGTTTAGGAAATCAGCATAGCAAGTACCAAGCTGTGGAAGGAATGGTGGACTAGAAACCAGGAGACTGGGGCTCTGGGGTCAGGACAATTATGTGACAGTATCTGGGCCTCTGTGAATTCCATAATGTCTCCGTGTTTTTACCTAAAGAATGAAATAAGAGCAGGCACCCTACTGACCTCATGGGGTATTGTGAAGACAAACGGACTTCATAGCATCACAGGAATATCTTCAAAGTAGTGTGTCGCAAGTGACATTAAATCGCTTTACTTACCCGCTTTCCCCACCAGGCTGCAAGGTTCTCGAGGCCGGGGGTTATGTCTGATGCATCCTTACATCCTGACACATTGCCTGAAACACAGATGGTTTGATAAACAGTTGAGTGAATAAATACTTGACCCAAATGGGTTCTCTGTAGCAGGCTACTGAAACTTTCAAAAAAACCATTTCTTACCCAAAGTAAAGACGAGCAAAACAATCACTTGGTGCAGGAAGAAAGTATTAGAACTTTAATTTTTTTATCCAAATTTTAAAGACATAAGTTTTCTGAAATTTAATATTCTGATTGAAATGTGAATTCTCTCAGGGCGCCTGGGTGGCTCAGTGGGTTAAAGCCTCTGCCTTCGGCTCAGGTCATGATCTCAGGGTCCTGGGATCAAGCCCCGCATCGGGCTCTCTGCTCAGTGGGGAGCCTGCTTCCTCCTCTCTCTGCCTGCCTCTCTGCCTACTTGTGATCTCTGTCTGTCAAATAAATAAATAAAATCTTTAAAAAAAAAAAAAAGAAATGTGAATTCTCTCTTGATATTTCAAGTGAACACATGCCATTAATTTCAGGAAGAGTGCTCGTTCCTGGAGCTGTGGGTGACCTCACACTTCCACCTGTTTTCAGCACATTGCTATGCACTGTAAACCATGACACAGATTTATGGACGCTTTTGTCAGATTTCCTGAAATTAATCCTCTAAAAATGGACAGTTAGCTTTAAAATAATTTTGTAAAGAAATTATTCATTAAAAATAATTCCTAATAATGCATACGGAAGGTAAGAATTGATGATTGTCTGTCCTAAAATGAGTTTTTTGTCAGCCTACGTTATGAAATGAAAACAGTAAATATCTAAACAGTCTGTAAAGATGCTAAATAAAAAGGTTCTGAAATTCCCGGGGCACCATTAGAAGTAGAAATTTACAGTCACTGGTATTGAATTATGTTTACATGTTTAATATATAAAATTATTTTTAAAATATTGTTCATCTTATAGTTTGTATCATATATTTTATGCATTTATAATGCAGGTAATATACTGGTACAATATAATTTTTAGAGTAGTAGTACTAACATAACTTAAGATTATATATGTTAGGACTATGTAAAGTGGTCTTTACTGATAGAGTTAAAAACTTTAAAACCTCTGAGAGAAAGTGACAATAATAGCTCATGTTTACTGGCCATACTATATGACAGCATGAAATAATTTCCCCCATTGTCTTAGTCTTCATGAATATCAGACAAAGGGCTATTATCCAAGATCTATACAAAACCTGTCAAACTCTACACCCAAAAAATAAATAATCCAGTCAAAAAATGGGCAGAAGACATGAACAGACATTTCAGGAAAGAAGACATCCAGATGGCCAACAGACACATGGAAAACTGCTCCACATCACTGGGCATCAGGGAAATACAAATCAAAACCACAATGAGATACCACCTCACACCAGTCAGAATGGCTAAAATTAACAAGTCAGGAAACAACACGTGTTGGCGAGGACGCAGAGAAAGGGGAGCCCTCGTGCACTGTTGGTGGGAATGCAAACTGGTGCAGCCAACTCTGGAAAACAGTCAGTTAAAAACAGAGCTACCCTATGACCCAGCAATCACACTGCTGGGTATTTACCCTAAAGATACAAACGTAGTGATCCGAAGGGGCACGTGCACCCAAATGTTTATAGCAGCAATGTCCACAATAGCCGAACTACGGAAAGAGCCCAGATGTCCATAGACAGCTGGATGGATAAAGAAGATGTGGCATATATACAATGGAATATTCCTCAGCCATCCGAAAGGACAGATACCTACCATTTGCACTGACATGGATGGCACAGGAGGGTATTATGCTGAGCGAAATAAGTTAATCAGAGAAAGACAATTATCATCTGATCTCACTCATACATGGAATATAGGAAACAGTGCAAAGGCTCACAGGGCAAGGGAGGGAAAATAGAATGGGAAGTCATCAGAGAGGGAGACAAACCATAAGAGACTCTTAATCCCAGGAAACAAAATGAGGGTTGCTGGAGCAGAGGTGGGTGGGGGATGGGGTAATTGGGTGACGGGCATTAAGGGGAGGGCACACGATGTGACGAGCACTGAGTGTTACAGGCAACTGATGAATTACTGACCACGACATCTGAAACTAATGATGTACTATATGTTGGCTAATTGAATTTAAATAAAAACTGAATTTAAATTTAAATTTAAATTAAAAAATGGAAATTAAATAAAAATAAATTAAAAATCTGATATAATCACTCGTACAACTTTTAGGTAAGTTATGAATTATAATACTGAAATACCACTGTGAACTCAAGCCTTAGAAAAAGAATACTACAGATAGCACTGTTGTGCTACTCCCTTGGCCTTGAACCCCAAATGACCACTACCATGAAATTCAGTGTGGATCATCACAATGCCGTCTTTGAATCACAAATGTGTGTGTCCTTCAATACTGGGTTCAGCTTTGTGTGCTAGCATGTTGGACGCAGTGTTCTGTGACCTGCCTTTCACCTAAGATGATGCTCCCACAATTATTTCATAGATGTGTCTCATCAACTTGCACATTCTATAATGTGTGTACACGCCAGGGGATTTTTCCCTTATTTTTCTATTTTCACTTACACTCAGTACTGCTATGAACATTTTTTAATATTTTCTAGTACATAAATGTGACAGTAAACTGAAGGTACGTTTTCAGTAAAGGAATGACCAGAGAGTAAGAAATGTGTGTTCAATTTCAATTTCACCAAAAAAAAAAAAAAAGAAAAAGAAAAAAAAAAAGAAAGAAAGAAAAAGAAAAAGAACAGAAAAAAGCTCAAGTATTTTGCAAAGTGGTTAGGCAAATTGCCAGTGACTAACAAAGTCAGGTGCTTACTAAGCGGCTTCCTCCAGTGGTCTCCATCTCATTTCTCTGTACAATGATCAAGTTCAGTCATATCCATGTCATATACATCTAGTCATGTACATCTCATTGGCTTATCATAAAAACTTGACAGAGTCTTCTCTGTAAATTACAACAGTAATTATTCCTAACATTCTTTTCCTGTCTCTTTCTCTCTCTCCCCACATGCTTTGATTAATTTTAACAAACTTTCTCTTCTTCTTATATAACATTGATTTCAAAATTCCTCAAATTTCAGTCTTAAACTTTACTAACCTGTCCTAATTTCTCTAGGTTTATTTTCCTATGTTATTATAACAATGACTTCATTTGACAGGCAGAAAAGATGTCCTAGTTTATGATGACATTTACAGGAGACACCTGGAACAGGTGAATCCACTGAGATGGAAAGTACGTGGGCGGCTGCCAGGGCCAGGGTGGACGGCAGAAGGGACAGGGACTGCCTACGGGGAATTAGGCCTCTCTTGGGGGTCAAGACAGCAAGCAGCAGCGGGGGGCAGAGTCTGGCAACACCGTGAGTTGCTCAGTACCACTGAACTCCTCACCTCACAACAATTATGTTCCTGTTATACGAATCTCACCCCAATCAAAAATTACTTAATTTAAGCCAAAAGTTCATTAATTTTCAATTTTTATGTTTTATATATTTCCCCTAAAATTCTGCATTTATTTTATCACATAAGTTTGAAATCTATTACTGTTAGTATCATATAGTTCTAAGTGCTTTCAAAAATTCCGTTATGCATTATTATTTGACCCACGGTTTAACCACAGAAACATTCCGCACACCAGCAGAACGCTCAGGAATCTGCACGCAGGAGGTCCTTCAGAATTTCTGCCTACAAATGTTTAAACCCAGATGCTTGACACTGTCCAGTCCCAAAGGTCTATCTACAGCAGTTACTGAGAACCCTAAATGAAAAGGAGCGTCACGGTGCAACCAGAACCCCGTTTTGAGGGAATATGCATTTTCCTAATATAAAACTGCAGTCGCGTTACCTTATGTAATTTCCAAATGCTTTTAAAGATGCTGGAGAAGAACTTCTCAGCTATGTTTTTACAGTCACTGGACTCATGTCTCCGGTAACCAGTTTAAAATGTATCTGATACAGTGTAGGTGTTCAATGAATCTGCACTGAATTTATCAGGTCAGGCAAAAAGACTTAGAGATGATTTTCTACTCTGAAAACTAAATGTCGATGGTTCAGGCTTAACCATTAAAACATGAGACCCTTAAAAACAAAAGTAAAACCAACATTTAAAAATCGCCTAACTCCCCTGTTCTTCCCTATATGCATTCCACAGGACACTCTGTTTCCCTGGCATCAGGGACCGAGGCTTTCAGGACCCCTCAGGAGGACCTGTTTTGACTCTTACCAGAGATTTCTGCTGCCCATGTTGCCTCTGACCATGGCCAATGACCGTCTGATCCCAAGTTCGCCTTCACGTTCACTCCTCCTGAGTGCTGATTTCTTAAGTGCAAACTTTCTTAACCAGATCGTTTATTTCCATGGGTGTAAGGCAAACATTTGGAAGAACAGAATCAGGCTAGTTAATTCAATAACTAAATACGTCTTTTTCTCTGCAAGAAGTTTCTAAAAGTATTGATTTTAGCTTTGGATATGGTTATGACTCATTCCTCTTCACAGCTAATACTGATACTGGATTGTTCAGTGAATGGGAAATGTACAAATTCCATATCAAGTCAACTCAGATTACCCGAAGAAGAGAATCATGAAGATGATTTTCTAAATATTTCAAATTCAGTATCTATTCAAGAAAAATGATAAATGTTTTGGGGAAAAAACTGATTAAATTTCATTAATAACCAGGTATCCAGTTTATTTACTTTTTTATGTTTATTTAGTGGTAGATATACTGTCCTAGTAGGAAATAAAAACCTTTTTAAAATACTTTTATTTATTTGAGAGGGAGAGCACAAGTGAGGGGAGGGGCAGAGGGAGAAGCAGACTCTCCACTGAGTAGGAAGCCCAATGTAGGGCTTGATCCCAGGACCCCAGGATCAAGACCTGAGCCAAAGACAGACACTTAATAACTGAGCCACCAGACACCTCCAGCAAATAAAAATGATTTTGAAAATTGCTTTTTTGAGAAATTAGTTTTTAATTGCAAATCTATAATGAATATTTGCTAGTATGTAAAATAATGTTAGTAATGACTAACACTGGCTTTGCTTCTAGAACAAAGAGTAAGAAACACAGCTCCTCTACTCAAGTCACTGTGTTAACACTGCACCATCTGGTCAGTTTTTACATTCATTTATAGGAAAACTCCTTACCTGGAAATGTGTTTATTCAATGCAGTCTACAGCTTAGAGAGCCTCCTGTTTTGCAAACCTGATTATTTGGTGTCACGTAATAAAGAACTAATGTTTGCAACTACTTGCTCTTTTTCACATGCTTTTTCCAGTGTTTGAGAATATCAGCAGTGTATACGCCAGCCGAGATAGCATATATACTGGTGATTCAATCTTATAGCCATATACCTACAAAAACCGCCTGCAGGCACAAATGTGTCTAAAAATAAGCCCCAAATGAAAAGAGCATCAAAGCACTATCAACTTTAAGGTTTGGAAAGTACATTAGAAATGGTCAAAGCAAAGACTTTCCTGCACATACAGGTGAGGAAACTCATCTGTATCATATTACTGTAGAGCCAAAGACTGGTAAATCTCAAGCAACACTAATCCTTGGCATCACTTTTTTTTTCCTGTTTCTCTGAATGTCTTAGTTTGGATTGGGAAGGTATTTTCCCATGATAATTATAAACACTTAAAACACAGAGTTTGAACAGAAAGAGAAGCACGTAAGTACTACTAAGACTTCACGGGCACACTGTAGAATTAGATGTGACGCACACACGTGTACCCACGGATGTTACCAAACACATGAGAGAAGAGAAGAAAGAGCTGATACATGGCCCCACCCAACAACTTGAATCTTTACGATTAGAAAAGCACACCACATACCCATCACTACTGGCCTACAGACGTCTATACATGGATGGAGAGAAGCAGTTTATAAGATACTAATATGGGATCCATGATGAACCAGCAGTATTTACAGGAAAGGTACTCAGCTACAGGACCTTCCACTCACTGCTAAATATCCTAAGCCTCAAGATTACTTTTCCATTTTCTAGGAAAGGTATCTGAGATCCATTATCCACTGGTATTCCATGGTGTTAAAAAAGTTAAGGTAAGTTATTTAGCAAAATAAAAGGGGGGAAATGTAGATATAACACTTTGTATTTGTATAGTCCTTGAAATGAAAGATCTCATATTTTTAAAATATTTTTTAAGTTTTTTGTTTCAGTAATCTCTATACCCTACGTAGGGCTTTACTTCATGACCCTGAGATCAAGAATCACATGTTCCATCAACTGAGGTAACCAGGTGCCCCTCATCAAATTTTTAAAAGTACACTGTGACCTACGCAGGGGAAATGCTGGAGTAGCCATTATAAGGCAGAGGAGGGATACTAACCCTTATATACTCAGTAGAGACTGGAAGAACCCAGATTTCAATGGAGACCTTCTCCTTCTGGGCAGAGTAACTATGCCATTAAACTACACTAACTTATCAAAATTACCTTAGAACAAGTCCAGGCCTAATACATCTAAATAGTTTTGCCAATCACTATTTACACAGTTATGTTTTCCATCTTGATAAATGAACCCATCCATCTACTACCAGATTTACCTCCAGGGAAGGCATAAAGCTTCATCCCCAAGGGGTGCCTGGCTGGCTCAGTCGGTTAAGCATCTGACTCGATTTTGGCTCAGGTATCTCAGGCTCTTGAGTTTGAGACCCACATCGGGCTCCATGCTGGGTTTGGAGGCTGCTAAGGGTCCTCTCTCTCTCTGCCTCTCCGCCATCTCCCCGGGCTCATACTCCCTCCCCCGCCATCAAGAAAGAAAGAGAGAAAAGAAAGTTTCACCCCCAAACGCCAACATTGTATGAGGACTCACCAGCAAGACAAATATCAAGAATCTATTTCTGGGTCAATAATAGTAGTAAACCAAAGAGACAATGGTTGGAGTTTTGGCTAAGTGATCAAAAGCACAGGTTTTTAAAAATAAGGTCTTCTGAGACGAAACTGGGACAGAAGACCTGGACACGCTGCTCACATACACGCCAAACTAGTTTAACACGGTATTTTCCTCTTTGGAATCAATACCCAAACTGAATTGTTCATATCCACAATGATTAGTAAGTACACCGCCCATTCTCCAAATGCCCTAATATGTATCCTATCAATCCCTGAATTTGAAATTAAAAATAAAACAAAAGCCTTCCTAATTCATCTGTTTATGTCCGTGCACACACCTCCTAAAGAAAACCAGCAGGGGTGTGTGCAAGTCAGTAAGTGGGGTTTCTCTAGATGACGGGCCCCGTCTCATCCTCCTGCCTTTCAGAATTATAAACTACAAAACTGAGATGTAGTGAACAAAGCTATGCCTCTTAGCATTCCTTCAGTTATGAGAGAAAGAAAATCTGGCATAAACTGGGTAAAACAGAGGATTTTATCGGTGGTGGTGGTGGTCCTCCTCTGCCTTCCCCGTGTCCAGCCTACTCTCCTCTCTCTGTCTGGAGGCTCGCTGCTCTCACACAGGCTTTCCAGCCATCAAGTTCCGCTCATGAAACAGCTGGGGCAGCTCCTCCCCCTCCAATCTCCGCTTTGCATCCGGTGAAAAAGGGAAACCTGCTTTTCCAACCATGAAGTCAAAGTCTTAACCCAGGATCCTCATGAGTCTAAAGGTGGAAATGCCTGTTTCAAACCTACCATGGGGGTAGAGTCAGTCATGGAGCTCCTGTGAAGCAAGGGAAGGGTTCACGCCACCCGATCCACACAGGCTGGAAGTAGGAAACAGGCGATTTCCCATGGGCACTCTGTTGGAAAGGAGGAGTGGATGACAGACACCACCAACAAAAACACTGAAGCAGTTCTGAGCATGGCGGAGCCTCAGGAACAGAACCGTGGTCATAGCGGGACACACTGTGTCAAGGAGACTCTCAGTCTGCCAAAACGATGTTGCAAATAATTTGGAACTGCTACAGCTTTATTTTAAATGAAACCAACTGATGAGATCCAGATAGAGAGGCAGCAATCTGTACAAATTAATACAGAGATTCTCTGACACCCAGACAGAGAGCAGCCTGCGTATTAGCTACCCTTACCACCAGTGATGAGAAGAAATTTCCATGAGGGACTCAAATTCTATGTAAGTTAGACCCCCTGAAGTCATCCCACAGCTAAGTGTTGCGCTCACTGTATTTTTCCACCTTCTTTTCCTTTGCGTGTTTCATTATCAAGTTTCTGCTGCTGTATCTTCAAACTCCTCAATCTTGTCTTCTACAGTATCTGTGAACCCCATCTATTCCACCTAATACACTGTCTAGATATTAAATGTGGGTCATCTTTATACCTTTCATGTCTGTACTTCCCATGTTCAATCCCGCCTTTAGTTCCCTGAGTGTAGAGCCTGTAGCCACATTACTGTCTTAACACTTGTCTGCTACTTTTATCACATCTGTCATTCTCTGGTCAGTGATGGGTCATTTTTCTTCTCATTGGGGGAGTTATTTTCCTCCTCCTCTGGATGTGACGCTTGGATGTCAACAATACCAGTTTGTTTCGCTGCGTAAGAAATTACCACAGACTTAGCAATGCAAGATAGCACACATTCATTCTTTGTTTCTGTGGGTTAGGAGCCCAGGGACAGCTGGGCACTCTGCTCAGAATTTCCCAACGCTGTCATCGAGTTGCATTCCCCTCCGGGGACTGGGCCAGGAAGAATCTGCTTCCCAGCATGCTCAGGTTACAGAAAGAACTCACCCCCTTCGAGCCATACGACTGATGGGAGGGAATTCCACAATGGAGTGAACACTACGAGGTCAATATTCACGGAGGTGGGGTCCCATGAGGGTCTGTCCACCACACCAGAAATCACTGAGATGAGGTTAATTGCTGGAAAGAGTGGATGTTTTGGGGTCTTGCTCTCAAAGCTTGTATGGAGGAAACAGAGCATTTAATTTAGGATCAGCTAACCGTTCTATTGAAGTAAGGCCTTTTTGAGTTCTCCGCCTCATGTACCACCAGTTATGCGTCCCACTCTGAGTGGTAGAAGAACACTATTCCAGAATGTGTGTGAAAGTAGATACTGTTCTCTCTAATCCCTTTGGATAGTTCTTGCCTTATTCCCAGTAACTTCCTGATCCAGGATACTAAGCAGAATTCTGCCAAATCCTCACGGTGGGTCTTCAGCAGATGGCCTGGGCCTTTGTCCCATGCAGCTCTGCCCTCTGCCCTATGGCCTGCGCTCTACAAGCCCACGGCTGCAAGGAGACGGTGGGTCTCTCATTCTCTGGGCTCCCTCTCTTCAATGCAGCCCGCAGAGTCCCCGTCGGTGCCGTCTCCCCACGCTGTGGCAGCGAGCTTTCCCCGAGCAGCGGCTCAGGGCGGTCCTGGGACTCATCGCATTTGCTTCTTCCCTCTCAGGGATCACAATCCTTCAGGGTCCGATGTCTCACGTCTCGAAAATAGAGCTTCAGGTATCCTGTCTCCTCTCTCAGTTATTCTGGTCCCTGGTCCTCCTTTGTAGGTAAGCCAAAGCCTGCGCGTGGTCTTTTTAACCCTCTTTATTCTTACAAGTCAATAGCTCCATACGTAACTGAAAATTTACGTCCGATCCTGAGAAACCACAATGAGAAAAGCATAACACCTTGCCTTAAAAGATGCAGAGTTCACTGCGTGCAGCAGACACACAGGCAGCTCCTGACAACCTTATCTAAGTGCGCCCCCAAATCAGCGTGTACCAAGCGCTACGGGAACACAGTCTGCGTTGCTCCCTCTAGAAGGTGAAGTGCTCTGTATGCAGGCACAGAGCGGTACCTACTACACACTTCTTCCTCAATGTCTGAGCGCTTACCAAATCTGGAAAAAGCATCATAACACTGTAACACTGTGAACACTGCAACAACAAAATTAGGATACTCGCAACAAAGCATTAACTGGGCTGAGTCCAGTTATATGTTCAAATGAACCAAACCCTGTACAGTGTATATGACTCCCTGCCCTTGCTGAGAGACTGGGCAAAAAAAAGTGCATTTCACAAAACAAAACAACTTGCATTTAATTGTTTCTCCCTCTTAAAACTAAAATTTTAGGATTTAGCTTTTTCATTCTTTGGACGCCTTTCAAAGCTCTATAAACTGTATTTTTCAATTTGAGAGACAGAGTTAGCTGTTGCTAAGCATTGTGGTCCTTTTTGACAACTGGAGGTTTTCTTTTGCCTACTTTTCTGTGCGAGTAGAAAGGTCACTGGATACAGTTTTTAAGATGCTCTCCCGCCGCAGTGTTCCCTAGAGAAATGTACCTCTCACAAGTAGGACGAAAGGTTATTTACAGATTTCAAGACTCAAGCACACAGTCCTATTTTATAGACCCTGATACAACTCTCTCCCTCTAGTCGAACGCTTCCCCCTCTCTCCATCCCCCTTTACCTCGGTGTGGGCCCTCAGCCCAGCAAACACGGCAGGGCTTCCAAGAGCAGAGGGTGGTTTTACCCAAGAAGCTCTCTGGGAGTCGGTGCTTGAGGCTGGAAGCAGCTCCTTCCGCATCTTCCTCGCCCGCACTACACTACGCTACCACTGCCCACGTACCCTGTCCCAGGCCTGAGCTAAGCGGTCTGCGTTTAGTTCTGACACCAGCTCTAAGAAGCTGCTGTGTACTGTAGGTCCAAAGGGTTAAACACACACGCGAACCACATGGAAAATACAAAACAGAACTGGAATTCAAACTCTCCAGACACGCTTCAATGTCAACTGCTTAATCCCTATGTTATAATAATTCCTTTCTTTCTTTTTTATTTATTTGACAGAGAGACACACAACAAAAGAGGAAACACAAGCAGGGGGTGAGGGAGAAGCAGGCTCCCCACTGAGCAGGGAGCCCGATGCGGGGTTCTATCCCAGGACACCGGGATCATGACCTGAACTGAAGGCAAAAGTGCTTGATGACTGAGCCACCCAGGAGCCCAAACTAGCTCCTTTCTACATCATGGAGTCTCAGTCACAGTGTTAAGGAAGTATCAGGGACTTCTGAAGGCACTTGGCTTTGGAGCGACACTAGCATATCTGCTTATTTACCCCGTATGCAGTGCCCCCAGGAGTCCAAACCCGAGTGACGGTCACAGGAAGGCAGGACCCTCAACTCCATGTGGAATCTCATCACCCACATACTCTCCTGTGCTAAGCTGATTAGGGCTTCAAGAGAATATATTAGAAAATACCATGATGAGAAAAGAGGAAAATCAACAAAAACGGTTCTTGGCTGATGAATCTAAGTCCCTGCAAACTAAAGCAACCAAGTCTACTGATGAGGCAAAACTGATTCCATGCCACGATGCGCTCAGTCAGACGCGGATCTCAGATGAAAACATTCTGAGTGTTGACCCCGACACCGCACAAAGATCCAGCTCTGAAAGACAACAAAGTATTTCTTCGTCTCCTTTACAAAGTATATGTTCATCTCCTTTACATTTGCTCTGTAAATGGAAGCATCATTCTTACGGCAAGAGGAGGCGTGAAAGCACACGTGCTGTAACTGTGTTGAGGCCAAAAAGCGAAGTGAACGTGAACGCTGCTCACTTCCTGAGGAGGACTGACAAGAACACCGGTTGTGCTGAGGAGCTGAAATGGCCAAGCTGAGCAGACCCTGCAGGTGCCTCGATTCCAAGGCTGTTCGCAAGCGCACTGCACAACGTTCCCACAAAGGAAGGACAAACGTTCCCGTTTGGCACTGGCAAGAAAACAGGCGTGCTCCGCTTCATGAACAGGAAATCTTTTCCAATGACCACTCCTATTTTTCACGATCTAATTTTCCTTCATTAATACAAATCACATGCAAAACGTTATTCTAGCTCTCTATAAAATTCGGATATAGAATGGGGTCAGATATACTTTCCTGCCTTCCTTGTGATATATGAGTGAGAAGAGCGAGCTTCCGGAACCTGTACACGGAAGAGATATAAATCAAAGCAAATCCAATCGGAGGTGCAAACGTTGGAGATGGGGCCCGGCATCGTTAGGTGATTTGCGCTCAAGGCCTGGATTTACCGCTTGCTAGGTGTGTGACTGTGGATATGTAACTTCCCTTGTGCTCCGGAAGGCACAGATGATCTCTACGGTGTCTCACAACACCAGCGTTTCACAGATTCTGAATATGTGGGGTTTGTATCATTGAGCTCTGCTTGGCAAGTTATAACCAGGTCTATGTGTTGAGACATATTTCCCAAATATGCTGTGTTTTCAGTAAACAAGACTGTAGCCATGAAATCTATATGGAAATCACATTTGTGAACCAGATTTTTAGCCTGCAGAACGATAGTACGGTAGATTAAGAATCCTCACTGGGGGAACAACAGTGACTGGGCTGACATCTACCCTTCCAGTTAGAAACCAAGCCTGCCCTGGTATTACTAAGCAGAGTAATTAGGAAACCTCTAGATTTACACAGGATCCACAGTCGCATACATGAAGTACTAGAATATGCAACGTTTTTTTAATTACACTTATCATTTATGATCTCCCAGCTGCTCCTTTTCATTCCCTATAAAGTGACTTGATTGTGATACCAGGAGGATAGGGGTCTATAATAAAATTCTGGAAGGAAAATAAAATTATTTGGCTACAAACAGAATTACCAGCTTGATCAGAACAAAAGCTTCCCTCAGGTACGGCTCAAGACTCAGGTAAAAGCTCCGGTTGGGGGTGGAGTGCGGGGCCTGGGCAGGAGTGGGCAGGTTAGATGGTTAGATCAGTGTTAATGGAGTAAAACTACTTGTACCTATCATAATAAAAGAAGGTAAATCATGAGTATACCATGGGGGGGGGGACAGAAAAAGTGACTGTAAAATTATCAAATATAGTCCAGGATGTCAGGGGTTTTGGCCATAGTTTTAAGGAGGTTGAATCAGGCCTTAGCAAAGCACGTCATTGGTTTTTGCTAGTACCGGAGCCGGCTAACAGGTCACGGGCTGGCCACATTCGGGAGACACCAAGCCAACACAAACCTGGGGGTGGGAGGGACGGAGGCAGCACTGAATCACAGCTAAAAGACATTTTATATGAGCCTTCCAAAGAGAGTCAAAAGAAGTTAAAGCTAATCCCATGTACACGAAGGAAACAAGAAAACCAAAAGAACTATGTGAATAAATTGCAAGGCACGTTCCAAATCTGTGCTCCTATGCTTTCGGTAAGTACATGTGCAGATTAAAACCTAAGTCCTGAGTTAGAGTGTGAAAATGGGGAGTAAAAATAGGCAGCAAGTCACTATTCCTAGGTTAATGGTTCAGGCCCATTAAATGGCTAATCAAATATTTACTGAATTAACCACACGCAAATACATAAAAAGAAATGAAAAGAAGCTCATAAAAATGTTTAAAAAGACTTATTTTGGGGGGTTCCTGGGTGACTCAGTTGGGTAAACATCTGCTCAGCTCATGATCCCAGGACTCTGGGGTCCGGTTCCCTCCTCCAGGGGACGTCTGCTTCTCTTTCTCCTTCTCCCCCTTCCAACCTGCCAACCCTGCTCACACAGCCTCTCTCTCTCTCTCAAATAAAATCTTTAAAAATAATAATAACAATAAATTTTTTAAAAAGACTTATTTTGGAGTAATGGGAATAGGATTTTTTTTCTCTATTTTCCAAGGTTTCAAATTTTCTATAGCAAGAGTTTGTAATACAAAAATATACTTTCTATCCCAAAATACATATAAGCTAATTTCCCAAGTAAAGGGGAGAACACGAGAACTGACAAAAGAATAAGGCCTATTATGTTTTATGTATTATGCTGGGATGAAAAATAATTAAGTGAAAAAGAGTGCTAAGAATAAAATCAGGCAGAATGACACTTAGGAGTATTCTCTGGACTCTGATGCATCTCAAACATTCTGATTTTATTGTTAAATTTCTGAATCTGAAAAGTATACTTCATAATGATGAACTCTTGAAGATACCTCACTATTTCCAGCACTTGGCATTATTAATTTCACTTCATCTTTACCCACAGTGGAAGGCAGGGACTGGTGCCCTGATTTAAAGATGGAAACATGTTAAGCAACCTAGATGAAATGGATGCATTCCTGGAAACCTATAAATTTCCAAAACTGAATCCAGAAGAAATTGACAACCTGAATAGACTGATATCTAGTAACGAGACTGAAGCAGTGATCAAAACCTTCCAAAAAACAAGAGCCCGGGACCTGATGG
Source organism: Lontra canadensis (assembly GCF_010015895.1). Classification (NCBI taxonomy): domain Eukaryota; kingdom Metazoa; phylum Chordata; class Mammalia; order Carnivora; family Mustelidae; genus Lontra; species Lontra canadensis. Next base: position 2,115,718 of record NW_022631141.1, on the reverse strand, counting down.
ATTCCCTGGGGAATTCTACCAAATATTCAAAGAAGAAATAATATCTATTCTCCTGAAGCTATTTCAAAAAAAATAGAAACAGAAGGAAAACTTCCAGATTTTTTTATGAAGACAGCATTACCCTGATCCCCAAACCAGGCAAAGACCCCATCACAAAGGAGAATTTCAGACCAATATCCCTGATAAATATGGATGCCAAGATTCTCAACAAGATCCTAGCTAACAGGATCCAACAGTACATTAAAAAGATTATCCACCATGACCAGGTGGGATTCATCCCTGGGTTGCACAGATGGTTCAACATTCACAAATCAATCGATGTGATAGAACAAATCAATAAGAGAAGAGAGAAGAACCACATGGTCTTCTCAATTGATGCAGAAAAAGCATTTGACAAAATACAGCATCGGTTCCTGATTAAAACACTTCAAAGTATAGGGATATAGGGAACATTCCTCAACTTCATAAAATCTATCTATGGAAAACCCACAAGGAATATCATCCTCAATGGGGAAAAGCTGACAGCATTCCCTTTGAGATCAGGAACACAACAAGGGTGTCCACTGTCGCCAGTGTTGTTCAACACAGTACTAGAAGTCCCAGCAACAGCGATCAGACAACAAAAAAAGAAATAAAAGGTATTCAAATTGGCAAATTTGAATTCAGTTCAATTCAAATTGGCAAAGAAGAATAAACATTGTTAAAATGTCTATACTGCCTAGAGCCATCTATACTTTCACTGACTTCCCGATCAAAATTCCAGCAGCATTTTTCAAAGAGCTGGAAGAAACAATCCTAAAATTTGTATGGAACCAGAAGAGACCCCGAACTGCTAAAGAAATGTTGAAAAATAAAAACAAAACTGGGAGCATCACACTGGCCTGATTTCAAGCTTTACTACAAAGCTGTGATCACCAAGACAGCATAGTACTGGCACAAAAACAGACACATACACCAGCGGAACAGAGTAGAGAGCCCAGATATGGACCCTCAACTCTATGGTCAAATAATCTTTCAAATAATCAAAGAACAAAGCAGGAAAAAATATACAGTGGAAAAAAGACAGTCTCTTCAATAAATGGTGCTGGGAAAACTGGACAGCTATGTGTAGAAGAATGAAACTCGACCATTCTCTTATACCATACACAAAGATAAACTCGAAATGGATAAAAGATCTCAATGTGAGGCAGGAATCCATGAGAATCCTAGAGGAGAACATAGGCAGTAACCTCTTTGACATTAGCCACAGCAACTTCTTTCAAGATATGTCTCCAAAGGCAAAGGAAACAAAAGTGAAAATGAACTTTTGGGACTTCATCAAGATCAAAGCTTCTGCACAGCAAAGGAAACAGTCAACAAAACAAAGAGGCAACCCATGGAATGGGAGAAGATACTCACAAATGACACTACAGACAAAGGGCTAATATCCAAGATCTATAAAGAACTCCTCAAACTCAACACAAACCAAACATAATCACATCAAAAAATGGGCAGAAGACATGAACAGACACTTCTCCAAAGAAGACATACAAATCGCTAACAGACACATGAAAAAATGTTCATCATTGTTAGCTATCAAGGAGATTCAAATCAAAACCATGTTGAGATACCACCCGACACCAGTCAGAATGGCCAAAATCAACAAGACAGTAAACAAGTGTTGGAGAGGATGTGGAGAAAGGGGAACCCTCTTACACTGTTGGTGGGAATGCAAGTTGGTGCAGCCACTCTGGAAAACAGTGTGGAGATTCCTTAAGAAATTAAATATAGAGCTGCCCTATGACGCTGCAATTGCACTACTGGGTATTTACCCCAAAGATACAGATGTAGTGAAAAGAAGGGCCATCTGTACCCCAGTGTTCATAGCAGCAATGGCCACGGTCGCCAAACTGGAAAGAGCCAAGATGCCTTTCAATGGACAAATGGGTAAAGAAGATGTGGTCCATATACACTATGGAGTATTATGCCTCCATCAGAAAGGATGAATACCCAACTTTTGTATCAGCAAGGAGGGTACTGGAGGGGATTATGCTGAGTGAAATAAGTCAAGCAGAGAGAATCAGTTATCATATGGTTTCATTTACTTGTGGAGCATAAGGAATAACATGGAGGACATGGGGAGATGGAGAGGAGAAGGGAGTTGGGGGAAATTGGAGGGGGAGACAAACCATGAGAGACTGTGGACTCTGAGAAATAAACTGGGGGTCTTTGAGGGGAGAGGGTGGGGGGTTTGGTGAGCCTGGTGGTGGGTATTAAGGAGGGCATGGATTGCATGGAGCAAGGGGTGTAGTGCATAAACATTGAATTTGCAACAACACACACAAAATTAAATTAAATTAAATTAAAAAAGAAGGAAAGTTAAAAAAAAAATAAAATAAAGATGGAAACACCTTTAAATGTCCACACAGACAGTAAGCTGCTTGGTTAAGGGTCAGGCCCACATGTTGGACGCAAGTCTCCACTGTTTAAGGAGGGAGTAATGCTTTATCTAATCGAGATGACCTGGTTTATGGAGAGACCCAGTTTAAGTTTCAACAATTTCTCGGTTATCTGTGGTTCGTTCTGAGTAACATGCACACACAATGTCCAAATATGAGTTTCTTTTGCAATTCAAAAATTCATAAAAGGAGATGATTAGAGGCCCCAAGCAGTTTTATTGTGGGTTCTAAGCTGTATACTTTCAAGTTTCATAGGGGTATTTAACTTCAAAGACTTCCAAAGCAGATCACTGTGGTCTAATAAAATCTCAGTGGTACCCTTCAAGTCCTTCCCAGCATCCCTTTGAAGCCGAATTCAATTTCTTTGTGCTTTTACAATCAAAACTGCTATTTTATTTTTTATTTTCTGTTACCTCAGTGCATTGAGTTTTGGAAGTACTACTTTATCAGCTTATTATTCTGAGACATATGAAGTTTTCTTCACTTAAAGCTATTTTGGGAAATATCTATAAAGTCACTATGAGATGACAATAAAAGGTCAATTAACAATTTATTTCCTAAACCCAGTCCCTGGAAGAACCTATCCATTCATTAAGTGACATGACCAAACTTACAGACTTGAACTTCTTGTACTCACGAGGGGACAACTGCATTTTCATCGTAACTGTAGGGCATGGGAGTTTCGAAGTCAGACGAACCTAAGATCAAATCTCAGATTTGTGGTTTATAAACCAAGCAACCACAGGCACATTTCCTTATTTTAGAATGGGGGCAACCACATTCATGACTTATTAATTATGTACTAACTGAGCTAATGCATTTATGTGATTGGCTAACTGCCTGACTCTGAGAGTCAACAAAGGGTCACCATCTTTGTTATTGGGACAGTCACTATTATTCCTGCTGAAGGACTGATACTCCATGCATACTTTTTCATGTGAAATGACATTCAGGGAAGGCTTAAGAATGAAATTGCTGTGCACTTCCTCCACTTTCACACCTTCCTCCCACATCCGGTCACTGACTTCCAAGTATGGCCCTTTCCTGGGGCTGGAATACCATTTGCATCTGAGACAATGAGTGGGTTTTGAAAAGGCTTCCTGGCCAGGAATGGAAATTAAGGAAAAGAGCAGCAGGCTCCTTTGTTGAGAGGATAAAATGCCTTCCCACTCCCCAGACATCAAAGTGTCAGGAAAAACTGGTGGGCCATTGAGTTAAATGTCAGCAAACACTGAGAAGCAAGAGAAGGGCAGAAGGGGCCACAGCAAAGTCACAAGCCGGGGGCTCCTGAGAGAGCCCAGCCCGCAGCGCCAAACCAGAAAACAATGAGAAACGCACACAGGAAGCTACTCTTGGGTTGAATTCAGGAGTAACCGTGTAATGTTGATTTAAAATAAACCAACGAGAGCCTTCAGAGTGAAAGTATGCTTATAATGATTTCAGCAAAGATGGGAAAAAAATCTAACGCAGAACGGAGTGTCAGGCTCTGTGCGGCTATGTTACGGTCGGCTGCTGTTTATACACAAACAGTTAACACTTACTGTTTGCCGCACTCCTGCCAGATAGATAACTGGCTCCTAGTTTTATTTTAAATGAAGAAAACAAGCCTCATAAAAATGAAGAGTACTGTGTAGCCTCCAAAGTGAAAAGTATGAACACTGGCATTTAAACATCCTCTCTCAGGCTCCTGACCCCCATCATCCCTAGAAAACAGCGAGATGATGAATGAACAGCAGGGCGTACTGAAGGACCCCGAAACACTCCAGACCCTTCTCCCAGCGCCAGAGAAGAAGGCAAGAATGGAGCCTCGGCAGAACCCGAGACAGGGCAGAGACCGACCGACCCACCGCTCTTGCACCCACAGGCAGGAGCCACCCGAGGACCAGCCCCTCCTGGGGAGGGAGTGACATATGGTTCTCAGCCTGTCAGACCCAACACACCTTACCATGTTCAATATTTCACGTAATACATTGTTTTACTTACTTTTTAACTATGCAAAAAATGAAGCTAGCATATAACGTAATTTAAATAACCACTTAATTTCTTTAAAGGCAGTTAATATTATGCTCTCACTATAACTTACAGGAAAAATAAATACAAACCATTTAGAAAAAATATGCATTACACTGTATAAATTACCAGGCATGACGATGATAGAGAAAATGCTGGAATAAGCAGATTCTTGCAGCTCTCGTAGAATCCCAGGGATGTGACTCTCCAAAGACGAAAAGGTATCAGGGAGCCTAAGTGCCACAAGTGGCCTGAGATCCATGAACAACTCTTAGCAAAACTCCAACCCCTCAAAAAAAAGTATGCTTTCCCTTCAGTTTGTATGGTGACTGCATCCCTGAAAACTTAGTGTATGTTAAAACCATGCAAAAGGCAAGAACACTGTGCACTTACATGTAAAGTGGAATTGGGCTTTAGGCTCGGATAAAAGCGAAAACATTTTCACCTCCGCGTATATCTGAATTTCAAAATGCCGCGGGTCATGCGGAAGCTCTGGGTTGGATGAAATGGTGTCGAGAACTGCGGGCCGCCAGCACCCCTGCCCAACACTCCCCCTACCTCCACTCCCACCAAAAGCACCAAATGCCAGGCGCACCCTTCCTAAGTATCACCACAACCAAAAAGTCATCTGGGTGTCCCCAGATCGCCACCCAGGGGATGGAAACCGTCGTTTTATCAGCACCTCATCAAACAGCCCACACAGCCTTTCGATGATGTGATTAGCCTCGCGATTCACTGATCCCTACTTGAGAGGCAGAGGGCTCTGGAAGGACACGACCCTGCATGTGAACCCCAGCGCTGCAGCTCACAGCCTGACGAGGCCTGCTGTTTGGCCTGATGTTTCACCTTTCTGGACCCAAGATCCCCACTGAGAAATGAGAATAATCCAACTGTGTCACAGAATTTCTGTGATGATTAAATAACACATGATACAGCGATCGGTACCATGTCGACCGCTCCCAACGCTGGGATTACTGCTAGCATTTGATATATCCTTAAACACTGCAATCTTTAACAATAAAATATCACAACTCTCTTTGGTAAGCACGTCGGGGGAAGCTAGACAGGAGGTTTGGAGTCACTTCGTGAGGTGGGCTGGAGGGGTGGTCCAGCCTCAAGTAGGGGTAACGAGACTGTCAACTTGGGTTCAAAAGTTACAATAAATCAACTGTGGCTGTATTTCCTAACTTCTTGAAAGCCAGTATGACTCACATAATCTGCTATTCACATGGCCCCTGCTCTTTGAGAACAAAAATTAGTTTTGGAATGCAGCTGCTGTTTTTATTATTTTCATGATTTTTCTTGAACTCAAACAATTTGATCAGGGATTAGAATACATTTTGAAGTAGAGAGTTATTTCCAGAAACAGCAGGAGTAGATACGTATACTCTATGAACCACAGACATGCTTATAGACACAGGGAAATAGCTAATAATATTTAAATTGTTAAAGCCTTCAAAATAATCTGGTAAAATGTGCTATCAAATTTGTTGTTTCACTTTATAATTGGCTTTAGGATGAACACCCCAGCCTTTATTTCTTCTTTTCTCATTCCTGTGAAGATTAGCATTTTTTCCATCCCAGTGGAAATCTCCATTATTTTTGTTTTAGGTCTCAATAGCAAAATAATCAATAGAAACAATGAGAAATGATTTAATACATAAAAATAGGCAGCTAAACTAGGAGATAATGAAGAAATAACTGAAACAGTCAGATCTGATTAAGTCAAACTGAATTTCTAAAAATGCGCTTCAAAAGAATAGGCAATGTATGATAAAATGATTTCCACGACAATCCAAGGTATCACAGTGTTAAAATGCTTAGAAGAAATGAGCAATGCAGGGGGATATTAATTTCCTAATAATTCATTCTACTGTTGTTTTAATATGTAAAAAAACTAAAGCAATCTATGACAGGGACGTAACATTTTAGTTAAATAAGCTATTTGGAAAATATTTTCTTGAAGATATCTCCCAAAAGGTCCTGATCTGAGATAACACAGTGACTGCAGCTCATTCACAGGATGGAAGGGGAAGGGGTAGAAACTGAAGGTTTGGGTTAAACCTTAAGGATGGTACAGGACAGAAGAAGCCATACTTCCGCACTTAACCTCCTGAGAGTTTTTTATGCAACACAACATGCGTCCAAAACTAATTCCAATCAAAAATGGGGAATTTGAAGTATAAAATGCAATTCTTCTGTTAACTTTCATTCCTATCCCATGTTATTTTATAACCAAAAGCATAAGTATGCAGGCAGAATGTGTCTCACGGCATCAGAAATGTAAAACTCACATTTTGCTTAATTTCTTTGCATAATGCAACATTATTTGAGATAGAGCAGTTGCACACTGTCAGTGAGAGACCCAAGTCCCTCAGGACCGCGTGTGCCTTGGGCTAACGCATGAAATAAAATACATACTGTAAAGCTTAATAAAGCTTAACAAATAAGGCAGCCTGCCTGTCTACTTGGGGCTTTTGTTCAACCTTTGAAAACAGGAATAAAATCTATGAAAGGCATTTAAGAAGAGAAACAAGTTGCAATAAAGATCTTAAGACAGATTGTTTTGGAACTCACAATAATATAAAAATTGAAATTAAAACAATTTAGGAACTAGTAATTTTTTTGCCATAGCTTGATGTGTGATTATTTGGGCATTGCTTTTTCCAGATTTTTCTACGTAAGTGAATTAATGACAAAACACAAATTTCTAATGATCTTCAAGCCTATCTTCAAACGTACTAATGTGTTTCCTAAATTACTCAATTACCATCTCCACCACTTCCTAAAAGGCCTTAAAAAAGAAAAACAGAAATGCCTCTCAGTATACACACTGCATACTTTAAAGCTAAGCGAGATGCGTGGAATTCAAGAATGCTACAGAACCCAGGTTTTAGCCCCAAAGATGAAGTCCATTCCGACTGGGCACCCTGGAGGCTCAGGTAACCCCGAAAAACTCTAGCTTTTCCCTGTATTCTATCTTTTCTGCGGCTGCAGGTGGGAATGACACATTTCCTACAGCAGATTCTTAGAGCCACAAAGGAACTGTAACATTGCGCAGAAGAAACAAGCTTTCATTTTGAAGGGCAGAGCTTCTTTCACACTCTCAGCTCCAACACAGGAGGCACAGACAAAGGGACCCTGGCCAGCTCTTTGGTCCTGGGGACAGGAGCCTGCTGTCTCCGCCTGCCTTTACTTCTGACCATCGGCTCAGTCCAAGAGAACTCAATTAACAAATCTGGGCCTCTGTGCTTCCCACGGAGAAGGAAGAGCTTTTGTAAGAAAAGGCTTTTAGAGATCAGGACAAACATTATTTTTTTGCACTTTGTATTCACATTAATTTTTTCATGTATTTTAGCTATGTAGAGAGTATCTCTCAGAACTTATCAAAACATGAAAAAAAATTTCTTTAATTCATGACTTTTCCATTTGGTCTCCAGAGGACAGCTTACACAGAGGCAAGCCCTCCTAGGGAGTCGCAGAGTGAAGCGGGTGACAAAGTAACAGTATTTACTCAGTAAATTATACTCACTAAAACGGGTATTGTGAGACACGTTAAGAGTCATCTTGCAGGGGGTGCCTGAGCGGCTCAATGGGTTAAAGCCTCTGCCTTCGGCTCAGGTCATGATCTCAGGGTCCTGGGATCGAGCCCCGCATCGGGCTCTCTGCTCAACGGGGAGTCTGCTTCCCCCTCTCTCTCTCTGCCTGCCTCTCTGCCTACTTGTGATCTCTGTCAAATAAATAAATAAAATCTTAAAAAAAAAAAAGAGTCATCTTGTCGTGGTCCGAAGTCTGAAGCAGTCAAGTAAAACCGGAGTCTAAGACACGTGGAAAACTCGGGAGCATTAGATCGGGAGACGGAGGGAAGAAACGACATCAGTCAATGACCCACGCGAGTGAGGACTCGGCTGAAACCAGAGCGGGGAGCGAGTCAGGCCATGCTGCTGAGGAGCTCCTGCTTCTCGGCAGACACCGGCTCAAGCACATGTGGCGTCTATGACAGCGCCGGGCTGCAAAGGTCGGTGTCTGCCAACATTTGCCACAGAGATGATGTCCGTCTCGGGGCCTTCTCACAGAATCTCAGCGAATCTGCATGTGACCCCCCGAGTTGATCTGCAGGAGACTTTCTTTTGTAACCTGGGCCTGAATCTGCTCAGACTTTTTCTTGGTTCCTTTAAGAGACCCAGGGAGGAGCAAAGAAAATCAGCTGCAACTGTGAAGCCCAGCAGGAGGAGAAGGTCCAGGGAAGTCACGGCTGCGTCTAACACCCACTGAACGTGTCCCTCCAGGTGTGTCCCTTCTAGTCTGTTTGTTGCTTGTGCCGTCCAGAGTTTCAACGACTGCCACATCTCCAGCAACAATGTTGGACAGGCCCCAAAGAAAGTGACCACTGGAGACTTTCATCTGGAAACTCAATTCCTTTCTTCTAACCCGCAGCACAGCCTTTCCACACTGGTTGTTCAAGTCTGCATTCATGGGCTCGACTCCTGAACGCCCGGGAGCCCTCAGCATGGAGCCCTGCGAACCACATGGACCTCAGTAAGGCCCGTCCTCCTCACACCGGCGTGCTCCAGCCTGCCGTCACCCAGCCTGCTGTCATCTGGTCAGATTCAGGCTCCGTGATCGTCACAATTTTGAACCTGATACTAGGACTTCCCAAAAATGCTCAAAACATCCATCCATAAAAGATGTACCAAATCCATCCTGCATCATTTCTCTGCCTTGTCATCCATGTCTTCTGTTAACTTTTCCCAGATTTTTGACCTTGAACTTTTTAAAAGGTCTAACTTTCCCAGGTGTCATGCACGAATGAGGCCCCAGCATCCCTCAGACTCTGATCATCCTTCCCAGACTGAATGTCGGTGTCTTCACCGACACCTGGTATCTGACCCTCACCTATGCCTAAGTCTTTACTATTCCCTTCTAGGAACCAATGAATTATAAAGACCTTAGTCTGCTATGTAAGCATCATACCCCGTTGTCTCCCTGACAGAACCCTGGGATCTAATGGTTAAGAAGGGGTAAAAAGCTGTCTTTGTCTATTAAGTCTTCCAAAAACATCTCCTTGAATATGTAAGTCAGAATTCCTCATGCACTGGGAACTACCTGAAGTTAATGACTCAACAAACAATTACTGAGCCCCAAGCCGGTGCCTGCAATTGTTTTAGACACTGAGAATTAAAAATATGAATAAGATACAGACTCTGACCTGGAAAAGGAAACACACACACACACATGAAAAGTAATTATATGACAGTTACAAAAGCAGCAGTGAGAACCAACTACTGGGTCAAGAGAGGACGTGCCCAGTCTTTGTGGTCATGGAAGACTCCAAGAGATGACAAGATGAGTTGAATCTGAAAGGAGTAGAAGAAAGAACATTCCTGGTGGAGACGACAGTATTATTATGGATACGAAAGCAAGAAACAGCATAGAACTTAAGGAAAATTCTACCCAGTGTTACTGGGAACATGAAGTGTAAGAGTAAGGAATGGGATGAAAAAGGACTAAATTATGAAGAATTATGGTCTCAAATGGACTTAGTTACCACAATAGCAACAGAAAAACAAAACATACAGTTTCCTACATGGCAGTGCTCCTTAGGTGAACAGTTAGGTTATCTGTGGCCTCAAAATCCCCTCTCTGGTAGCTGTTAGTTTTGTGAGACTAAACTGGGGCTATAACTTTAAATCTCATACTTCTATAATTACCTTTCTGTTGATTAAATTCAGGGTATGATGTATGCTCTGCTAATAATGATTACAGTGGGTTATAACCTCCCCAAAGGCATAAAACAAAGTTGCATTTGTGTTGTGCAATCTATTTCACTCAGGAATGCGTGACAAACCGCAAGGATCCGGAGAGCCGGTCTTACAACGTGCTTCTAGTCCTCCAGGAAGTGCTTCCAGCTCGCTGGGCTGAGAGCATCCCCGCAAGTCTCTGAGCCCGTCATTTAGACACTGCTGATGGCTCAGGACTTCGCTCTGGAAATGCAAGCTCAAGGAGGTAACAGGCCAAACATATGTAAAAGCTGACTATATGCTTGAAAGATTGATATGCAAGAGAAAAAAGACTTCTGTGCTAAGTCAGCACAATGCTAGGAAGTAAAATGAACCTGAAGCAAAGCAAGGTCAAGAAGTACCTTGAAGTCCTTTAGACGGCATAAGGACCAGAACCCCCTCTGCCGTGTCACTCATGCTGGTGATACTCCGCTCCAGATCCCATCCTGAATCACCCATTCTCATGAAACGGCAGCTGCTCAGCCTACAGTTCGAGATCTTTTCTAACCATCTTTCTGAATATCCGTCATCATTCATTCTATGTCAACGGGCTCCTCCCTCTGGTCTAACCACTCATTCACTTACAAAAACTCGCTCACCTAAAACATGCATGTATGCCCACATGTACATGTACACACCATGCACACACACGCATGCACACACACACTCCCACCACCTCACCAGACTGCCTGCCCTACAGTTCCCATGTAGCCACTTGTATAATTAACTCAGGCAGATATAAATGCTTTAACTGGGCTTGCCTTTTCTGTATGTATGTGAAGTTGTATTACTGAAAGAACATAAGAAATCCTGGATTCTTCTGCCATTTTCATTTACAAATACACCCTAAGTTGGGTCCTGGGAATGTTATTTTAAACCAGTTGGCCTATTTTTCACTTTCCGTAAAAGAAGACTAACAGATTTCATCCATGGGAAGACGTGATGAGAACTAGCGGGGACAGGAGCAAGAAACCGCTTCCTATTGGCCTTAGAACATGGCAGATCCTCAACAAATGGTAGGTGAAGAGAGAGGTGCCGCCTTACGGAAAAGTTGTGTTCCTTCAATTGATAAGCATTTACGGAGTGTGCCCATCCCGTATCATGCACTGTCCTGGATACTAGGGATGGTGAAATTCAAGGTATGATTCCTGCCCTCAAAATAATTCACGTATTTTGGCTCATTCAGGGACAAAAGAAAATATGCATGTCTATTTATGTATGTCCACAGATAAAAGAGAGATTGGTAATAATATTTTTAAAACTGCAATATTCTCAATTCTGACCCACTGATACTGAGAACTAATATAAATTGAAAATAGTTAAGAAGAAAAAAAAAATCAGAAGGTAATACTGCTTGATTTTGATTAAAATTGTCCCACTAAGGAATTGTCTATTATTGTTTGCCACAAACTGCCAGCTATTAGAAATTACAAGTCAACATAAATCTCGTCTATTGCTCTGCTCACCCGGCTTCACCCTATTTCAATGGCTACTAGGAATAACATCAAAGACTCTTCTTCCTAGTGGACCATGAAATTAAAGATCAGCAACCTGAAACAGCCAGTGGGGCTCTGCAATGGGCAATGCCCGATCTGTTAAGTGGGTAAAGAACGCAATGGGAAAAACTGACGACTCCAGGAAAATACTGAGGCCTTGATATCAGGAGAGTCTAATGCTGGGAAGACGCAGCAAGCATACCTCTCTATATATAGTCAAGCTGCGGGATTTTGAGTAGTACTCAGAGCAGAGAATGTAAACTAGGAGATTCACCTGCCTTTGTTCATATTAAATAATAAGAAACGGCTCCCTCCCAGAGGAAGGAAAAAAAAAAAGAAATGAAGAATGTCTTTTGGCTGTGGACTCTTAGGTGTTCTGGTCATAAGGAAATCTCTTCTAAGCCTCCCACCACAGTCAGAATGTGAAACTTTCATATTTATGTGTAAGACCATAACACCACTTAGCATTTTCCTTCTATTTACCAATTCAATTTCACAACAACAGAGAATTATTTAAAAATCTATTATTTTTTTGAGCTCTCAAAATAGGCTAAGCCCTGCTCTAATCAATGCACAAGTATTAATTTTAGGATTTTATTTATTTATTTGAGAGAGAGAGTGCACACTAGCAGGAGAAAGGGCAGAGGCAGGGGGAGAAGCAGGCTCCCCGCTGAGCAGGGAGTCCAATGAGGGACTTGATCCCAGGACCCTGGAATCACGATCTAAGCCGAAGGCAGACACTTAACCAACTGAGCCACCCAGGCGCCCCCAAATTGATTTAATTTTTATAACGACCCAATGATGTAGGCATCTAATTATCTTTACTTTACCAAAGGGGAACTGAGGCACAGGGACATTAAGTAATCGCCTTCTGGTCACACAGCTAGTCTTTGAGCACACCAGCATGTAAACCATGGGAGGCTGACTCCCAGTCACCACACAGCACGTATCAAGCACGTCCTCCGTGCTAGGCTGTGCCAAGTGTCAAGGATCCACAGATGAACTAATGTAGTATTTTCCCTTTAAGAGATGTGGTCTAATAGCAGAGACGATAGGTGTGATAAAATGTGAAATGTGCTGTCAGGGCAGTATCTGCCACACAAGATGGGACTACAAAGGAGGGAGCGGTTCACTCTACCCAGTCATGGAAAGACTCAAGACTACCTTCAGCCAAGTCTCCCTGTTGATATCCTAGAGTAGTGAGAGACAGTAACGTTGATTAAATGTGCCCCTATGTCACACATCATTCTAAGCAATTCACATAAGCTAGCTCACTTAGTACTCATAAAGACCCTATGAATTCAGAACTCATTTCCCACTGTACTGCTCAGAAGTCTGAGGTACAGAAGGCCAGAGTAGCTCAACCTCAGTACAAGTGGGCATGGCCTGGACTCAGACTCGGGAGGTCTGACTCCAAAAGCTGAGCTCTTCACCACTAGCCTTTGAACTACACCTTTGGGACTAAGAGCCTCCATGGAGATCGTGTCAAACTCTAATTGGCCACATTGGTCTGAGGATCCCCATGACAGCATAGGATTAGGCAGAAGAACAGATCAAATCTCCCATTTTGCTCTCCTTGATGCCAAAATCGGTAATAGCCTAAGACAGTATTGAGAAAAAACAGCAATGATTGTTCATCTCCACCACAGTCTAGAGGAATGGACAGGCAGTCCCTAGCTCTCCTAAAAGCAGTCATAAATGAGTCAACAGTGAGGAAGACAGTATTTACTGGGTGTCTGCAACGTCCCAAGTACTGTACACATTTAATTCATTTAACCCCTGCAAACAGCTATCATTATGTTATACAGATGACACGGAAAAAACAACTAACAAGGGATCACGGCTAATAGATCGAGGGTTCGCATCCAAGTCTATGTGACTCAGAAAAACCTTTGCTTATTCCATTATATCACGCTCCTCTTATGAGACATCTAAATATTGAGGGCATCAGAATAAAGTCCAGAACTGTTCCCCAAAAGTCATCATCATCTGTGTTTCTAATCACCGTGGGCTGAAGCAGCACTTCCTGTACTCTGTGCATGAAGAGACAGAGCCATGTGCCTCCCTGGGAAGATCTGTCAGGAACAGCTCAGCGCCCAGGCCCCTCACGCTCGCCTCGTAATGGAGTGGATAATGGACTGGAACGGGTTACTGCCCTGACCGCACGGAGGTGTCACTAATAATTCACAAGGACTCCAGGGTCAAGGTTATGTGTGTATTTTGGCTAAAAGCAGTGTCTGCAAATCACTGTTTCATTCTTTGGAGTCAAGAAACATGAAATTTAGTTGCATAATTTACTTCCGATAGACCAAATCCCAAGCCATGGTACAACAGGGGCAATTAAAAAAAAAAAAAAAAAAAAAAAAAAAAATAGAAAAAAAAAAAAAAAAAAAAACAAGAGAAAGAAATAAAATGGGACTAAAAATGGCAAAATAGATTAGAATCATAGAATTTCCTTTCATTAACACATTGATGGACAGATGGAAGGATGGATGGATAGTTTTTTTTAATAGGTACAGCAATTAAAGAAAGAGAAGAAAGGTTATTACAAAAGGTTTATAATGGAAAAAATTCTGAGAGTTTTCACGAATATCCTCCAATTTGTAGACATAGGCCAAGAGAAAGAATAGGAAATTCTAAAACACTAAATCAATAAGGCAAACCCCCTAATGAGTATTAGAAGGCCCCACATGTTCCAGGAAACATCTTATTTTTTTTTTAAGACTGCATTTACTAATTTGAGAGAGAGAGTGAGGGAGAGAGAGCACAAGCAGGAGGAGAGGCAGAAGGAGAGGGAGAAGCAGACTCCCCACAGAGCAGGGAGCCCAATGCAGAGCTCGATCCCAGGACCTGGAGATCATGATCTGGGCCAAAGTCAGATGCTTAACCATCTGAGCCACCCAAGCGCCCCAGAAATATCTTAGTAGTAAAAAAAAAAAAAAAAAAAAAAAAAAAAGATAACCAGGACCTGCCAGTTTCCAGGGCTCTGCCCCCAGAGGTGTGCCCTAATGAAGCCCTGTGTGGAAGCGTGCCCAGCAGCATCCCAGAGGAGTGAGCAAACACCAGGTCCTCCGCCAGCCCGGCGCTTCCGCTGCCCTCACACACCCTCCTACCACAGAACAGGGGCTTCGAAGCAACACCTAGTTCTAGCTCCTGTGGCTCCAAAGGAATAGATCACAGCATAAATGGGGGCTGTGTCAAGGAGAATTTCCCCATAATTTCACCAGAGCAAGGAGATGGCCTAGAATCAGAGCAGCAACAAGATGAAAAGCAATAGCATGCCAGTTACACATGGGGCCCAGCAAAAATCATAAATCAGAACAGAATGACCGACAAAGGAACACTGGAGAACCAGTCTAGGAAGTAAAGATAACTCAAGCAAGAGAAGTTATTTTGCAATAGCCTCTTGTTAGACAATTTCCCCAACATATGAATGTAACAAACAGAAACAGGTTCTCAAGAAAGAAAAAATAAAATGGGAAAGACAAGGTAAGTCGTGGACATGGGAAAATGCTGACAGCACACACAGCATTGTCTCTTATCCAATAAGTAACAACAGGGAACAAGAGACACTCCTAAATATCCAATCAATGATTGTTTCTCAGTCTCTTGGCCAAGATCAAGTCTAAAAATCCAATCAATGAGAAGGAGAATAGGTAAGAGTCATCTCAGTAACTACACAGCAGAAAATGAAGTAAAATGAAGGAAACGATCGCAAAGATGACAGAGAACAATTCCCCGTGAATGTAATTCTTATAAATGGAGTCATGAACACACGTCCCAGGAATAGTGATCACAATCATCCACAGACACAAGGGAGAAGTGAAGTTGCAAAATACAGCAAAATGCACCAACCAGGAGTGTTTAAGTTGATCAATTTCAAGATATATTCTGCTAAAGTCCCTGAGGTGCAAGGAGGAAACAGTGGTGAGGGGGAGGAAAAGAAATGAATGGGAATGTTCATCAGTTTACCTCTCAGAGCAAGTAGTTTGAAACAGGACATTAAAAAAATAAAGATTCTAACATGTTAATGATTTTTATAATCTCTTTTCTTACAAGAAGTGTCATTTATTAAACATTAACCTGGGGCTCCTGGGTGGCTCAGTGGGTTAAAGCCTCTGCCTTCGGCTCAGGTCATGATCCCAGGGTCCTGGGATCAAGCCCCGCATCAGGCTCTCTGCTCAGCGGGAAGCCTGCTTCCTCCTCTTTCTCTGCCTGCCTCTCTGCCTACTTGTGATCTCTGTCTGTCAAATAAATAAATAAAATCTTAAAAAAAAATAAACATTAAGTTGTGCTGAATAACCATTTATATGAAGTTTGCCAATTCCATCAATTACATTCTCATTTATTAAATTCAAATAAAATCATATTTAATGCTTTTTTATTTTTAGAAACTATGTACAATAATACTTCTTATGAAGTTGCTTTCCTTTCTAGGTACTGATTATTCTTTTCATATATATCTAGAGAAAATTCTGAAATACTGCTTCACAAAATGTTATATCTTGGTGACGAGATTTTTTTCTTTTGGTGTGTATAATTCATTGTTTCACTCTTTACAATTTTCAGGATTGTAAGAACTTTGTTCACTGAGAATTTATTCATTTACCTATTTTATTACAGAAAAAACATTTACATAGAGTTCACGATGTTCCAAGGTTTATTCTAAGAGCTTTACAAACATTAACTCAATTTTCATACCTATACCATAAAATACTGTTGTATCCTTTTTTTTTTTTTTTTAACAAAAGAAGAAACAGGCACAGAGGTTAAATAGCAAGCCTGGGGTCTTAATGTAGGAAGTGGCACACCCAGGACTCAAGCCCAGACACCTGGCTCCAAAGACTATTCCCTTACCTACCATACTGTGCTGATGCTAATTAATCATATTAATTAAGTCTTTATTTCTGAAAGGTAATAGAAAATGCTACAGCAGGGAAAGTCAGCATTAAAAATTCTAATGAAAAGAATTGTAGTACTAATCAGTCATCTTCAACACCTTGTGACAAACTGTTTCTTTTGACATAGCCTGTGTGAATAACTGTTACCTTATAAATTCTCATGATCTGCAAAACTTAACCCTGGTCAAATGGAAATTCCTTGATATAAAGTTAAGACACAGTTTGGGAAATAAAAAGGTGGTCTCATAACCAGATGCATGCTAACTGAAGACAAGTGTGTCTATATTCTGAAGGGGTCTACGTACACAAATCAAGTTGACTCAATTCTCATAAAACAAGTGATCTTTAAATTCACTTAATTTTTCGCATGGGTATAGTGTAACAACTGAATAGTTGTATTTTTCCATTCGATATTTTAGCTTCGACACAGCCTGATAAGGGGAGAAAAATAAAGCTGGTCTGACACCTCATCAATCAGTTACCATTTATTAAGTTCTCACCAAATGCACAGGACTCTATCGCACTAATTTCACCCATGGCTTCAGATCCTGAAACAAGAATGCACTGCTCAGAATACCAATGAAGGTAATGACTTTATTAAGGATTATTATATGAACAGCAAAAAATCTTCACCCTTTAAAATACTTCATATTATTTTTAAAAGACGTGTTTCTGTGCAAAACTAAAGCATATTGTCAAAACCTATATTCCTTGTTTCTTTCATTTCTCAATTAGCTAGAAATTTTCTTGATTAGTTAGTGATACCTCTTAGCTTTTAACAGGAAAAGAGGGGCACCTGGGTGGCTCAGTAGGTTAAGCGTCTGCCTTCGGCTCAGGTCATGATCTCAGGGTCCTGGGAGGGAACCCCCACACTGAGCCCCACATCAAGCTCCACACTCACCCGGAAGTCGGCTTGTCCCTCTCCATCTGCCCCTCCCCCTGACTCCTGGATACTCTGGAGCTCTCTCTCTCAAATAGATAAAATCTTTAAAAGAAAGAAGAGGAAAATAATGCATACTTCATTCCACAGAGTGTTCAAGATGCTAGGAAGTTATTTTAGTTAATCATATAAAAGATACTACCACTGAATAAGGTTCTTTAGATGTCAACTTTTAACACTGGAACGACATCTAATATTATTTGAGGGCTTTTGGTGTTTGTTTTAGTCTGTAAGTTAATCATAAATTACTTCTGAAATTTCAAAATAGCAGTATCTGGGGAAACAAGAACATATCTAAATCAACATCCGTCCTGTAGGTAAAACTGAAAATACAACTGTATACTTTAATTAGAGTAACTCAGTAACTACTGGTAACCATTAGATGAAAACACAGTAGCAATTTTAAACATTTGTGATTTGCCTGTGGTTACCCCATAGATCAGTGTCAATTGCAAAAAAAAAAAAAGTTACTTCTGTTACATCACCTAGCATAGACATCAATGGTCAAAAGCAGCCCCTAGGGCACTTGGGTGACTCAGTTGGGTAAGCATCAGCCTTCGGCTCAGGTCAAGATCCTGGGGTCCTGGGATCAAGGCCACCATGAGGAGTCTGCTTCTCTCTCTCCCTCTGCCCCTCCTCCTGCTTGTGCTTTCTCCCTCAAATAAATAAGACCATTGCAAAACAAAACAACAACAAACAAACAAAACAAGAAACAGCCAAGGATACCCTGAATCCAGGTAATCTAGAGATCCAGGAACCTTCTGGAATCCAGAAGTACATATCCAAAACAAAACTTTTGAAAAATACCAAAGAGTTAAAATAAGAATAGATGTTCTCACCCTCAGGGAAATACAAATCAAAACCACAATGAGGTACTGCCTCACACCAGTCAGAATGGCTAAAATTAACAAATCAGGAAACCACAGATGTTGGCGAGTATGCAGAAGAAGGGGAACCCTCCTACACTGTCAGTGGGAATGCAAGCTGGTGCACACACTCTGGAAAACAGCATGGAGGTTCCTCAAAAAGTTGAAAATAGAGCTACCCTATGACCCAGCAATACTGGGTATTTACCCCAAAGATAAAAATGTAGTGATCCAAAGGGGCACGGGCACCCCAATGTTTATAGCAGCAATGTCCACAGTAGCCAAACTATGGAAAGTGCCCAGATGTCCATGAACAGACGAATGGATAAAAAAGATGTGGTACATATATATGCAATGGAATATTACTCAGCCATTAGAAGAATGAAATCTTGCCACATGTTAATGACATGGATGGAGTTAGAGTGTATTATGCTAAGCAAAGTCAGTCAGTTAGAGAAAGAGAAATACCACATGATTTCACTCATAGGTGAAATTTAAGAAAGAAAAGAGATGTACACATGTGAAGGGAGAAAAACCAAAGGAAAAAAGAGAGAGAGAGAGAGAGAGAGAGAGAGAGGGAAGCAAACCCTAAGACTTAACTTGGAACAAACTGAAGATTGATGGAGGCAGGGGGGTGGGCCGGATGGGGAGGGACATTAAGGAGGACACTTGGGATGGGCACTGGGTGTTCTGTGTAAGTGATGAATCACTGAATTCTACTCCTGAAACCAGTATTACACTATATGTTAACAAAATTTTTAAAAATGCAAGAGACTGGAATGAAGAGTTAAGAACAGTCGAAGGGAACAAGAGTGAACTGTGAACAAGTCAGGACCAATCAAGGAAGGCGTAGATAAATTCTAACTACACTGAAACATCGGTTACCCAAGGTTCCGTTTAAGGATTCCATGATGTGATACTTGAGTTTATCAAGAACTTCAAGGTCATAAAGTTGACACAGACATCCCCAAACCCACTCTCTACTGCTTCTTTGTCCCTATCCCCCCTCAAATCCCAAATCATATTCATACCATGTTCAAAAATGGTAGGAAATCCCTTGCATTTGGCTAAAGAAACTAGCCGTTTCATGCCTTTGTGCTATGATCTGTCCTCCAACTTTAAAGTTCTGGCAAACTGCTGCTCATTCTTCAAAAGTCTCCAAAAACTCCTCATTCCTGATTTTGAGATGCACCCGCACCACTGTAACCTCTACCTTTTTCTTATATCCAGTATCCCGTGGTTACAGGTACACCTCCTCCCTACTACCTCCTGAACTCTGAGGTCAGAGCGCAGGTGCCTGGGCCATGACCTGGCACAGAAGTCACTCCGGGCATGACAGGAGACTGAACGAGCACATGTTCTAAAAACTCATGGGGCATCTCTCTGGACTAGGACATGAAAAGGAAAGTATCCCTGTCCACCCTCTGAAGGACGAACCGAACTCTTCGATCTCTTGACCAGTAACAGCTACACACAGGGAGGGAGGCTGGAGGAAGTCAGGGAGGGGACGTGGCCTCGGGATGGCCAGTGCGCGGGACACTGGCAATCCAAGGCTCCTCGCCGTCCCCTGTCCTTGCAGTGTTCGCTTCGTCCAGCGTCCCTACACGGGGGCTGTCTCAAGGACACAGCCCTAGGAGAGGGAGGTGCTCACGAGACCAACCGCATGGCGGGCGAGCCGGGGAAGGCCTCTGCGCACGCCCCAAGATTCCGGGGGGCAGGTGGGAGATCTGCCGTGTTGCAGACCTCCCGGACAAGCCGTGCGTGGGGTCCCCGAGGGTCCCCGTGCTCCCGAACTGTGCCACCTACCGAGCTGGGGCGGTCCGGCTCTGTCCTCAGTCTCCCCGGCGCTCCGGGAAGGGGGCAGCGTCGGCAGCTCCCGGGGCCTGCAGACCCACACAGGTGGACACCGACACGGCAGCGGGCGCCCAGCTCCGCGCGCGAAATAAGCCGCAGTTACGAAACCGTGCGGGGCAGTAACTGGGTGCAGGGAGCGGGCGGGCACGAGGGGCTTAACTCGCCGCTCCTGGAGGTGGACGCCGCAGGGCGGAGCCCCGGGCCGCGAGGACAGCAGCACCCACGAAGGGGACCCCGGAGTGGCTGCACGCTGTGTCCTCCAGGCACCCCCGCGTTGCGGCCGCTGAGGTCGGGCTGGGGACCGGAGGGCGCCCTCGCCCCGCGTCACGCTTCCGGGCTCTCTGCGCCCGGCAAAGGCCGTCGTGGCTGGACGTGCAGCGGCGCGTGCGCACCTCCCTCCGGCCCCGGCTCTCCGGGACGTCCCGCCCCTGCTCCGAGCTCCAGCCTCTAACCTTCGCCCCCCGCCCCCGCCCCAAGCCGGGCCCGACCTGTCGGGGGGGGGTCGGGTGCCGCCACCAGCTGGTCCTGATTGGGGCGTTGGACGTGCGAGGACCCCGTGAGCCGCGAGGAGGGCTGCCCGCGGCGGAGGAGCCTGGGAGGAGGGGCCTCGAGCACCCCTGCGGGTGCCCCTCGGCCCGGTCAGCCCCCCGCGGGCAAGTGCCGGCATCCGGCGGGAGGGGCTTCTGGAAGTCCCTCCCGCCGCCTCGCCTGCGGCCTGACCCCCACCTGCGAGGCGGCGCGCGCTGGCTCGGCGCATCCGAGTCCATCCTCTCCCTGCCCGGCCCTGGGGACCCGCTCGCACCCGCAGCCACGGGGTGCAGTCCGTCCCTCTCACGGCGCCGCGTGCACCCTCCCGGGGGGGTCGGTCCTCCGCCGCCCTGGTCTGTGGCTCCTGCCGCGGTCATCCAGCAAGACTGCGCCCCGACGGCGACGGCTGGAGCCAGGTGCCGGGGCTGCGCGGTGTCCCACGGAGCGGGGGGCCCTGCGGCTGTGCTTCCAGACCGAGGCTGGGGGGCGGGGGGGGGGGCCCCGGGGGGGGGGGGGGGGGGGCTTGTGGACCCCCCTCGGCTGCGGGACGAACACCTGGGGCGACCGTGCACCTGCAGGGGCCCGTTCCTTCTCCCTTTGTTCTTTCTTTTTTTCTTTTCTTTTCTTGTCTTTGCGTGGGAAAGAAAGATGCTGGAACACAGACCTCGATGGCTTCCTAGGAAGGGTGTATGGCGGTTCAGAGGAGCCTTGCTTCTCTGCAGAAGGCCCACTCGGTCTTTACTCACATTTAAATAATAGTTTTCCTTGAATAAAATACCTTTTTGGAAATAATTGTCCTTCGGAATCCGAACCTATTTCTTTTTTAGTGTTCCAGCTTCCAGGGCAGAGCTGACCTCTGGCGCCAATTTGATTCTTGATTCTTTCCATGTAGGCTTCTTTTTCTCTCTCTGGAAAATTTTGAGAGTATTTCTTTTTCCCCACGCTCTGACATTTATCTCTAATGTGCCTGGGTGATCGCCTTATGCATTGTGCCAGTCCTCAGTGCGCCCTTTTAAACTAAAAACTCGGAAGGTTTTAATTATTTCTTTGCCGAATTCCTGCTTTGTGTCCTCGGTTTCCTCTCTTGGAATGCCTAGCATTCAGGTGGTTCACGTCCCAGAATTAGCTTCTTTTATATTTTATCTTTTCCAGCTTGCATATACACGTGAATATATACATATATATGTATTTTTTTCTAGGCTCTGGAAAAACTCCTCAACCTTACTTAAAAACTTTTTACCTGAACTCCCTATTTCTTTTAAAATGTGTTTAACAGGGGCTCCTGGGTGGCTCAGTCAGTTAAGCATCTGCCTTTGGCTCAGGTCAGGATCTCAATGTCTCAAGGTACTGGAATCAAGCCCACCCCCGCCCTCGGTTCCCTGCTCAGTGGAGCCTGCTTCTCGTTTTGCCCCTCCCCCTGCTCAGGCTCTCTCTCTCTCTCTCTCTCTCTCTTAAATAAATGAATAAAATCTTTAAAAAATAAAATAATTTCAGGGTCAGCGTGACCTTGCCAGGGTGAGTGTACTAAAGTGTTGTAACACTCAGTTACTGAAATAAATTTTTTGAGGATAATGACTGTCTTCTATTTCTTTTATATAATTTCTCCTGCGCTTGATACTGAGCTTACAACAAAACAGATATATTAAAAATCCTTCTGAGTGATAAATGAAGCAAATGCTCCTAAAATTAAGAATGTGCCATGGACTTATCTTGCCCCAACCAGAGTTAAATATCACTCTCCCCAGCTTTTGCTAGAAGCACCTCCATCCAATAAAAGGACATATGCACCAATGACTTCTGCAAGTATTTTTTTTTTTTATTGGCAACTGAAAACTCGCTAAAATCCAATAAAAACTTTTCTTACATAAGCAGTACAAAATAATGTCCTCAGAATGACCTGATACATTAGCCTGGAGTAGCCAGCAGCACAGCTATCCAATAGCAATTTCAACTATCTTTCATCTTAAAACAAAGACAGGCCCATGTTTTATTGTGACCCTGACCAGAATTCCACATGGCACATTTGGTACCGCCATGAAGAATAGTAAGGGTTCCTAAAGATACATTCTATTTAACTTTATAAGTCTAACTTTTAATTATCAGATACTTCTGTTCTAGTTCCGCTTTGCAGTTTCATGATCCATCTGGCTGTGTCACACCCTTTCGTTACCGCCATGATCCACGTCTCGTCAGTGCACTTACTCCAGGACTTGGTTCTCTCCTTCATTCTGTACATATACATGTGCATTTCCCTATATGTCACAGATTAGGGCCCTTGGTTTACCATCGATCACTCCATCATTTCACCAAACCATCCTCTTCCCTTCTGTTCATGTTTCGACTCCTGTTTTCCTCATTGGGAGAATCTGTCTGCATTAGTTGTCTCAACAGAGGTTAAGATTTTGATTGATCAAAGACAGAACACATTCTTTTCTGTTTGAGACAATAAAAGTCCTACAGAATATGTTTTTTTTAACTCATATGATTCAAGTAAGGTGAAAAAAATGAAGTTAAAGAAAGAAAATTAAAAAGTAAGGTGAGGAAACTAAGGCATTTTTTCAACATATGCTCTACTTCATACCTGGCAAGTTAGACATGTATAAAGGAATCTTCGTAATCCCAGCAGTATATGTTGATACTAAGTTATAAGCCTACTGTATGTACATTCTGCCCTAGGCCATAGTTAATGCTCCTACTCCCTGTTTTTCTTTAAGAAATATCTTAATATGCAGTATTTCAGGAAAATTCCAAATCTGGAAGAAAATACGGTCATGTATATGTGGCCATTTGACCCATAAGCCAAGGTCACTTTATGAAAGAAGAGTTTTTTAAAATAACTTATAAGGCACGAAAAAATCATAAAGTAAGATAGGATTCTATGTGGTCATATTTCTTTATGCCACTGACTAAATTATCCCCAGAATCTTTGATCCCAAATCTCACCAGCTCTAGAATTCCCGAAAGCAGCTGCTATCAAGAGTTCAGCCACATGCTGGTCGCTAACAAATCGGTCCTCAAAGGAATGGTAGGTAGGAAGTGCCTCTTTATTTCAACTTTAGTTCTAGCCTCATCTTTAGGGATTTTTAGCGGTTGAGTCATTATTTCCCTTTATCTGCACTCAGAGACACATCTGCTACTCATCAGCCAGAATTGGTCACATTGAAACCGAGGGTTCAGAATTGCCCACAAAGAAGCAAGTCATTCCTGGCAAATTCAAAGACAAAAAATGTAGCAGAATTTTAAGCAGAAACAAATTATCATTGACCAAGTTCTCCTTACAGGGCAGCTCTCAGGAACAGCTACCTATATCAAACATGTACAACAACCTTATCAAATTAAATGTAAATAATTCCTATACCTTTTACATTATCCGATATGGTTCACTGTGTGAAGTTCTGTAAACGTGCAAGAGGCTCCAGAAAAGATAAAATACGTTACGAGTAAAGTGTATTTATAGTATGAGCATGCAGAGTTAAAAATTGTCTGTATAAATGATGGAGTGAGCATTTCAAGAAGGGAGGGAGTCAAATCTCCCATGGACTCAGTGTCAACCATAAAACACAGCTTTCTGTGTCCAGTAACATTTAATACTCAGAGTTATCCCAAGACATAAGAACCACTGTACCACTTTGTACACGTGGACACCGTTTCAGAGAGGCTAAGTAGCCCTTGACAAGTCAGTATAGCTGGTTCTCGTAATTCATAGTTGCTATGATCTAGAAAGTTACAGTGGCCACTTAGCAAATCAGGAACCGCTTCTTGCTCCTAGGAGAAGTCTGGGTCTAGGTTTCTGCAAGCCACTGGCCATAACATTTTTATTGACCCACCAATACTTAAATTTGTTTTATGTGGGTTTCTGTTTAAAGGTAACTTATTTAATATATATACTCATATATTAACAACGAAGTCATGGCAAACAAGGACTCATGCTTGAATGAAGCTTATCTAACACCTGTATTTTCTCTGTAAGGCACACAACAGCCTCTTGCACTTAAGAATGCTAGACACCACTTCGGCTCTACGCTCAACACCAAACAGAAGTTACCAACAAAAAGCACAAAGTGATTAAAACACGGCACTAAAGAGACCACAGAAAGGATGGGTGTTCACAGTATGAAAGCTGAAACAAGAAAGCAAACTGTCAACGTGTTAACCATGCGCTGGTTGAACACCAGTGTGTTCAATATGCTCTTCGGGCAACTCAAATTTTTCACCACCCTGCACGTGTCTGTGAGTTACTGGGAAAGTGTCTTGAGAACTGATTTTGGGGTTACAAATAAATTTTAGCATATAGGCAAATTTGCAATTACAGAATCTATAAATAATGATATATTTGACATTTGCTCTGTTGAACGCCAGTGCATGTCCACCGTCTTGTGTTCCTCACCTTTTTCTCTTGGTTATGAGTAATGTAAGCTCATGCAGAAAAAGAGCCATACAAAACATGCTGTCCAAACAACTTCTTATCAATGAAAATTATATCCCCATAAGTCAATGAAATCTTTGTGTATGTGTGTGCGTGTGTGTGTGTATAACTATGTGCATATCTACATAATACCTGTGAAAACATCATCCGGATTTAATAATTCTGGAGAAGGGTAATTGTAGAGCTCTTTCCCTTAGGAATTGAGTGTATCTATATATCACCATTTTAAATGACTGCCTAACATGTTTTCACTTATCTCCTACTGATGGACATGTAGGTTGCTTCTAATATGTAACCATTTATCTATTAATGTTTATTCTTTTATCCCGAACTGTGCTGAAAATTCTCAACATCTCTGTGTATATATCTAATCATTTTAAAGGTCTTATTTATTATTTATTTGGGGGAGAAACAAAGCACAAGCAGGGAGAGCAGCAGAGGGAGAGGGACATGCAATCCCCCCACCACACACACACACACACACACACACACACACTCAGCAGGGAGCCCAATGCAGGGCTCAGGCCCAGGCCCCCAAGATCATGACCTGAGCTGAAGTCAGATGTGATGCTTAACCAGCTGAACCACCCAGGCACCATTATTGTTGCAACAATCTCTTAAAAGTACAAGTCAGGGGCTCCTGAGTGGCTCAGTGGATTAAGCATCTGCCTTAGGCTCAGGTTGTGATCCCAGGGTCCTGGAATCGAGCCCCGCATCGGGCTCTCTGCTCAGCGGGGAGCCTGGATCCCCCTCTCTCTCTGCCTGTTTCTCTGCCCTACTTGTGATCTGTCAAATGGATAAATAAAATCTTAAAAAAAAAGTACAAGTCAGGTTAAAATGCCTATTAAACTGCACTTGAGAAATGGTTCTTCCAGTTTCAGCCAAGTTCTATCTACTGTCCTTTCTGCAGCAATGTCAACTTTCCTTTTCTGTTTGTTTATTTTTTTATTTAAAATCTGGGTCTGAGAATCTTAATTATTAAATATTTATCTATTTATCCGAGAGAGAGAGCACAAGGGAGTCGGGGAGGGGCAGAGGGAGAGGGAGAAGCAGGCTCCCCACCAAGCAGGGAGCAGATTCCTAACCTGATCCCACAACCCTGGGATCCCGATGTGAGCTGAAATCAAGAATTGGAGGGTCAACCAAGCTACCCAGGCGCCCCTCAGTTTTCCTTTTAACTTGATGTCGGGACCTCTTAGCTAAGTGAGTACTCTACGCTGTCCCTGTGGGAAATGAGATGATCACATCATGATTCACAACCAAATGTGCATAGATGACATGGTACTAAAAACAATAAGCATCTGAAGAAATGCAAGAATATTGAAGTTAAGAAACCAGTACTGACGGATTCTGAGAAGGCGGCCGTGGTGGCCACATCATTTTTTAATCTCTCCAAATCCCCACATACGAAGCAGACACAGAACCTAGATGGTAATATCAAAACTCTATGGAGAACCCAGCAAAACACATTCTCAACTACAAGCCGAGCATTAGCAGCATCTCCACGGGGAGGACAGGAAACCAGTCAAGGAGGCCGATGGACCCGAACCAGGAGAATCTGACAGTAGCAATGAGGATTTGCTCGAAAACACATCTGGTCAATCTGGGCCCATGGTAACATGGGAAAGGGGATGTCTGCTCTAACACAGCATTTCCCCCCTTCTCTTCCAGGATAGGATCTGCTACAGAGGAACGTCGGCTGGAAGTGGATTCCAAATTGAACAAGCTGGGATAGTGGAGGAGGAAGAAAGAGAAGATCCGGGGGAAAAGGTGGATGGAAGCAAAGCAGAGCTCAGTCTTTTCACAGCGAAGTCCCCACATTTCGGAGCATTATACGGAACAATGGAAGATCTGTGAAGCTACCAAGGCTTCCGGGAAACACATCGCCTTCCAAAACTCAGAAAAGCGATATCACATCAGAAAGAACAACAGAAATGCATAAGGTTAAATCCCATACATATTATCATAATAATAAAGGACACCTGACAAGGCTCTCCTAGCAACAAGCACACCCAGCACCCAGACACACATGCTCGGAAATGAAATACAAAGTGTCACTGTTATTTCCAAATGAGCTCAGTTACAATTTACAAACTCATCATGAGATGGCAGGACACAGGAAATAATAGATATAAAAGCAAAAACAGTCACTTCAGGTGGAAAGAATAAAATAAAAGGAACACAGGAATGAATATATCAGAAAATGTAGAAAAAAATAAAAACATGTTTTAAAAACAAAGTGATAAAAATTATGTGAAAGGAAAAAATACTGATGGTAGACCAAAACAAGTCAACAGAAAACAAAGTTTTCAACAGAAAACAGAGGTCTCTGAGGAAAGAAGGTAAAGAAAATGAATACCAGGCCCTGTAATTTAATAAAAGTCTCTTGAAATAAAAAAGAAACTATATATTGAAAGAATACTTCACATATCTGAGAACACTTGACCTGAAAAAAAATATATATGTATGTATATACATTCTACTAAACTTGTTTTAATTTAAAGAATAAGAAAAAAATGTTCTGGGGGTGAGGGCATGTGACTTCTAAAAGAAAGACAACGAGTTGGTCGTCATCATGCTTTTCACTGATTCTGCTGTAGGCCACAAGAAAATGGGAATAGCAGATTTTAGATTCTTAGGGGTTGGGAGGGGACAAAAACATGAATCTAGGGTGTCATACCCAGCAAATTATTTTATTATGAAGAGCACAGAATAACAGTATCTTCCTGCAGAACTCAGGAAACGTTGTTGCAAAGAGCCCTTCCTGAGAGCTGACTGGCTGAGCTCCTGACAACACACACCCCAAAGGTTAGTGATAAATACTAAACCTACAGTTTAATATGTGTAAGAACAAAGATGGTTCCCAGGGAAAGAGGTTGTGTGTAATGACAACATCCACCAGTCAAGGCAGCTCATGAGAGCCATGTAGAAGCATTTCTTTGCAACTCTGTTTTCTAAGATGTTATTTATTTACCTGACAGACAGAGATCATAAGTAGGCAGAGAGGCAGTCAGAGAGAGGAGGAAGCAGGCTCCCCGCTGAGCAGAGAGCCCGATGTGGGGCTCGATCCCAGGACCCTGGGATCATGACCCAAGCCGAAGGCAGAGGCTTTAACCCACTGAGCCACCCAGGCACCCCGCAACTCTGTTTTCAAAGAGAGTTGGGTAGCTTGAATTTGGCCACTCATGGCCAGGAGACTGACAAATGCTACACATCGTTTTTGTTTTGGTTTGGTTGGTTTCAGAAAAGTGGTTTTTCAACCTTTATTGTCTTGGTCTGCCCTGGTTGGGCTCTGCCTTAGCAAAAAAAAAAAAAAAAAAAAAGAAAGAAAGAAAGAAAGAAAAAGAAAGAAATTCTGGGGTCCAGCTAAGGCACCCATAGGGCTAGTATCTGGCAAGGACTCTCACTGAGTTCACTGACCGCCATCCTCTCCTCCTGTGCTTGGCCTGATCTTTCCTCAGTGAGAGAGAAAACAAAGGGAGAGGGAGGCATGGAGGGAGATCGTATTGTTCTGGTGTATTTTCTTACAAGGATTATATCATAAATATTAACCTGTAAAACCCAGAGGCTATGGAAAACTCTACAAATAAAATGCCCTATAGGCAAAGCGCAAAATGGTTACCTAAAGCCCACATTAAATTGAAATTTCAAAATGGCAAGTTTAATCTATGGTGTCTCAGAATGCATGCACGGATCAAACACACACACACACACACACACACACGAAAGTGATCACTATAAAAATCAGGATACTGGTTACGTGTGGGGTGTAATTAGAATGGGTCCCAGGAGAGAGGCTTCTAGAGAGATTGGCAAATTTATGTTCTTGACTTGCTGGCTTCACCATGCATTTGATTGGTGTGGTTCTCTGTATTTTTACAGTAAATTAATTTCACGATAAATTATCTTTTAAAAGGAGATAATCCTTCCAAGTATATGACTAATCTCCCAAAAGATATGGGCAAGAATAGGAAGAAATATGAATATCACATTGGAAACTGATATTTGTCATAATTATATACTTTAAATAAAAAATGCAATAACTGAATTGAAATCTGTAAATGACTCTTACAGTATGCCAAAACAATTAACTAAAGTGTAAAAATTCCCACTAAAGATTTTTTAATACCATCTTGCCAAATAGTAATTTAACTGAATTTCATTAAATTAAATTTTTTGCTGACTTGACTGAATTATTTATTGTTGGCATATTTGAGACAAAGACTCAAGGACTTGACTAAACTGCCTTCAATAACATTGTGTACACTCTGGATTTTTTTTAAATGAGTAACACAGAGATATGATAGGAATTAATATGATAGCACATATAAAACTCTGTAACAGGTAAAGAGCCCCTACTGGAAAAAAGTTCTCATGAAGACCATCAAGTAAACTTGACCTACGGTTCTTCAACCACGTTTATCCATGCCTTGAGAACAGGCTGCGATGGTTGCCATCACGGCGTCTGGGGAGAACATATCCATCTGCGTGGTGATGCATTAACAGCTGTTTTATTATGGGTCAGGTCAAAGAGGAATTAGTGTGTTTACCTCCCTCTCACTCCCCCACCCCTCTCCATCCCCATCTCTGTCCTGAACATGGTCCCACTGCCACACAATGAAGGAAGTTGAAGTCTCAAGTTGTGTTTTGTAGGATTGAGGAAGGAAAGCCAGGTCACTGTGCTAGAGTGCTAGAAAGGAAAAGCATCTTGGTCTGAGACTGTTAGCACCAAGTAGAGACTGAGGGCATGCAGGTTAACAGCTTTGGTCCCTCTCTGGGGATCTACCAACAGGCAAGGAAGCATATTAACAAGAATTGTTCTATCCCCGAATAAACTGGTTGTGGAATCTTTCAAGTTCTCCCATGGTCTTATTCTTTGAAGCAATTTATACAATTCTGAGCTCTCCAATGATTTAGGACTTCATATTATTGTGGAGATTTGATCAAGTGTAGCCTACATTTTTCTTCCAAATTTCTATTCATTACATCCTGTGATGGTCCCCATTCTTGGATACCATAAATTCATTCTTTCCTTGTAGCTTTGACTTTAAAATAGTTTGCCACCACTTAGTGATTGCTTACTAGTGCTGTTAACTTAGCTCTGCTCCTTGAGTCATTCTGGTTATTGCCCTCATCATGGTGGTTGTGCTTCTGTGAATCACCTTCCTCCCAGTGACACCACTGGTAGTAAAGAGCCAGATCTCAGGGATAAGTATTGTTTTTGCATCTATATTAGCATTACTTTGCATTTATATAGCCTCCTTCTTCATCTAATACTTTATTCGCAACAAGCCCTTTCTGAAGATTCCTGCTAAACATATTAAAGAAATCAGACCATTGTCTAAAGAGATGCAAGAAAAGACTTCATAGATCATTTCACTCCACTCCTTTATTTTCAGATGTGGAAACTGAGTCCAAGAAAGAATGACTGAATTGTCCAAAGGGTCTGGTTTATAGCAGAGTCAAAACTAAAGAACAGTTCTCTTGACTTAGCCATCACAAGTTAATTTTTGATAGAAGGCAAGACACAAGTGTATTTAATAAATGAATGGATCAGTTAATTAATAAACTAATAAACTATGATTCATAACCTACAGTAAAACCTCTACAATTGTAGTTGCTGCTTGCCGAATAACTCTTCTGAATGTGACATATTCAACACAACAACACCTGTTACCTGAATTTGCTTGCCCCAGGTGCCAGAGGCTTGACAGGTGAGTTCCCCCAGGGAGAAACATTTATGTGTGTTTGGATGGAACAAGTTTCCTCTGTTGCCCCACATCACTCCGCCCTGTGCTGGACTTTCCAGGATGGCCTTCCTGTGCGAGATCTTAAAACTCAGTCTTTGCATCAGTTTCCAAATTTTAGATTTCCGATGCCTTTTTTGATGCCTTCAATGTTATTCAGAAATGCTTGTTGCTACCTGCTTTGTTTGTTAGCTTTGTAAGGGATTTCCTTTCTTCTTTGTGCAACTCACTGCAACATTTTTCTAGCAAGCAGGCTTTTATTGAAAAATACAAATTTACTGAAATGCCAAATTCCTCACTAGGGCTCAAGTTAGGAACAATTTCTCAGTGGGCACAATTACAATGTTATGGTCCTCTTAGTGTAACACCTTAAACTTGGACTTGGTTGCAAGAGCTAAAAGAGAATCTCTGGTTAATTACTTCATGTCCTTAAATAGTAAGCATAAGAATAATCCTGTAAATGTTGCTTTTTAAATTCAGAAGTGAGATGAAATACACTAGATCTACTCAGGAGTGAAATGGTAACAGTTCATCAAATGCATTATGTTGGGAAACAATACCTGGTTTGTCTATTGAAGCATTTTGGGTGCTGAAAGCCAAAAACTTACTCACTAAGCAATCAGAATTAGTATTTATTAGATATCTATTGTGCAGTTAACTCTTTGGTAAATTCTGTGGCTCAGCAAAAGAGATACAGGATATAATTTATAACCTAAAGGAGTTTACAGTCTAACTAGAAACGAAACTAACACACTTGAAACAATGAAAGAGGAACCAATACTAAGACGATGCCTTAAATTGAACTTCATGGATTGGAATAGTTCCAAATGGGAGGGATTCATGGAGTGGGTGAGATTTGAGCTACGTCCCTAACATAAGGATGGCATTTACATATTCCGGTAGGTTGGAGTAGGTATGCCAGATAAAGAAGATTCTACAAGAAATCAAAGTCATGAGGAGGGGAGATAAGCACGCTTTGTGTTGGAAATAGTGAGATGCGCCCCCTGACTGAGCCTTCATTTCCTAGAATAGGAGGTTATTTATTTGTGCCCTTGAAAGCATACTGATGACTTAGAAAATTCCAGGCACTCTTGTATCCTCAGCACCTGGCTGCTCAAAAAAAAACCTCACTGAGTTCAAGTGAGCTAAGAGAAATTTCATTACAGAAATTTTTAAAGAAATTTCATTAAAGAAATTTTCATTACAGAAAATGAAACACAGTCAGAAGGTCAGGGTATTTGAGTAACACCTCACTTCTGGTGAACCGCACACCCTCGTTCTCAACTCCAGAACCAGAAAATGCAGGTGGTGGAAGTGATCTGTAAGTTTACTCACCCAAAACGCATACGAAGCTTGCTGTCAAGTTTCTGCTGAAGACAATATGTAGGCTGAAAAAGATAAGCCCCGTTAGAGATTTCAAAGGGAAGGGAACCTTGTCAAATGAGCAGCTGTGTCTCCACCTTGATTTTCTGTATGGTCCACGGTACAAAGAAGCTGAGCATCTCCTCGGACTGGGGTTCAAGCCCCAACAGCAGCTCTTCTCCCAAGGAAAAGATGTTTAAAAAAAAACAATAAACAAACAAACAAACAAACAACAACAACAAAAAACACCACAGCTCAAGTAGCATGTGCTAACTGATGGGATCACCAGGAAAGAGACGTCCAGTCTAATGGACCCTGTCTTCCCAGAGAACTGTGCTGTTCATGCCCATCACAGTGTGGAGGGGCAAACCATGCCCTGGAAACCTTTATTGATCTTCTCAAGGAAATCCATGTGTGCTGATGAAAAGTGGAAAGTGCTCTTCCATCATCAACTAATTGCTCCCTAGTCTTCCAGACATCCAGCTTTATCAAAACAGGGCAGAATGGGACTAATACCATAGTTTCCAGATCCCTTCACATTTTCATGATGAATGTCAGGCTGATGAACCAAATTTCTCAATTTACAGCCACAGGAGTTTTTGGTTTGGGTTTTCTTTCATAATGTTGAAAACAGCTTTAAAATATTCAGTTTTCTCAAGGTAAATCTCATGTTACCATTTTTATTTCAATGTAATTATTCCATTAAGTTAAGCTTTATCTTTGTTGCACTACAATTGTTTGGCTGTAGTTTTCCCCATTTTAGCCTAAAATTAATGAACTAGTGAACTAAAATGGAAACCAATTAAGCTGTAACTAACACATGGAAACTCAACACCACCCAGATGATGTCCCTTCTAAAGAGCATTTAGTTTTGACCCTGCTATTTCGATTTTGCTGTGTGCACAGTGCCTCATACCAGAAGGTACTCAAAAATATGTCCTGAATGAATTACTGAATTCTTGTTCTTGAAAGTAAAGCACAGGGAATGCTTAGTAGAGGATGGAGGCTGTAACTGCCAAGAAAAAAAAAAATGAACTCTTTCATACATTAGCTTATGAGAGAACAAATGTGCTGTGAACATTAAATACTTCCGGTGTCCATGAAATACTGTGTACTTTAAAATACTTGTAAATGCATTAAGTGCTACCATTTTGTCCAAGTCTTCCAAGATCCCTACCATCCAGGGCAAACAGGCATTTCATAGGTCCAAAAAAGGTTATTGACTAAGGTCACAAATTCAAGCAACAGAAGTGATCAGACTTCTGATTCTAACTTCATTGTTTCCCCCCGTAACATGCTACACTCTCAATTGTCTGGGGGCTTCACAGACAGTGATAACTTGTTCAATAGCCCAGAATTTTGTCTTTTGCAGAATTAACTGATAGGAAAGCTAGTAGCTTCTGGACTATGAACATTTAACTGGTGACCTGCTTGAGAAGAGAGTCGTTGGCAGCTCTGAACATTCTTTTGAATGAGAAATACAAACAAAACTTAACAAGAAGTGTCACAAGTCAAAAAAAAATTAGTAAGATACGTTCACAGATATTTTTGTTCATGTGTTCCCTCTTACAAGAAATGCCAACCTTTGTTTATTTAAAGATGTGCAACTTTCCAGCTTATTAATATCATTGTAAGTCAGACCACATGATGCAGGAGGCAGTGCTGGAAAAAACACCTGCAGAGCAGCCTTGCCTTCCATGACTAATGCTGTTCCGCGGAGATACGTCACAGACAATACACCTGCTAGAAATTCAAATAGCAGAATAAATAAGATATATCCGTGGAAGGTTCTGAAAACTTTAAAATAACCCTCCTATATGTTCCTAAGCTTATAATCAGGCATCATATTAGTCTTGCTATTACAGAAAGGTACATCCTCTACCGATGCTGTTTGCACGGAGCTAGATGCTCGGCCGTGGGCAAATATCAAGGAAATAATGAATTGGAAGTGACAAGTGCCTTCAGCCAAAAGCCCAAAGGGAATCATCATCTTGAAATCACATCCAGCAGAAGGAGCCAAAGGAAGAATGGCATGGCAAAAGTGCCAGCGCTCATCCAAAAATTACGCTCAGGGGTCATGTTAGGCCAAGCCACCTGAACCCGCGATGGTCTTTCTTTCATTTTGAATTAATGTGTGTTCAGAAAGAGAGGGCATGCTGGACTATCCTTTACCGGATTAGGGGAAACAAGACAGCTGAATCAGCAGCATAATCAAGAAATATTTGCGAGAGTGATGTGGATTTATTGAGCAAGATTAATACATACGGCTCCACCCCTGTAGGGGTTTACAAATTAGGACCGACCGCGCTGATCTAGGGAAAAGAAACTGTCAAAAACAAAATGTTGATCGAGTGACATTAGCTAGGAGCACTTTAAACAAGTCTGTGTGTGCATGCGGTTCCTTCCTGCCTTTTGGACACTTAGAGTCTATGGAAAATAATAAAAGCAGTACCAGAAATACTAATAACCGCTCTCATCCTTGCTGGCGTTTCCGGAGCTGCGGCTGCGGGCTTCACGTGCATTGTCTTTTCAGTCTTTACAACCCCCGAAAAGTCCCTGGTGCCTCCACTCCAGCGCTGAAGAACCCACAGCTTAGAGATAATAAGCTGCCTCGGTCTCGGGGCTGTAATCGGCGGAGGATTCAAAGAATCTCACACCAACGCCTGCGGCTGTTCTACCCTTACTTCCTCCTGAATTAACCACAAGTACACTGGATTAAAAGAACATCACTCCTCCTAGATGGAACCCTATATTGAATAACGGACAGCAATTATATCACAAAACAGACAAGTGCAATCACTACATTATCAGTAGAAGCACTATTTACGATGGCCTAGAAGAGGGCTGGCTGACACAGGCATTTAACCCCCATCGCGACTGTTATTGTGTGAAAGCATGAAATGTGACTAAACTGTAGCTTTAAGAGATGTAAAATGAAAAACTTGACCCCATTCTCTCTTAATGTCAGGCGACAATGAGTGCAAATGGACCAAATAAATCTTAGTACAGCCTACCAGTGTTTGATAATTAAAAAGAGTGGTTAAGATAAACTTAATGAATTTCCTATTAACGTCTGTTTGCTTAGGAGACTCCAGGCTTTAGCTGATGACAGAAACACCAAATATATATTAAGGGCGGACATAATCTGTTAAGTTTCTTCAGTGATAATGCATGTGTGGTATAACTTCAATTTGGAAGAATCAACAGCCATTTGAATAAATGCAAAGACACATTAGGCATTTTCAGAGGCTCATAAATGAAAAAGGGGTAACAGCTCATCAGTCCAACCGCCTCGAACTGCCCTGTCTGTGGAACAGCATATGTGAGGCCAGATCAGTCTTTATTCAGGAGAAAACAAGGAAAGGCCACAAGAACACATATTTATGGGTAAATTTTTCTATTGCAATATCTCTAGGAAGACTGTTAGGGTAGGTAAATTTAGTCGGTTTCAGGGATGGAAAAAGCAAACCTTGGAGAAAGCATCTCAGTGATTTTGTAAAAATCAGGTAGCCACTCAAGGCAGGCATGGTATTTCAGCTAATTTGTTTTTCTTAGAGCAATTTGCCTTAAAACGAAAGAGGAGGAGAACATCAAAGAAAAGAGCAACAGCACTTTTATCTTCTGTTGAGTGGAACTGTCCATCAGCTGAAATCGTGGACGTCTGAATGGTGGCTCAGAGTGCCGGGTCTCAGTTGGTCACTCCTGTGTTGGTCCACATACACCTGGGAGAACGGTGTGATGCTGTATTACGTGCTCTGTCAACATTATGACAACGTTTTGTGTGGTACCAACCCTTACAAACTGCCGTTAGAACAGCATGGGGGTCTGCATCTACGTGATTCATGGTCATGTAACAATGCAATTCCCCCACCTCAAAGACACCATCTGTGCTGTGCCTTTGAAGTCACACTCAGCCCGACCCTCCCACTCCCACTCCGATTCCTAATCCCTGGCAACTACGAATCTATTTTTCATCTACACGATCTTGTCTCTGAGAATGTAATATAAATAGTCTGCGACTTTCGGAAATCAGCATAATACCCTCGTGATCCAGTAAGGAGCTGTGTCTACCAATGGCTCACCCCTTCTTACTGCTGAGCAGTATGCTACGGTTGGGATGTACTGCAGTGTATTTAAACATTCACACATGGAAGTACATCTAGGTCATTTCCAGTTTGAGGCTCTAACAGATAAAACCGCTATGAACAATGATGTACAGGTTTTAGCGTAGACATAAATCTTCATTCCCCAGGACCAATGATTGATGGAAAGGGTATGTTTGGTTTCTAAGAAATGGCCAAACTATCACTCAAACCGGCTGTGCACCTACAATGTATGAAAGAACCAGTTACTCCACGCCTTCCAGAAATTGCTACAGTCATTTTTTAAGTTTTACTTTTAGCTGTCCCAATAGTTGTGTAATGATATCTCCTAATGGTCTTAATTTGCAATTCCCTAGTGGTTAGCGATGTTGAACATCGTTACATGTAGTTATTTGCCATCTGTACATCCTCTTCAGTGAAATGTCTCTTCATGTACTCTGACGATTTTCTAATTACATTTTTGTTTGTTTTCTTTTTCATTGTTGACTTTTGAGATTTCTTTACTATATAAAGGTCAACAACAGGAAATATTATTTAGGAATGCATACGGGGTTAGTAGAACTTAAACAAAGCGGAAAATGTTTTCTATGCAAGTCTAGAGAGTTGTTCAAGCTAGAGGGGAGGAAGGAAACTGTAACCAGGAGGGTACAAGCACCGGCTCCTGGGTCACAGTCACTGTTCTTTCCTGACCCAGGTGTTCTTTTCTTGACACCAATGTTTATTTTATAATTTATTAAACTTTCATTTAAATTGTATGCCCTTTCCTTTACATTAATTATGCATTCGAATATTGTAAAAATAGTAACAATAAACACTACAGGTATGGAGCATTTCCTGTCAGGTATTATGCCAAATACCTTACGGAATGCATCAGTCTACTTAACCTACCAACTATACCAGCAATCCCAAGATATAGGAACTATTATTATCCCATTTTGTCATGAAAAGCCTGAGATT
Source organism: Lontra canadensis (assembly GCF_010015895.1). NCBI lineage: Eukaryota > Metazoa > Chordata > Mammalia > Carnivora > Mustelidae > Lontra > Lontra canadensis. The sequence continues at coordinate 2,078,310 of NW_022631141.1, read as the reverse complement.
CAGAATGGCTAAGTAATTTCTTTAGGACAACATGGCTAGTAGGTCTTACCTTCAAATAAGCAACTACAGTTGTTCGGTTCTAGTGGTCAAGCTCTTAACCATTGTATTATATCAACCACTGTATTTATTGGAACAGTAGTAACCACTGTATATTATTTCTTTTTTTTAAAGATTTCTTTATTTATTTGAGACGGAAAGAGTAGGAGTGGGAGGGGCAGAGGGAGAGGGAGAGGGAGGAGAATCTCAAGCAGACTCCCCAGTGAGTGCAAAGCCTGACGTAGAGCTAGAGCTCATGACCCTGAGATCATGATCTGAGCCAAAACCAAGAGTCAGTTGCTCAACTGACTGGGCCCCTGTTTATTATTTCAGTTATAATTGGTATTTGGAGATTTGAGTCATTGTACAAACATTGGGATTTATAATTAATACATTAATATGTTTCAAAGGATATGGGAATGCAGTTTCATACACAGAATCTTTTTGTTTTAATAATCTCTAATAATCTGGTCTGATGAACTCTAGCTCTTACAATTATAAATAATAATAATAATAATATAATAAAAAACCTGGAGATATTTATCATGATTACGAAAATAACCATTCTGCTACCCTATGTTTCTTCTACTAAATGAATTAAGACCCCAAATTCATGCTATTTCTTATTACAGTAAAAACTAAATATCATAAATACCTTTTGTTATCATGTCACATAAAATTGATGGTGAGGGTGCAGAGAGAGGTTTTGCTTGAAAATTGATAGTGGCATTAGTTGAGAATTCTGCCATGATGCATTTGGTTCTTAAATCCATCAACAGAAAACCCCCTCACCAGCCTCTCACCAACTATTTTCTTATTGGATTATGACCGCTTTATTCTACAGGCTCTTCTCCCTGAAATTCAGGAAGAAATATATATCAGTTCAATGTTCCAGACCATGTCGTAGTTATAGAAGTGGGGAGATGGGTAAAACTTTACTCCTACTTTTATAGCTGAGTGAAAAGATAGACTTTTTAAAGCATACTTATAATGAAATGTGAGAAGTGTGATGAACAGGCTATGCACAGGGTTTCATAATATACCAGATGTCTCTTAACTCAGGCTTGAGGGGCTAGAGATATATTCCAAGGGCAAGAATAATTTAACATATTAAATAACCATACTAAATGGTATTGCAGTGGTCTGAACATTTGTGTCCCAGTTTCAAAACTGTGTTCTCAGTTCCAACACTCCTGCGTTAGCTTGCCCTTATTCCTTCTTAGAAAGAGCAAAGGATCATTTAACAAACATACTTATCTCTCCTCTTCCCCTTCTTCTTCTTCTCTCTTAATCCCCTTTACCTATTTTGCCCATCAGATTTGTTTCTTTTAAATAATCTAGAAAGGACAAGGAATCTAAACACTATATTTTTTCACATCAGGATATTGTAATAAGAAAAGGGATAGAACAAGAATCACCATTGGGGAACAGATGGCTTGCTCAAAGTTTATTCGTTTTAATAACTAGAGTCAAAATGAATCAAATCCTCCAGTTAAAACCTGCATTTAGTTCCTGCATTCCACAAATGTGTGTGCAAAACATATTAATTATATACCCAAGAAAAATATTATTGAAAATTATTTGGCAACTTATAGGGCTTTGAAATGAAAACTAAACCATAATAATCAAAAACATAATAAACTTGGAGATATTTATCATGATTATGAAAACAACTTCAAGTCACAGGTGCAAATTATAGTTGAACCATGAACTAAATTTATAGAACTCTAAATAGGCTAGACATTTCCTTTATAAAAACATGGTACAAATAATACACAGTTTTTATTAATTTATTCACCTTTTCTCCCCCAAATGCTCATGAGACATTCAAATGAGGAATGGTTTTATTCAAATTCTATTTTTACTTATGACTGTAACTTAGATTTAATAAGTACATTTCTGTCTCCAGCTATCCTAAACACATTTTTGTGGTTGTTTTGTTAAATATCACTTGAATAATTTAGTGAAGTATGCTTCAAATTTCCAGGCAATAAAACAGTTTGTAATTATCTTACTCTGATTTTTTAATAGCTATAGCATATTACCATTTTAAAATCAACTTATTCAGGTATACTTTACATTAAATCTACCTCCGTTTTAAGTATATAGTTCAATGAATTTTGGCAAATATTTACACTAACTCAACTCATTCCAAAACCCAGTTTTATCACCATAAAATGTCCCCTCATATTTGTTTGCAGTTAATCTCCTGGCTTCATCCATAGGTAATCACTGATTTGCTTTCTGACCCGATAGATTAGTTTTACCACTTTAGAATCGTGTATGAATGGAATCACAATATACACTCATGACAGTTTGTCTCCAAATAATGATTTTGAGGTTTGTTCATGTTTTGGCATGCATTTATATATCATGAGTAGTATTTCATTGAATGCATAAACCACATTTTGTTTATCTGCTCAACTGTTACTGGGCATTTCAATTATTTTCATGTTTTGGCTATAAGAAATAAAGCTATTACTAAATTCATGGGCAAGTTGTTGTACAGATAGGGGTTTTCATTTCTCTGGGTAAATATCTAGGAAGGATGTTGCTAGATCGAAATGTAAGTGTTCATCTTTATAAGAAATTGTCAACTTTTTTCCTATGAGTTTATAGCACCAGTAGTATCTGAGAATTCCAGTTACCCTATATCCTCTCAAATGTGGTCAGTCTATTTAAGGTTATTCATTATAATGTGTGTATAGCACTATTTCATTGTGGGGGGTTTTTTGGAATTTTTATTTACATTCTAGTTGGTTAGCATATAATGTAATATTGGTTTCAGGAGTGGAAGTTAGCAATTCCTCACTTACATATGACACTCAGTGCTCATCATAACTGCCCTCTTTAATGCCCACCACCCATTTAGCCCACCAGCCACCCACAATGCACTTCTCTCCATCAAACCTCATTTTCTCTCTTTAGGTAAGATCCTCTTATGGTTTGCTTCCCTTTCTCTCTCTCTCTTTTTTACCCATCCCGTATATTCATCTGTTTTGTTTCTTAAATTCTACGTGTGAGTGAGATGACATGGTATTTGTCTTTCTCTGACTGACTTACTTTGCTTAGCATAATACACACACTCTAGCTCCATCCACGTCATTGCAAATGTAAGATTTCATTCTTTTTGATGGCTGAGTAATATTCCATTGTGTATATATACTACACCTTCCCTATGCATTCATGAGTCTATGGACATTTAGGCTCTTCCCATAATTTGGCTTGTTGATGATACTGCTATAAACATAGGGGTGCACGTGTCCCTTTGAATCTGTGTTTTTGTATCCTCTGCATCAATACCCAGTAGTGCGATTGCTGGGTCATAGGGTAGCTCTATTTTCAACTTTTTGAGGAACCTCCATGCTGTTTTCCAGAGTGGCTGAACCAGGCTGCATTCCCACCAATAGTGTAGGAGGGTTCCCCTTTCTCTGCATCCTCACCAACACCTGTCATTTCCTGACTTGTTAATTTTAACCCTTCTGACTGGTGTGAGAAGGTATCTCATCATTATGATTTTAATTGTGATTTTAATTTGCAATTCTCTGATGAATAATGAAGTTGAACAACTTATAATGGTCTTATCAGCATACATAAGACTTAATTTGTGAAGTGTTTGTCCATTGTTTTATCCATTTTGAGTTGGGTTCCTGGCCTTTTGATTACAGAGCTTAAAGATTTTTTATTTATTCTGGCCTACACTTTGTGAAGAGATTCTCCTAGTTTGTGATATTTCATTTCATTTTCTTAACAGGAGAATTCAAACAGGAGTTTTTATTTTTGCCAAAGCACAATTTAGCAATATTTCTTTCATGCTTCATGATTTGGGGACTTTCCTAAAAAAGTGTTGCCTAGTCCCAAACCACAATGATTTTCTTCTAAGTATTCTTCTAGGAGATTTATAGTTTTATATTTTATGTTTAGGGCTATAATCCATTTCACCTCATTATTTATAGATGATGTGAATTAATGGTTCAAGATATTTTTTTTTCTGTATGTGAATATTCAATTGCTCCAGGACCAGTTATTAGAAGGGCAATCTTTCACCCAGTGAATAAGCATGTAACGTTTGTCAAAAATCAATTGACCAGGGTCACTTGGGTGGCTCAGTCACTTAAGTGTCTAACTTTCGGTTTCAACTCAGGTCACGATCTCAGGGTTGTGAGACTGAGCCCTGTGTGAGACTCAGTGTGACTCACTGTGGAGTCTGCTTGAGATTCTCTCCCACTCTCTCTTCCTCCCCTTCTGTCCCTCTCCCTATTCACTCACTCTCTGAAATAAATAAATAGAATCTTTAAAAAATAAAATAAAAATTAAAAAATTGATCAGTCCCTACTAGAGTCATTTAGCAGATCTTCTCCTAGTAAAACAACAGTATAACTAATGAAAATTATAAAACAATCAATCATCAACGTCTCTGGGTATCGTCCTAAAGGCATACAGCCAAAGGAATAACATTCATTCAAAGAAGTGTACTAAATCCCAGGAAGAACAGTGAGAATCTGTGGTACTACAGCCACACTCCGCTCACTGACCACCACAACCGCTGTGTTATGGAAGCTCAGCCACAGATTGCTTACCTAGTGAGGTATGGCCAGGAACACTGGAGTTTCTTCTCATACCAGCTTGACAGTCTTGCTACGGTTTTACCCCAGGAGGGGCAGACTACCAGCAGTGATTACATTTCCACCAGTCCATTTTTGCTGAAACATTTTTCCAGAAAAGTGTGGACGAGCTCTCCCTTACCCCACCTAGGCTCCACTCATAGAGCAAAAGCTCTACACCAGGTGTAGCAAGTGGAGAACAATTGAGCACTGATCATCCACCACCCCAGGCCACTAATAGAATGAAGGCTCTATTCTGGGATACGTAAAGCAAGACCAGAGAGTGCCAGTCACTTCACTACCCACTTGGAAAGCAGGGATGTCATTCCAGGAGCAGCGGGTCTCCATCCTCTGTTTCAGTGCCTAGGGTGCCTGCGCAGGAATAAAGCCATAAGAACCAACAGCCCCAACGATCTACCAAAGGGGACTGCCTGTGTTTGATAGCAAGAGTGGAGATCTCCATGCTTAAGGACTTGTCAAAAATGATGGAGATCTTGCAGAAAGCAATTAAGAGAAGGCTGAAGCTCCATGATATAAGAAAAATAGCAAAACAGTCCTACGTTTAATAGAACCAAGAAAAGAAACAGCCAAGAAGAGCCCTCCTGGGATCACAGTCACTCTGGGGGTCGGCAAGTCCATGTACACACTAGACTGCACCTGGTCAGAAGGAGGTAGAGTGGCATGTAGAGCAGACTTGAAAGCTTTCCCCAAACTGCACGCAGTCTGTCAACAGAGAGTGAATCCTCTATGAGATAAAGAGCTTAACCCAAACTCATCCCTGAAGACTACGTCCTCTCACACAAAACAAAACACCCACAAAACACAGAGACGGAACATCCAAACGACTAGCCCCGGCCTTTACTGTGAGCCACAGACAGAAACTCCCTGAACTACGACCGCAGACTCCAAATCACGCTCCTATCCAGATCTAACCTTTGACCAGTAAGTGGCAAACCTAGAGCCAAAACATAGGTAGCCAGACCAAAACCTAAAAACAAGAAAAAATAAATCGGCACAGCAATATCAGAGACCACACGCTGCTGTGGAAATAAACTGCACGATTTGTTTAGCCAAATCATTAAACAAATAAACAGATGTCCAAGTGAACATCCCCTACGACAACTCCTAAGGATGGGAGGATGAGGAGAGGGAATCAGCAATCAGAATTTCTACAGTGTATTATCTAATTGTTAACAAAAAAATGTATGAGGCATGCAAAGAAATGGGGAAAATACAATCCATACACAGAAAATAAGCTGAGCATAGAAGGTACCTTTGCAGAGGTCTCCAGGTAGATCTAGAAAACAAACATTTCAAAGCAGTGAATACAAATATGGTCAAGAAACAAGGATTTTGAAGCAGTGATTGTAAATATGTTCAAGAAAACAACAGAAATCATATTTAAAGCATTAAAGGAAGGTGTGATGAGAATGTCTTATCAGAGAACACAAATAAAGATATATAAATTATAAAGACGAGCCAAGTGAAAATTCTAGATTTGGTAGTATAATAATCCAAATGAAAAATTCACTGGGAGATGTTAGCATCAGATTGGTGTTGGCAAAAGAAAGAATTAGCAAACTTGAAGACAGAGCAGTGGCGAGTATGCAATATGGAGCACTGTAAGAAGAAGAAAGGGTAGAGAATTAAGAAGAGCCTTGGAGAAGTGTGAGGCACTGGTAAGTTCACCACCATGTGTAATGTGAGTATCAAGAAAAGAGAGAAAGAAAATAATATGTTAAAATTTTAAAGAAATAATGGCTGAAAACTTGCCAAGTTGGATGGAAAACCTCAGACAACATATCCAATAACCTTGGCAAACTCCAGGTAGGATAGACACAAAGAGATTTACAGACACTTCATAGTCACAGTGTTGAAACAACCAGAGATGAGGAAAATGATCTTGAAAGTAATACGAGAAAAATGACTCATTATGTATGATGAGCTAAGAGTATGGCTTCTGAATAGAAGATATGGAGGCCAAAGGGAGGGGGAGAACATATTCAAACACTGAAAGTGAAAAAATGCCAATCAAAATCTTTTTTTTTTTTTTTAGCAAAACAAACTTTAAAAAAAAAAAAGGCGAAAGACATCTTCAGATACACAAAAGCTGAGAGAATTCATTGCCAGTGTATATGACTTCCAGAAACTACCATAAGAAGTTTGTCAGGTTGAAAGCAAAGGACACTGAACAGTAACTTAAATCCATATGAAAAGGAAAAATAGTACAAGCAAAGGTAAGTATACATATAATTAATGGAAGACAATGTATATTTCTTCTCTTTCCTTAACTCATTTAAAAAGGAATTATACAAACAGTACATATATAATTATATTATTTGGTCTATCATATATAGAAAAGTAACATTTGATATTAATGCAAAGCAGGTAGGTGAGAGCAAAGCTTTTGGAGTAAAGAAATGACACAAGAGGGAATGCAGAAACCACAGGAAGGAATTAATAGAGCTAGAAATGGTAAATAAGATGTTAATAAAACAAATTCTGTAAGTATATACATGCTTGGTTTTCTCGGCTCCTTTAAAAGATATGACTATATAAAGTAATAATTATATCAATGTATTGTGTGTAAGACTATTTAATTCAAGTCAATATTTAATTATTCCTTAAATTCTAAGTGTTGTTCTTTGCAAATTCCATTTATTTATTTTAAGCAACCTCTACACCCAACATAGGGTTCAAACTCACTTCCCCAAGATCAAGAGTCACATGCTCTTCACACAAAGCCAGGCAGGCATTCCTAAATTCTAAGTGATATTCTTTTTTTTAAAAAGATTTTATTTATTTATTTGAGAGAGAGAGAGAATGAGAGAGAGAAAGAGCATGAGAGGAGTGAGGTCAGCAGGAGAAGCCGACTCCCTGCTCAGCTGGGAGCCTGATGTGGGACTCAATCCTGGGACTCCAGGATCGTGACCTGAGCTGAAGGCAGTTGCTTAACCACCTGAGTCACCCTGGCGCCCCAATTCTAAGTGATATTTTTAATAAAATTTTCATATTAATAGTATTAATATAAAAAAGATTTGCAGGAATGGAACAATATAGGACTAACATTTCTTTTTTTTAAGATTTTATTTATTTATTTGACAGAGAGAGATCACAAGTAGGCAGAGAGGCAGGCAGAGAGGCAGGCAGAGAGATGGGGGAGGGGGAAGCAGGCTCCCTGCTAAGCAGAGAGCCCTATTCGGGACTCGATTCCAGGACCCTGAGATCATGAACTGAGCTGAGGGCAGAGGCTTAACCCACTGAGCCCCCCAGGCGCCCCAGGACTAAAATTTCTATATTTAACTGGAACGAAGGGAATATAAGTGTGAAGTCAATTCTGATAGGTGAAGATGTTTATTATAGGTCATAGGCCAACCACTAAGAAATAACAAAAATTATGACAAATTAAAATGTGAATTAATCTGAGATAAGTAAGACAATTAGGGGTATCCCTGTCAGTGAGACCTCTGTAGCCATGATACATTGAACTTATATTTAATATACAAAGGATAGAGAAGTCCATGTCTACCTAACATGATAAAATTATTGTGATAGCACTACTTAGAATATCTCTTTTAATTTACAGCTCATGATGCTGGCAAAACAATGTTCTATTGTCCACATAAAACTGAGTAATTTAAGACTGAATGTTATAAAATATATTGGCCATTTGATGTAACTGATTGTTCTGATTTTGTGTTCTAGTCATAGTCTTTACTATTCCACAGTCCAGTGAAAATTTTAATTTATACCTCAGAACAGTCAACTCTTGGGCAGGAAATAGATTCCTTAAAAGTCAATTATAAATACTTAGTGTAATTAGAAGCATGAAACATATGGATGAGTCAAATACTTCCAGAAGAATGTTAAAATATTTTATCTTTGGGATTTTCACATTATTTTGGTTGTGTCAATTCAAGATTCATCTGAATGTTCTATTGCATACGTTTGAGTTTCTTGTAATATCTGTTTCCCTGAATAAAATAAAAGCTCTAATGTCGTGTAAAGTTTGGGGTATTTTTGATAGTATTATAAATATCTTATTCTAATATGTATGACTTTATACCAAATTTCATTATTATTGTATTCTCTGTGATCAGAAGCAATGGTATAGAAATAAAAATTATCTGCTTCCTTCTATATTATGTCTTTAGTCATAAAAATGTTTTTTGTTTTGATTATTTCAAAATTAATTCATTGTTTTCCTAGATTGCATCTTTCTGTGAACAAATGAATCAATAAATGAGAAAATGAATTATTCTGTTTTACTAACATCTAAATGGAGGCTGAGCATATCAAACACAGAAATAGTTCTAATACACACACAACTCCCAGATCTTTCATTTTGAATTTTGTTTTGAAATGAGCAGATCCTTGTCCCATGAAAATCATATTGACACAAGTTTTTAATGTCTGTCCTAAACACTTAATGTTGCTTTCAGATGGATTTTACTCATTTGGTAGTTATATATGATCCCTCAGAGTAAAATGAAATGAGACATAATTCCCAGAAATCACCCTAAAGCTAAAGCTATTGAAAAATTACAAATTTTTTGTTAATAAAAGTATGCATTGTTCTGTAATTTAATAAATATACATTGGGGACCTAATATTAAGCAGTAGCAGTATAATAGGTTCTGATAATAAAACAATATAGGAGATAGACATTGCCTCAGCTCTCCAAAACCATACAGATCAACACGTGCTACTAGGTTGGGCTCTACAGCCCTTTCTGAGATACGGACATGTAACAAGATGACTGAAGTTTAACAAATACATCAGAGTTTATAAAACTGCCTGGTGTTTGTTTCCTTCCCTGAATGCTCATGCTTCAATGTTGCCAATGTAACTAACGTCATTTGCTGCTCTCCTTTTGAAAATCATTTTACAGTCTATATTGTACATTCTTTTAATCTCCTGTGGTCTCAGATTTCAACCACTAAAGACACATTTGAATTTGTAAGGAACCAAACTGTAGAATTATGAAGATATTTGTAGCTACAGTAGTAAGGCAAGGCATATTTAAGTTTGAACTGGTTGAAAGAATAGCCCTCTCTCTCCCTAGGTATACCCTCTACCTCTTTCCAGAAGAACAAGGTCATAGGACTCTTGAGGAACTCACAGCACGGTCTCTAATCCAGGTTAGGAATTTTCGTTTTCCCTTAGTTCAACTTGCTCTCTAGAGAATCAGTTACACTGACTTTATAAGCAACCTGTGCTTTTTCAGAATGCCATAATCTATCAGGGTGAGTATACTTATATGTTGGCTCATTATTCTATCAGTAGTATAATAACATGTTGAATAAAATAACTGAATAGATTAGAGGCAAAAGGAGATTTTTATAAAAATGCTAATGATATTTGTCATTATCATAGCCACTTGTGAATTTGTCAGCATAGCTTTACCTTTCATAGGTATTCTCCTGGTGGCCTTTATCCAAATGATGGTTGCCATATTGAAGAGTCACTATCGGGATTCAAACCAATCCAGATCTGAATCCTCACTCTACTATTTACTATTTACTATTATGTGACACTGGGTGGGTGCGTTTTCACTTAATCTTTTCATGACTCAGTTTCCTCCTCTGTGGAACGAGGATCATAATTATACCAATATTACTTAGTTTTTCCTGGGATTAAATAGAAACTATACAAAGTACTCAAACAGAGTGCGCCTCCTTCGATTGAAGCCAAATCCACACACGTTAGCTTTGGAGTCCGGCTTCTCTCATCCACTCAAAAACCTCTCTCCTGTCACTGCATTCTCCTTCTCCTACATAAGGCATTTACCTTTTTCTTCAGGGGAACTTGTATCATCTATAAACATACTCCTAGTTGAAGAAAAGCAGTAACACTTCACATTTCCTCTGACCCAAGACCACCTCTCCTTGTTTTTCAGGTGGGGGCCGTGGTCACTGTGTCCTTTTCCTCACCTCTCAATCTTTCCCACTCCCCTCCAATGGGGCTTCCATTCCCATTACCAAGAAAAGTATGCAAAGCCAAATCATCAATACTCAGATTGCCGAATCCATGAGACTCTGACCATCTTCCTACTAACCTCAAAAACTTCTACTTGTCAAGACCCAGAATCCCTTTCCTTGGCTCCTCTAGTCAGTCATCAGGACGATCCCCTGCATATCCATCCCCAATCTAACATTTCAATCTCCTTAATGCAGTAACTAACCTTAGTGTGTTACTAATGACCCTGCTTCCTTGAGGGCTCTCAAAAATGGACTGTTTGCTCGCCACTACCCCTCTCATATGTGGAACTGGATTGGGGTATGTGTCTCTTGTCCTAAGTCAGCATAACCAGAGAATGCCTCCACTCTTCTCCTCTTACCCTTGAATCACCTGTCGTGAGATTAGGCTCCACATCTGAGTCATCTACTTACCCTAGGAATAGCTGTTCTTTGTTTCTTAAAGATTTTCGCTCGAGATTCAGTGTCATTTTCTGCAACCATTCTACTGCTCTAATTTTTTTGGTGATTTCACTATGTCCACAGCTCATCCTTACAACAGAATGATTATTTTTTCTATGGTGTGCCTTTTGTCCTGGGGTGGAATAGTTTTTGAACAAACACACTCAGGGAAGCCGTGGTCTAGAGCTTATGTGAGGCTTTAAATAGAAAATTATATATAACTTGACTTTGAAGAGAAAAGTGAGATTTAAAAAGAAAAAAGGGGCTGAGAGGTGGAGGACTGAAGGGAGGAAATATGCCCAGAGAAAAATATTTAAGGACTGTTTCCTTAAATAGATCTCTGAAGTGTGATTTCCCTTTTTAGAGTGTACCCCCATCCTCCACCCCTACCCCCAGCATCTTACATCCCTGCCTGGCTTCCAAGCCTCTGAGAAGATCTTAAAACCTTCATATACACATTCCCTGACCCCTCAGCATAGAGCCAGGCATCCTGTATTTAAATTCTGCAAGCCCTAGAAGCAGGACAATCTACTAAACTCTTCTCATTTGTCCGGGGTTTCGTGTATGTGTCTTCACATACCTTCCTTACTGTAGGTTCAGGAAGGGAAGGAAATTGTCCAGCATACTTCCTATCTCTTCTTTTGATTAATGGATAAGAATGGGGGAGTAGATAAAACAAAGAAAGAAGGGAGCATGGCCTTTGTAAAAAGAAAAATGCTTTTACTACTAAAGGTTGTTAGGTATACTTCTTCCAAGAACGGGTGTACATTCCACCATGGATCCCATAGAATCACAGTGTCACAACTGAAAGAAACCCAGCCATTCTGTCTCATGATGCAAGCGCACGCACTGAGGCTTATTGGTGGTCTGGGCTACTACATACCCGTCACAGAACCACAAGTCTGCAACAGAAATTTGGGTCTCTTAATTTCTCAGCTATTATTCTCCCCTCGTACACCATTATGCCTCTCAATTATTATAATAATTAATGACATCATTGTCATACTTGGTTAAGTGTATCTAAAACCAACTGGGTTTTATTAGAACCCACAAATCTGTTCTCAGGTATCTAGACATTCCTGTTTGCTGCTCGTTTCACATTCTTTCCTGCTCATACGTTAATGGGTGCTTCGAGATGCATTGCTTGACCCCGAACACTATTCGCATTCCTCAGTGCCCACCTCTGCTTGCTGGAAAATCCCACACTCTGGTAGGAAGACAACTGGTCGTATTAGAGTTGGGTACTAGAGATGCGGTGTAAATTCTATGGAGAACTTCCAACTTGTCTTCAGTAATTCATTTTACTTACAGAATTTTAAAAAGCACAATTTTAAAATTCACTCTTCATACTAAAAGAGTATCCTGGGGCGTCTGGGTGGCTCAGTCGTCAAGTATCTGCCTTCGGCTCAGGTCATGATCCCAGGGTCCTGGGATCCAGCCCTGCATCGGGCTCCCTCCTCTGTGGGAAGTCTGCCTCTCCCTCTCCCACTGCCCTGCTTGTATTCCCCCTCTCTCTGTGTTTCCCTGTCAAATAAGTAAATAAAATTCAAAAAGAGTAGCCTCACTACCCCTTTTGTACTACTTACTATGACTACAAAGGCCGTTGTGATATCCCTCACTACGATTACATTGGTGGTGAAAGTGCTTGGAGAGTAGAGGTGTTCACCTGTGTGGGGTAAATCCAGGCCTGGGTCCCTGCAGAGCCTGCCGTGTGTCAGCCCAATGAAGACATCACAGGACGAAGCGCAGGTGAGGTGTGTGTTTATATGCTCACCCCATGTCAGCTGGGTTTTTCTTTTCCCCATATGCGCAAACTTTTACACTAGTTTGTGTGTTTGTGTCTCCCTATAACGAGTATAAAAAGAAAGATGGCTATTATGTACGTATAAACCATTATAGAAGCGAGACTGAGAAAATATGTGGCTGTCCAAGTACGTCCCGGAGGACATGAACAGGATACATGAGTATCTCCTTCCCAGAAGGTCCTGTCAGGTTGCTTGCTTTCAGTGAAGCTTGAGTGTCTTCGCTATACAACCTTACCTACTTCACAGCTCTCTGCTGAAGGTTAAATGAGATTTTGTTAAGTGCCTAGAAATTCAAGAACTCTATTTGCTCCTTAATACCTTTGTTTAATATACAATGGGAATCACTGAAGCTTCTTGAACAAAGGACTTTCTTGATCAGAGGTGTTCTTCAGGAAATCACTTCAGCTTGGAGAACAATTAGTCTAGGTAAGAAGTAATGAAGGGTGTCTTGTATAAAGGAGATGGAGATGATTTACAGTAAAAACTCACCTTTCCCAACTGAGAAGGTTCTCGACTAACCTTTTTAGTTCATCCTGAAGCGTCAATCCCTGCTTCGCCTCTCCACCGTCTGAGTGGCTTCATTCTTGTCATGCGTTACTCCTGCTAACGAAAAGCAAATAGAATCTCTCGATACGCAAGTCACATCTTGTATGTGGTATTTTAAGAACAATGTTTTGTAAAAATTAAACTGGTCACATGGACAAAGTCTAATAATCTGTAATCACACCTCAACATAATTCACTCCTTTCCAGAAAAATCCATAAGCCGCCCAGGACTTGCGGTAACACCACAGCCCACTGCACCGTCCACCGTAGGCTCCCCCATCCTGTGGTCACTCTCATGCCTTTCCAGAGTCTCCACTGGCTCCTAGTCCTCCACAGGCTTCTTTCAGTTTGAGGGACTTTATCCAAGGTTTGTAATCACCATCTCCTTGTTGTATAGATACTTGTTAGAAAAGGAAGCTACTTTTTCAACTAAGCCAAGGTCCCTAATGATTTGAGAACTATTTCAGGAACAGAATTTATGTTACAGGTCTGAAAATTATAAAGAATTCATAAAATAACAAAATAAGCGTTGCCTTCCTTATGGTTTTTTGTTTTGTTTTTGTCTTGTTTTGTTTTTAAGTCTAGAAAGACTGAGCTCAGTGTGTAAACATCCGAGATGCAAAACACCTGCCAAGTTACAAAGTTCTAATTCAGTGCTTTTCACCCTGGAATCCCTGAAGCCCACAGTGTCCCCTCACGCACTCTGCACTGTCATTCACTGACCCTCCTTTAATGTGCCAGGAATGGCTTAGTCCATTTCCCCCAGCAATGGCAGAGCAAATACGTGGTTCATATTTCCCTCACAGGAAAAATAGTAAAGGGATCAGCTCAAAGGAGCCTTGTCTTAGGAGTCTATTAGTTATAATTAACCAGTTAAATCATAAGCATGGACGCAGTTGTTGTACAGAGGAGGAGGCAATGTTCTAGGAGTAGACCTATTGGACAGACCTGTTTGTGATTCTGGGCTTAATAAAAATGCAACGCGAACCAGAGAAAAATCAGTTAAGTCTTCCCAAATTAGGCAAAATGGCAACATCAGTGGCTACTGCTAAGAAGTCTCCGAGGGTTAAATATGTAATCCTAGGTGCACTGCAGGTTCCAAAAAAACAATACTTATTGTTGTGGTTTTATTTATTCCTTTTAACTGTTCACAACTTAATAAGCTCGTTTCTTATCTTTTCCTTTGATCCTAATCTCTTTGGAGAAGAAATAAGAAGAGTTCGATTTCTGACTCTCTACCGTGGGGTCAGGAGCCCAGTGTATTTCCACTGCGTGTGTGTGTCTGCTTACTTCATTTATTCATGTTTCCTCCTTTTATTTATTTATAAAATATCCGAGCACCTGTTAAATAGTTAGCACTGTGCTTCTTGCCATCTGCCACCCCATGAAAGAGAGACAGTTTTTTCCTCCAGTATATTGCCTCCACACTAGCAAAGGGTAAGTTAGTTCCTGAAAACACAAAGCCGTCATCCATTGCACGCACACAAATAACACCATAGACAAAGTTCACCTTAGCATGAATCAGTCCGGCTTAATCTACATGTGGTCTCAGTGCACTTGCTCTAGGAAGCACTTGTATTCCCTTAACCCAGAAAAGCCACGAGCAGTTGCTACACGGACAGGATTTGGCACCGTGTGGTGACAGATGACAGTGCAAATATTACTGACTATTAAAATTTTCAGTAGGTCCCAAGGCAGGTTTTACTACTGGCAAGAATGCCAAAACGCATAATGAAAGGTCTTTTCTATTTGTATTTTAAGCAGTCAGATGGCTAGAATAATAAACACATCACACATTAAATATACATCACAGATTATAAAATGAACACTTAAATGATAGTTATTGCATCCTGCTGTTAACAGGCATCAAAAGGAACGACTGATTTAAATTATAATTTCATTATGATGAAAAAATTAATAATTTAAACTCAACAACATAAAATTAACACAGCTATAGCATGCATTTTTATCCTAAGTAAAATCAAATTCATTACGATAATTCACAGTCAATGCTGCCTTCTAGGGTTTCTTTAAGAAATAATGTGAAACTCCCGTTTGGTGCAATAGTTTATCCTTTGTTATGGTGTTAATACGGTTCTATTAAAATCAGTAAATATTTTAAAATTCAGCTCCACACTTGAGTCTGTACATGTCCTCTATTCATTCCCCACTTGATAGCAAATCATTCAAGTGAAAACACAGCGCCAAAATTCTGAGCAATTTGAATGCAAATTAAATCAATACAATAACACAGAAGAATTTACCCTTGGAAAGAGCGCAAGTTCGGGCACCTGCTCAGGGTCCTTATTTTGCTTAGTCCGTCTCTGCTAGTTTGACTAGACTTCAGATCCATTTCAAGTTCAAGTGTGAAGACACCCAGAGCAAGAAGACTTACATACCACTAGAGGAATGCATTGGAAAAAAGAAGCAATGGAGATCAGGATTTATTCTAAACCTTGTCAGCACAACACACCCTGTCAGATAAAAATCAGGAAATTCAGTGGTGGAACTAAAGTAGGAAATGCTCTTGTCTGTACCAATCTTCCACATATATAGATATAGATAGACAGATATATCGACCACAGATTGAGTATGATTATAGCTGAAAAAATATCATGTAGCCACAAGGCTTTTTTCCCAGGACATTCCATTGAATAATTCTCCCAAAAGATAAAGATGTGATTCTAGGAGCCTCTTTTTCCCAGCTTTTTCTACAACGAAAAGGAACAACAACAACAAAATGACAGTGTGAAACCAAATCACAAACAGGAAACAGGAAATAAAATGTTTTTTGAGACCACTTTCAGTGACTTCCACATTTTTATACATACGTCACCTGTAAAGAATAGCAATATTATTAAATAAGTTACATGTTTGCCTTAGAAGCTTTGGAAAACGTTATGTAAGTTCAAAAGGTTGTTCAAGTCAAATCACTTGATAAATATTGTTGAGGTCCTATTATTCACAGGCCATTGGGCCAGGAAGTCTTTGGAAATGAATACAGCCCTCATTTCCGATGGCGGGTGGGAGTGTGGGCACACGTGTGCGCAAGGGGAAACTACAGTGCAGCCAGAGATACTCATGAACCTGGACAAAGAAGAGGAAGTCCCGATCCATATCCAACAATGAGTCAAGATGCTCACAAAGGAGAAGATACTTGGGCTGAGAGGAAGAAGACGGAAGGCAGGCTCTTATTCTTGCTTCAAAACTGTGCAGACCGTGGAGATGCTCCACAGGCTTCCAAAGGCCAGAGACCACCAGTGAGGGGGAGCGCTTTAGGGAGGTTAGGGTCTCCAAGCAATTTAAAAAGAGACCAACAGTGAAGGTAACTCCCTTACAAGCAGCCCGGGGAGGGCTGCAAGATCTACTGGTAGGTCTCACCTACTTGGAAACTTCTGGCGAACACTAGAAATCCTCCAAGCCTGGGCTTAGCACACAGGGGACTCTGGACTCCACAGGGCAGTACCCACTTAGGGGTGGGTCTCTACCTGGCAATAACCAAACTGACAAAATGTTTTCTGGATTCCTACCTTCTCACAAGGATTAATGATCTTTCTCTGTCGACACAGTATTCTCCAAGCCATTCATTTCCCCCTGACTTCTTCTGAATTAAAATCCCTCTCTCCATTTCTCATGGCATCAGCAACCTTATAAAGCTCCAGGTGTCAGAGGGGAAGCTGTCCTTGCTACAGCTTTTTTTTTTTTTTAATCTCTGGGGTTATAGAAAAGAGAGCCAAATCATCAGAATCAAGGCCAGAAAACAAGTTAAAATGTTCTTGGAGAATTGACTTTCAGGACAGAGGGAATTACAGATATTTAGACAAAAATGGGCCAAGGCAAGATCCAAAGACAGATGGAGTTGAGTAATCAAAGCTGAAGTCAGGAGGTCTGATAGAAAAGGATTTAATCAGATGAAAAAGCACAAGTGTATACAAGGTTAGGTCTGCAGACTAAATCATGACCTTTTAAAAGCAAAGCACCTGTTTCAATCTCCTTCTTTATACCGAGTTAAGACACTATAAAGTATAAAAGTACAGAATCTTTCTAGTTTCTGTTGGCTAACTGGATAATCTGTTGGGTCAATGATGGATATTTTGATTAGAAATAAATACGTATTCAAAGTCTTACCATCCATCCAATGTCCGTTGTGGTAATTTCAGGCACAAGGGCAAGCAGATGGTGAAGCAATTTTTTCACAAACTAGACTTTCGCATGTCTTTAAAAATCCCATCTACACATCGTAGTTGGAAAGTCATAGTTCTCCCAGGTGTCAAATTCCCCAATAGCCATCCAGTCTGTGTAGGCTGGGATGGGAGCTGAGGGAGGGTGCAGTACACAGAAAACACCATCTGATGCTGATTTAAAGTCATCTTAAACAAACAGACTCACTAAAAGACGAGCAAAAAGTCTGCGTGCACCACAAGAGAACTGCTTTCTCTCCTGGTTCTATTTTCACCTGCCAAAGGGCTGCTTCATTCTCCAAATGACATTCAGTTAGCAGTGGGCAGCAGGAGAAATGATTCTACCTACATAAATAACAAGCAAACGGACCTATGCAGCTGTGTGCCCCTACGTAAATCCTCAGCTCCAAATCAGTGACATACATAAGTGGTCTCTTTAATGACAAATGGATGTCCAAACAGACCAAGGTGCTCCTTTCGGACAACACGGGGTAAAGTTATTCAGCACTAGCCTCAGAACTCATAACTATAGCTGTGTGTTCACGGGAAATGCAGGTACAACCTCCTCGCCACACAAGATGCCTGTCCTTTGGGCTTTGTAACTGGCTCATTGGAATATGTTTAAGGGGCACCTGGCTGGTGCAATCGGCTAAGCCTCTGACCCTTGCTTTCGGCTCAGGTCGTCATCTCAGGGTCATGAGTTGGAGCCCCGTGTTGGGCTCTGTGCTCAGGGCGGAATTTATTTCGGATTCTCCCCCTCCCCTCCCCCCAATTAAGTTCTCTGTCTCTCTAAAAAAAAATAAATAGATGGAATGAGCACTGGGTGTTAAATGCAAAACGAATCCCTAAATTCTACCTCTGAGATGAATTTTTTAAAATACCCAAAAAAAACTTAAAAGAAAAAAAAAAGTGTTTAAGATTAGAAAGGACACTCACTAAAGTATTAGCTTGGCTCAGAAACAGGAAACATTTCCTGCCTTAAGGGGCCTAGGCCTGTCCTAACTTTGAAGCAGGGGCAACCCCCAGACAAGTCCTATTATACCCCTTCCTCTTTGACGTCATAACCACACGCATCTCCACATAACATTTCTACTCACAGAAAGACTAGACCGGGGGTCACCTTAGAGTATCTGTTATAGGTTTCTGGAAGGTGGAAAAGTATCACCAACAAATTGAAGCTATTTTTTTTTTTTTTAAGGACATCAAACTTCAAAGCTCAGCAGGAAATTTATTTTCTCCTATTCCAGTGTACTTGCCAAAGCACCGCTTCTCTTCTGGACTCCATAGAAGAAAGAAAACCTTCCATCCTCTGAACTGTGGAATGAGCCAAACATGCCCCCCTTCTGTTTGACCTTCACGAATTTATAAGGACAGTGAATTCTGCTTCCATTCATTACGTGGTGGTAGGTCATTTTACTCACCTGATAAGAAACTGACTTAACCAGGAAATGGGCACAGTGAAGACCGGCATAAGATTAGGAATAGGCAAGAGAATCCTTCATGAGCATTTAGGGCTACCTCGCTGCTGGCTCAGGGGAGGGCATCTGAGAACCTGTAATTCCCGAACAAGGTCCCTGGGCAAAACAGAAGAACACTTCCTCCCACCATGTCTGGTGTAATGGACAAAAACAGTCTTCCACAGTAAGACACTGGGACCAACAGCTTCATCCATTTTTCATGGATCTATGCTTCTATCTGGAACCTGTCAAAAAAGTTCCATTTATCTACACTCAGGTGAAAGATGGGCCTCAAATTACAGCTGGCCAATGTCCCAGCTTCTCCCAGGATGGTTCACTGAAGTTACAGGATGAATGCATATTTTGTGGAAATGTGGAGGGAGGCAGGATTTTACCTGGGTGACCGGAGATAAACAGAAGCTATTGGCATAAGGACAAAACTACTGAGGCAGAGACATTGTAGGTAAGAGACGGAAGGGTGGTTGGAGAAAACCTACCTTTCCAGAGGACCCAGAGCTCCAGACGACAGAGTTCTGCTTTCACTCCCAAATATGCAAATGTTAGATTTTGTCACGTATGATCCACTCGTCCAATAATCACCATTCAGTTTGGTAAGACCAGGATTTTCTGTTAAGTCATCTTCCTTTCTCTAACAAATAATTCTTCCTTTGGGATCGATTATATCATACTGTCCCCAATATAATTACCTGAGGAAGGGAGACAATAAAACCTCCATCAAAAGTGTCTAATGTAAGAGCTGCATTTGAAAATATGAAGAAGGACATACCCCACCAAAGTTTAATGTGAGGTGGAGAGACTGGGTTTTGGGGCTGAAAGATGATCCAATTAAAGTCAAGTCTTAAGAAATATAAACAAAATAACAAATACGAAATGGAATATAGAAATAAATATACGTATAGAAAATAAAATAAAAGCAAATTACCCATTTTTAAGAACGGACAAACATATCATCATAAATTCCAGGAAATAATGTAATATTTTGTTACTAAATTTCTAATACCCTCTAGAGTACTCTTTCTTCCTCACAGTTTCTGGCTGAGTACGCTGGATCTTCTTTTCCAGCTGTCATAATATGAAGCTGTCATAATACAGATTTCTATAGAGAAAATAAAAAGATAATTCAGCTATTCCTCACCACAGTTGTCATTTGTCTTTAACTATTGATAATTTAGAAAATTAATCTGGAATTAAAGCCGGCACAAGAGTAACCCGAAAGCACTTTAACTTGCTACTCTGTTGCACTGAACTACCTAACATTTAATCTAATTACCCTTCGGCTGCCTACAGTCATTTGTCGGTGAGTATGTGTAGTTTTGTTGCTAGAACTCTTGCTTCCTCAGATGGTTTAACGGCATTGATGGTGACTTCACAAGCCTCTTTTTACTGGAAGTACAAGACTTTACCAAAAAAAAAAAAAAAAAAAAAAAAAGAAGAACACCTGTCAGACATACTGATGCAGTTCGAGATATTGGGATATATATAAAATCAGCAGATCCACACAAGGTTAGAGTAGATATTCTAGAATTGGTACAGGTCTGGGCCCTACAAACACCATTACAATAAATTTCTTTCTCGAAAAATGCACATATATATACATGTTACATCCGTCACTATAAACATGGCTCTGTCAGTTATAGGACTAAAAGTAGAAAATTTCCATTTGAGCACCTGCTGATAGGAGCGAAGCCTTCCACTTATATTTTATACATCGGATGGTTGGACCCATACTCCCAGGCCAGCTTCTGGCACAAGCATTTTAAAACCGTGTTTCTCTCTGACTGCTCAGAACCTTCTGGTCCTAAGTGTCATGGGGCATATTTAGGTCCAGGCATAGCATCTGGACCCACACTTTCTTGCCATGACTGTAGATGTGGTATCAGAACGGAGACATGTCCCCCCCCGGGAAAGCAGCTATGACTCACACATTTACTATTTCTGTTGCCATCTCTTTCTAGCAAAGATCCAGATTTCTATGATGTTGTTCTCCTTCTGCTGCAAGTTCCTCCCTCACCAGTTCCCCTAGCACAAGCCTGCTATGACAAATTCTTTCACCCTTGAAGTCTGAAACAGTCTTTAGTCTACCTTCATCTGCTTTAAAGGCATGTTCACCGGGTGAAGAGGTTTTACGTTTCTTCTCCTTTTAGCTACTCTGGCTACTGCTGGGCACTGTCCGCCCTTCATCTAGGTTCCAGCCCCGGGGTTCCTGGCCAGCCCAGCCCATGCACCGTGAAGCCCGCTTCCCTGCCACCGCGGGTTAGCCACTGGCACTAAGTTAGCAGCTCTCCTCCCATCTCTAGTCCCCTAGACACTCTCCAGCGTGGCTTTTTCCTTATGCTGGTTTCAGATTTTCATTTTATCACTGGCTGAGAGTAGTTCGTTTAACATGTTTTTCATTCTTCTTGTGCTTGGGTTTCTTTGCTCTCCTTGGATCTGTGAGATTCTGAGCAGAATCAGATTTACAGCATGTTCCCCTACTATTTCTTAAAGTGTTTTTCTTGGCCTTCCTCCTCGCCTAGGTCACCCTGGAGTTGCCCTGCAGCTCACTGAGGAACTCTCCTCCTTCCTTCCCTCCCTTCCTTCCTCCCTCCCTCCCTTCCTCTCTCTCTCTTTCCTTCTCTCAATTATTTTTGCTTCTCTGTTTCATTTTGAATCATAGCTATTGCAACGCCTTCAAATTCATGAATGTTTTGACCCTTTTTAAAATTGACATCTGGAGCTGGGTAAGTTTTAGGTGTGTAGCCTAATGACTTGACTTTATCTCCTGTAAAATGTCCCCTGCAACAAATTTAGTTAACAACCATTATCTCACATAGATACGAGAGAGAGAGAGAGAACCATGTTCTTCGTGATGAGAACTCATACAATGTCCTCTTATAATGACATTCAAATGTACCATGTGCCTGTATGAACTAGAATCATTGCGCAGAGCATGATGTCCCCAGTATTTAACAATCTTATAACTGAAAGTTGGTGCCTTCTGACTGCCGTCCTCCAATCCTCTTCTCCCTACTCCCCCCTCTGGTAACCACGAATCTAATCTCTTTTTTCCATTATTATCTTTTTAAAAAAAACTCCACATTTAAGTGAGATCACACTTGTCTTTCTCTGACTTATATAACTTAGCATAGCGTCCCCTAGGCCCATTTTTTCCATAGTGGCTGCACCAGCCTGTACTCCCACCAACACCGCATGAGGGTCCCCTTTCTCCACACTCTTGCCAACACCTGTTCTTTCTTGTTTTATTTTTTTGGACAGGAGGGGGAGGTTTGTTTGTTTGTCTTTTTTTTTTTTTTTCTTGATGATTGCCATTCTAACAGGCATGAGAGGGATCTGTGTCATTTCTTGACTTCCTCATTATTAATTATTTTTCTCTCTCTTTGCATGCCTGGTAATTTTTTTGGATATTAGAGGTGATGAATTTTACTGTTGATGCTAGACATCTTTTGTATTCCTTAAATATTATTGAACTCTGTTATGGAATCAGTTACCTAGAAACTCTCTGGTTTTCCAAGTTTTTTTTTAAGAGTACTCAGGCTATGCTCATCTGTTTTGTTTCTTAAGTTCCACATATGAGTGAAATCATATGGTGTTTATCTTTCTCTGACTGACTTATTTCACTTCGCATCATACTCTCTAGCTCTATCCATGTTGTTGCAAATGGCACCGTTTCATTCTTTTTGACGGCTGAGTAATGTTCCTGTGTGTGTGTGTGTGTACGTGCGTACGTGTGTGTGTGTGTGTGTGTGTGTGTATCATCTCTTCTTTATCCATTCATCAGCGGATGGACACTTGGACACTTTCCATAGTCTGGCTACTGTCGGTAATGCTGCTATAAACATCGGGTGCCTGTATCCTGTGGAATTTGTAATTTTGTATCCTCTGGGTAAATGCCTAGAGACGGAAGCAAACCATAAGACACCCTTAACTACAGAGAATAGGCCGAGGGTGGATGGAAGGAGGTGGGTGGAGGATGGGGCAGATGGGGGATTGGCATTAAGGGGGGCACTTGTCCTGATGAGCACTGGGTGTTGTATGTAACTGATGAATCACTAAATTCTACTCCTGAAACCCATATTACACACTATGTGAACTAACTGGAATTTAAATAAAAATTTATAAAGAGTTCTGAGACTAAACCACCACAGCTTTATTCCAGGGTCAGTTTTCCTCCAGCATGGAGGCAACGCTTTCTGAGTACCCTGTTTGATGCCCCGAATATTAGCAAGCTCCCCTTCTCCCCCCGTATGCACACACTGGGTCCTCCATGTAGGAGCAGAGCCTGGGACAACACAGCTTTCCTGGGACAAGTTGACATTTGGGGACGGGACTGAGGAGGCAGTAAGAACGAAAACAGAGCATATGAGGTGTTGCAGGTTTAAGAGCTCAAGCATGGGATACATCTGGCTGAGCGTTTGGGGGATGGAATGGGCTTGTCTTCCCCGAAGACCTAGCATGTACTAAAGATTCCAGCAGCAGTGTTCTGTCTTCCGTACTAAAGAACCAGCAAAGGCCCTTGGGCAGCATGAATCAAGCTTTACTCTAGCCTGGATCATTCTTCTGTCGGGTTCAATGGCATTTATTGAGTTCTTACTCTATGTCAAGTCCTGTACTTGATGCCTTTGATTACGAGGTTGCATGAGCTTTTGTCTCTCTCCTCGTGAAGTTTATGGTCCTTTTGTCCTTAAATAATTCCATGTGAGATATTATGACAGTGCTGGACTTTTAGTAAGTGCTGAAGTAGCTGTAGGCCTTGCGATGACGGCAGCCGTCGTCCTGGGGGCCATATTGGTAGTTGAGCTGGGGCCAGAGTCCACTGACCTCCGTCCTCCTGCCCTCCTTTGGGCCAAGCTGACGGATTGTTCTCTCCCATCCGCCAGGGTTCAAAGAAGTGTTTGCAGATACTCCTAATCACCACCTAGAGTTAATCAAATTTCCTTTTAACTTTGATTACTTATTAATGTGCCCTAAGAGTTGTTCCTCCCAAAACACCCTGCAAGATACCTGCTGCTAATTAGTCCTTGCCCTGGAAATGCTTCTCTTTTACATATTCAAATCTCCATTACAAAGGCAGTGTCACCATGTTCTATCAGTTTTCCCTCCTATTCACACTCGGTGGTGGGCAATTATTTTCTGTCCCTTTGGTAAAAAGAATAACTTCCTGAGTTTGATATGAGATAAAAGAAATTCCTGAATTTCCCTCCTTAGGGAAACGAAATAAGCGAAATATAATTAAACATATTCCAGTTGATTGGAACAGCTCAAGGGGACTGTGGGATTTGGCCGCCGGAGCAATTTTACCATCTTGGAGCACAGACACTGCGAATCAGGGGATGGACTTTCCTCATCAGTGGGTCACAAATGTTCTCAGTCACTGAGCTCTGCTTTCATTTCTTCCAGTCTTTCCTTCCCTCCCTCCCTCCCTTCTTCCCTCCTTCCTTCCTTCCATCCATTCGATTCCTTCTTTCCTTCTCTGGTGCTCTCTTGCCAGAGATTTTTATGTGTAATTCTTCACAACTATTCTGAGGACTAGGACAGCAACAAATCAGTTTTATTCCAGTCCTTTGGGCTAGCGGATATACCTTTGCCTTGGAGAGCTAGGTCACATGAAATAAAGAGCTTTTGCTCTTATGCCCACTGCTTCATAGAGAAGCCAAACAATAATAAACAGATACGTGACCGTCTTTCCCAAGATCCTATTGGAAGTTACAAAATTTTTGCTTATGAGCTTTCCATGACTTAACTTTGATTAATATTCAGAGAGCAGAAAAATAATCTCAGGTCATTTCAAAGGAAATATAATATCTCTCATTTAATACATTATCTCTTATAGGAGTATAGGAGAAAAAAGGATCAACAGAACTTCCTACAACAAGATCCTCTCTTATGTAATATAAACATCAGTTTTTTAAATCTACACGGTATGGAATTTGGGTAGAGCAAGTCTGGATCTTGAGGAAGAGGTTCTTTCCCCCACTGCTTCCTTAGTTTTGGAAACCCAGTAACAAAAATGGGGGACCTTTTCCTCCAAACAGACTTATCTTAAAAACAGCATTTCAAGCTGCTGGGCTCTTGAGATCAGATAACAGGGATGCCTTTATCTCGATGGGGTGAAAAATCAGGAGAGAAGTTATGTAAGTTTTCTTCTCATTTTATGATTCTCTAACATTATTCTCAAATGCTGACATTGAAAGTAAAGTTATACCACAGCACAAACATTTGTGAAATACATTTTTTTTTCTACTCAGTAAAAGGACGACTTTCACACTTCCTTTCAATGATACCTTCCTGTGGGCATTGCCTCTATGGCTTGCTTTAAACATTTCTCCAAAGCCTGTATTGGACAACGGGGTAACGCTGCCCATTGCCAGACCCAGTACAGGAGGGCACAGTCCCGAGTGTGTGCAAATCTCCTGCTTCCAGCAAAC
This sequence comes from Lontra canadensis, assembly GCF_010015895.1. Classification (NCBI taxonomy): domain Eukaryota; kingdom Metazoa; phylum Chordata; class Mammalia; order Carnivora; family Mustelidae; genus Lontra; species Lontra canadensis. The sequence goes on along the minus strand of NW_022631141.1, from coordinate 2,052,817 downwards.
ATAGAGCCTACAGGTACAGGACGTCATGATACACCCAGGCAGTACTGTTTCCTTGGTCTCATCGCCAGATGGCTAATGATATTTGAACAACTGACAAGACAGACCAGATGCAGGTGCACGGTGGAAAGAAATCTATCTTTGCCTCTTTCAGACAATCACTATTAAGGGAGTCTCATTCTCAGACGATGATGTTACATGTAAAACAATGCAAATTAAACGAGCATTTTGTCAAAAAAATCACCTTTGCTGTTCTAATGGTCTATACACAGCCCTCTGCCTCTTGTCATGTGTGTACCCATCAGCTCGACCTTACAGGCACAGCGGCTAGACCCAGCCTTCCCTCGTGAAGAAGGGGCGTCCTGGTTCTGCAGCCCGAGCCCCACTCACCACCGCCATCTTCCTTCTCTCTTGCCTGCTCCTTCTGGTACCACGGCCCCAACAAGTTCTGAGCCCTCTGCTTTTTCTAAGTCCACCAATGCTACTATTTTATAATCCCTCTTCCTCCTGTCCTCATTGCTGCCCGTAGACAGCTTCCGTTCCAACTCTAGCTCCTCCCCGTGCCATTGCATTCACCTGGCAAAGGCCCAGCCCCTCATTAAAGCTCACTTTGCACCTAATCTGTTTTTGCTCCAGGATGGCAGAAACGTTACAGAAAATACCATAATCATGCTGACTGGTCTCCCTTCACATGTGGATCCCAAATGAGACTGAATGAACACCAGGTCAGACCCTAGCGCTGTGGAGAAACCGTGCCCGTAGCCCAGTCCCCTTTCCATGCTCTGAGTGGGCAATTAACTTTCTCCTTCTGTCTCCACTCACTTCCTGCCTCTCTCCTCCCCTAGCCTCACTCTCAGGAACCATGTTCTCTGTTTCACTGAGGAAACAGTCACAACCAAAAGGGAAATCCCACAGGCTCCCCACGCCCACGTGTGCACCTGCCAGGATTGACCCCATTGTGCGATCACCTCTTTCCCTGCGGATGAACACTCCGCTTTCTCATCCAGTGCCCGCTGCCACGTGTGTGGGATGGGTTCAGCACCTCACCTGCCCCACAAGCAAGATCATCACTCCAACATTTGACCCTCCTCCGGCCCATCTGACTTTCTCCTCTCTACTGGATTGTTCCCACCAGTCACACAAACACACCGTTGCTGCTTCTCTCTTACAAGTTGCAACTGTGCGCCACACACACACCTCGGGCCTCGTTTCCTCTGCAGCTGCCTCGAAATCTCTTCAGCCCTCTTCGCGGCAGACGTCCACACAGAGCTGTGTGTGCTGACTGCTTCCTGTCTTCTTGCATTTCGTGGAATCGACTCCATTAGGTTACCACCGCCCCACTCCACAGACTAGCTTTTACCACGTCATCAAAGATCTCCACGTTGTCCAATCAATCAGTTGCATAATGACCTTAATCATGTTTCATCCTGCAGCGGCACTGCACACAACTGCTTATTCTACATTTCCTGGCGGAACTTCTCTTCCGGCCACGTCAGACACATCCCACCTGCAGAGTTGGGCTCCTCTTTTGAGCCTCCCCTTGCTGGTCCCTTCTGTTCCCTAAGATCCAATGTGAGGGTTCCCAGGGTCCAGTCTACAGATCTCTCCCCTTCTTTTCTACCATTAATGCCGGAGTTGTGTCACCAGTCTCATACAGGGCAAGTGCTTTTCATCATTCCACGGTCCTAGTCTTCATAGTATTCAGTCTGAATAATGTTCTGCAGGATGAAAAGAAAGGGGTACCTCTGAAAATTATGCAGGATATGAGGAAGGGGCATCATAATATCATCAGTACCTGGACAGTTCCCAAACCTAGAACTTCCACCTGGATTCCCCCACCTCCAGAGGCAGACACCCCAAAGCTTATTTTCCATCTTTGTGTGGATGTCTAAGGAGTAACTCAATCTTTATAGATTAAAAGCAAAACAAACAAACAAAAAAAAACCACTCCTGGTTACATAGCGCTCTCCCCACCCCTCAAAAATCCTACTCTTTAAAGAGTCTTCTCCAAAAGAGTACATGGAAATTTCATTTACAGATGTTCAGACCAGGGCATTGGAGTCATTCTTGACTCTTGTCTTTCTTTCTCACCTACATTTAATCCATCCATAAATCACGTCTTCCCTACCTTCAAAATATACTTTCTTCCCACCCTACCATCTGCTACCTCCTGGATATGAACCACCCATGATGTCTCCTCAAGGTTATTATAATGGCCTCCTGATTAACACCTTCGCTTCCTCCCTCGCCTTCCTATAGAACATTTTATAAAGCAATCAGTTACATGTATATTTTAGCGTAACTCAGATACAGCATTCCTTTGCTTAAAATCCCTTCAAATCTTTCCAGTTTACTCAGTATTAAATCCAATGGCCTTCCCATAGCCGCTAAAATCCTACATACTCATTTCCCCCACGACTTCTCTGACTTCAAAGATAACCAACCCCTTCCTCATCTATTACTGCCGGGAGCCACCCTGGCCTCTTGTGCTTCCTCAAATAAACCCCACACACCGATGTCCAAGGCATTGTGACTAAGGCCTTCTGGACCTAGTTCATTGTCCCCTAGCAATCCCATTGCCCGGTCCCCCTCCCTCCTTCAGGTTTTGGTTCGAATATCTCATGATCCTACTGGTCGCCCCGGTCAGTCCATACAAAACTGCAACACCACCTCCTCCAGCTGCTCCCTGGGACCCCCAGCTCCCGGTGGCCCCTTTTTGGCTGTAGAAGTCATTACATGTATGTATAGGAAAAGAGAGAGAGAGAGAGAGAGAAAGATTATTTTTCCCCTGTATCAGTTATTTATGTCTGTATAACAAATTACACCAAAGTTTTGCAGCTTAAAATAACAAACATTTGTTATCTCCTAGGTTCTGTGGGGATAGGGAATCACAGGTTATTTTGATTGTCTCTGGTTTAGGGGTCCTCACGGGGCTGTAATCCAGTTTTGGGCCAGGGCTGCAGTCATGTCAACTTAATGTGGGGAGGAGCCATTTTTGGCCTCAGTTTCTCACCGGCCAGTTCCCTGCCGTGTGGGCCTTTCTGTGGGGCAGCTCACGCCATGGGCGCCAGGAGGAGTGAAAGAGTTGAGAGTTGCCGCCTCCTGAACACATGATCTCTGAAGGGTCCTCCCATCACTTTTGCCACATTCTGTCATTAGAAGCCAGTCCCAAGGTCCAGGCCACGACTACAAGTGACAGGATTACATCAGTATCGACCCTCCAGGAGGCACGGCTCACTGGGGACCATTTCGCCAGCTGCCCATCACGTCCCCCCAGCAGAGAGGCCTCCTGGTAGGTTTGCTGCCATGCCCCGGAGCAGAGAACAATGTCTGCCTACAGAGGAGGCAACCAGTAGTGACTCTTCATCATCTGAACGAACTTACTCCTCTCCCACTACTTTCCTGCCCAGGTCTGCTCTCCCCTCTAACATGACACTATTTTCTGCAGTGTCCTAGATTTAGAATTTTGTGCATGCCTGTTCCCCTCCTGAGACTTCTCTCATCCTGACCGTGACACATTATGGCTCTGCCTGTCCCTGGGAGCTCAGGTCAGATGGTGCCTCTACCCTCTCTCTTTGTACCCCCGTGTCCCTACTACTGGCCAGCTGCTGTGAGCTTACAAAGTGCCCATATCACACAGCCTCACGGTTACTTATGCTAAGTCTCACCTCCTTCAGACTGGGAGCTTCTTGATATTAATCACTGTCCCTCGCCAGGGTAAGCCCAGTGAGACCAGAGCAGTGTTCACTCACAATGCTGTCACAGAGCCCCGGGCCGAGTCCTTGCACTCCGTGAGCTCTGGACATCTCCTAGTGCCAAAGATGGGAGTGCTTTCACTCTTCCGTTGTTCCCCCTCCTTATTCAATGTTCTGTAAGTATTTGCCGAGTAACTGAAGTTAAGTCCCGGAATCCTTTATAATAAATGGATGACATGGCACGGGCCTCTGATTCCCTTTTAACTCTGAGATTCACACTGGCTCTATGTCCATGAAAATTATCACTATATGAGCTTGACCCAGTCACACTAGTCAGTAATATTTACACCTTCTATGCCCCAGGGTCAGGACGTCTTCTTTGCCTGGGTCTTGGAGAGCCAGCACATCGTGCCTGGACTGCAGTCGTCTCGGAGCTGGGTGTGAATCCGAAGGTGTGGTCCCGCGGTGCGTGTGCTTCAGGAGGCGGCAGAAAGAGCAGAAGTGAGCCACAGTTCCCTGCGCCTCTGGATGTAAGCAGAGCGTCTTCGAGGGAGAGTGTTTCTAGGCTGTGGAGGCCAATCAGGTTGTAGTGATCACGTGGAACTGGGCTCCGGACCAAACCAGAACTTACAACAGACTTTTGAGTGCGATAACAGTTCTCATTAGAAGTCAAGCAGATGAGCTTTACACCTAAAATAAGCATATATATTTCGGTAGCTTGATGTTTCAAAGGTCGATAGGCAGCGCCATACGGCGTCTTGGTGTCTGGGTGCGCGCATGTGCACGTGCGTGCAGGCCTGCTCGTCTTTGAACGGAAAGCCGCCTTTGCCCCCTCACACCCATCTGCTCCGACGGCAGCAAACAATCTGAAAGCATATGGGTGGCAGGGATGATTTCGCTGAAGGGCAGTGCACATGCCCAGAGTTCTGCACGCTTGGATCAAAACGCTTCAGAGTTTCCCTCATTGTTCTCAGCCGCATTTACGGCAGGTGGCCAGGGTCCACCTAGATCATTCCTATTGGCGAGGTGCAGAGGGCAATTCTTATTTACATATTTATAGAATCCAATTGCCTTTCTGCTCAGACAGCCCAGTCTGCCTGGATTTTCTGCTTGTTTTCTCAGCTCCCCAGCGTAGTGAAAATATATGCCAAGGTATTGGGTTTGGTTTTGGTTTTTCTGAAGAATCAGCTACAGCTGAGTGAGAGTGGTGCTCATGACAAAGAACAGAGTAACGACCCAAATTTCATCTGAGTACACTGGAATCCTTATTCAATAACAAAGAAACTCGGCTCATGACTATGGACTGAACAGGTTGGGTGGGTGCAAGATGGCCGCCATTTGGGGAAATGAGAACCATTGCTGTGATGAAGAGGGGCTGGTGTTTCCCCTTCTCTTCACTTTATTTTACGATTTTCTTTTTCTTTGGGGGATATTCACCCAGCTCCAGGCTCTAAGCAAGTCTTCTCTGTAACACTTGACTTGTCAGAATGAAGTCAACTGTGAGGCCAGTAAGAGCTCTTACAGCACTAACTACTTTTTGAAGAAAACCTCCAAAGGCAGATAAATGCATTAATTAATCTCTGATTGTGTAGCTTAGATCCTGTAAGATCTGTGTGAAGAAGAGAGTCCAGGCAGACAAGGCTGTCGGAGCATTCTCTAGTTGTCCCCACACCTCCCCAGAGAGGAAAGTGTATTTAAGACACATTCTCTTCTTATATATCATAATATATTTAAACAATCTTTTGGGAAGCGTTTAGACTCTTGGAAAACCACACTGAGCAGAAAAATAAGCCCCAGAAATAATTAGGAGTACAAAACTATAGGTTCTTGCATAATTATTTCATTAACTGATCATTATTAAGAGAGAAAAAGAGTGACTCAACATCTCACTCTTTTTTTTTTATTAATTTAAATTTAAATTTGGAGGGGTGGGGGATTATGAATGGAAAGGTTCATTTAAGGTTCATTTAACCACCAGCTAAATGAACAGTTAGGAGCGGAGTTGTCAGCTGACAGGATCTAAGAAGATCGGGCAGACAGCTCGCGACTCTGAAAACTGGTTTTTGATGTCAGAGCAATTTTGGATACAGTAGGTAGAATGAGATTTAAGTTCTAGGTTTGATCCTTTAAAGAAAAGGCCAAATCACCTGACTCTCTGTTAAACACACCTAAAGAAATCTATGCCAATTTGACCTTATTTAGTTAGAGATCTTTCCAACTAAGCTAAGCTACGCAAATTGCACCAAGAGCCCACAAGAAGGACAGAAGAGCCACAGAGTAGAAAGCCTGTCAGTTCCTGTCTTCTAGCAATAATGACATATTTTATACACAGAGCCAACCCTCCCCCTTTTTGTTGACAGAGAAAGAGAGCATACAAGCACAGGCGAGCAGGGGCAGGGAGGGACAGAGGAGGAGGAGGGAGAATCTAAAGCAGGTTCGGCACCGAGCTCCATCTCACCACCCTGAGACTGTGACCTGAGCCAAAATCCAGAGTCAGACATTTAACCAGCTGGGCCACCTGGGCGCCCCTAGCCAAGTCTTGGCCCAGATATAAATGCATGCATTTTGTTACATTACCGCAGTGACTAGTGTGACAAAATCCTGACCTGGTACCTCAGCAATCATTCTACAAGTTGAAGGGATGATGAAAGATCCTTCCAAACGGGAAGAATGACATCCATATGCTATAAGCATCTTTAAGAGAGAATGTAAATTACAGCCTTGGGTGTCCCACAAATATCACCTATTTGTTTCAGGAAGAGCTCCAGGAAAAGGGATGGGAACACCCAAGGGAACCTTTTCTTGCCCAAAGTTAAGATTTATAATGTAATGAATATCCCATGAGGCCAGAGATTCTGATTCTGTGCTCCTTTTTCCCTGCTAACTACGTCATCGCATATTGGTGGAAGGGCTCCTTGGTGACGTCCTTACACATGTTGGCTTTGAAGTGGGTGTAACGCGTCCTAGCTTTGACACAGTGCCTGGCTGGTCTCTTTGCTCTTACTCCATTCTACTCCACAAGCCCCTCTCCAGTCTCCAAGCAAAATAACACATGTTTTCCAAGCAAATCTCACCCACTGCTTCGGGCCCTTCCTGACCCAGCCTGGCTTACCACACACGGAAGCCCCCTCCTCCATCCCCTCCACACACTCCAGCCACACCAGCCTGCAGGGCCCACACTAACCAGGCCAACTGCATCTCTGTCTTTGGGCCTTGGCATCCACTTTCTCCTCTGCTTGAAATGTCTGCCTGATTCATAGAGTTGGTCCTTCTGCTCATTCGAATCTCAGGCAAATTAAATAAAAATAAGAACCATAGTAACAACCAACCCTTTCACAGCACGTGACGAGCCTAGTACTGCGCTAAAGGCTTCATGCACCTAAACTCACTCACTATCAAGCAAGCCTACAAGTCGACCCTACGGTTATCAACCTCACTTTCAGAGGAAGAAACTAAGGCACAGAGAGGCTAAGAAAACTACCTAAGGTCAGACAGCAGTCAATGACAAGAAATAAATTTGTTCCTATATCTCAAGGTCATGATTTTCACCAGCTCTCTGCTCTCTCAGGAGACTGCCCCCCCTTGCCCTCTAATATTATCCTGTTAATTTTTTTTAAAGATTTTATTTATTTGACAGACAGAGATCACAAGTAGGCAGAGAGGCAGTCAGAGAGAGGGGGAAGCAGGCTCCCTGCTGAGCAGAGAGCCTGATGCGGGGCTGGATCCCAGGACCCTGGGATCATGACCTGAGCCGAAGGCAGAGGCTTAACCCACTGAGCCACCCAGGTGCCCCTACCCTGTTAATTTTCTTGATATCACTTCTCACTGATACTTTTCTATTTGTTGGTTTATCAGTATATCTACCTCTTTACTTTTACAAATCACTGGGCTTCCTTTTCCTTGGAGGCCGATGTGCACTTGTCCAATGTCTAGAGCAGTTCCTGGCACGAGGGAATTACCCGCCAAATATTCGGTGAATTAATTAGTGACCAGATGTGTGTGTGTCTGTCTGCTGGTCGGCTTAGGTCTCCGAGGTGTTGAATCGGATTGACCATTCATCTCCTCGAGAGGGTCAGGATTCTTAACGTTGGTTCACCTAGAGGTGACCAAAGCTTACGATTCTTCCTGACCTTCCTGAGGAGAAACCGATTCACCGATCAGACCAATGATTCAGCGATTCCCTGGGAGTGATATTCCTGTCACCCACATTTACCACCTGTGAGGCCTTTGCGGGAAAGCAAATGAAGACCAGAGGGTTTCTCAGCAGATATGAAAATATCACAGAGGGAATCTGAAGACTTTGCAGGATATCTGAATCAAGCCTCAGAAGCTGGATGAGTCACCCTCCCCAGTGACCAGGTGCTTCTCTCCAACAGGCCAGAATTCCCAATTGTCTGGGACTCTATCCTGTCACAGAGACTGTATGTTCTCACTCTGCAGCCCTGTAGAAATCCTTACTCTCTTTCGTATTTGTCTTCTCCGGTCTCCTCAGTTTTGGAGAAGAATCCTACTTGAAATGCCAGCTCCAGGAGGTGCCCACCTCTCCGCTCTGTGTGGGTCCTCACCCTGGGTCCCTTCTCTGATGACCCTTTGATGGAGCTCAGTTCCCCGTGACTCAGTGCAGAGTCTCATGGGCTCAGACCCACTCGTAGACTGGTTATTTTGGAGTCCAGATTCTCTACCTGGTACATTTATTTATGTGGGGTCTGAGTAGAGGGAGTGAAGAGTTGTGTAGGGAAGTCAGCTGAGGCTTCGGGGAGTGAAGCAGTTTCTTAGGAAAGGACTCCTGCAGAGAATCAATGACTGTCACCCCTAGGACACATCAAGACATGCACACCTGACCCTCAGATTGCCCCTGAGTCCCCACTGTCCATTTCCAAATAAAGACCACCTTTAAGTCTCTGGCACTAGCATGCTCCCTACTTGTAACCATAGATATAGCGGGAGTCCACCAGAGAGGGAGGATGTGCCATGAAATAACATAGTCCGGGTTCGATTTCCAAACCTAACAGTTACCATATTAACTTTCCTCCAGTCTCCCTTTCTTCATAATCATTGTACCTACCTCACAAGTGTTGTCATGAAGATGACATGAAACGATACTCGTGAAGTCCTTAGCACAGTACCTAGCACACATTCAACAGCATTGATGACAATCATTATTATTTTACCAATGACGGAAGACGTTGGCTATGTCCACTAGCACAAATGCTTCCAAATACACTAAGAAGGTATAATATTTCCTATCTTTTGAAAGAAAAACAAGCTCCAAAGAGTATCTTATACATAAGACAACACTTAAATATGGCCAGAGCAGTCTCCTTGTAGATCTGCCTCATAAGCAAGGAGAGACTTGGTCCACACTGCTCGCTGAGTACGTTGCTACAATGCCAAGTGCCTGGACCATCACTTTCCAAAGTTCATTCAGATGACCTCAAGAAACAAATAAAAATAAAATTTCCATAGTAAAATAAGAGTAAGAAACACTATCCATTCTTCTTCAAAAGTCACAATGCACATTAGCATATGAAAGGTAGTAAATAATCTTCCATTAAAAAATCATTGAGGGGCACCTGTGTGGCACCTGCCTTTGGCTCATGTCATGATCCCAGGGTCCTGGGAATGAGCCCTGTGTCCGGCACCCTGCTCAGCAGGGAGTCTGCTTCTCCTTCCCCCTCTGCTACTCCCCTCCAATCCTGTTCTCACTAGCTCTGCCCTCTCTCAATTAAACAAAAAAGCTTAAAAAATTCAGATTGAAAAAAAAGTCAGATTGAATATGCTTTATGTATCAGTCTTATTCGACAAAATGCCATGAGCCTTCCTAAACACACTCTTTTTCCCATTTGTTACCTCACCAAAAAAAAAAAAAAAAAAAATTCTGGCAGAGCGTTTTATAAACATTCCCATAGACAGAGATTCCCGGGTAGGTGGTCACGTCCTCCTTCCCACGTTGACAAACATACAAGGAACTGGAAAACCCCCGCTGACCACCTGACCAATGCAGTCATTTCTGAAGGTGCAAACTTGTCCCCGACTGCAAGGCCACCACCATCACAGTAAGACAAACAGCAGCTCCTCCAGGCTGCAAGGATCTCCATACGGCGTTCCCCAGAACCTGTGACTGTCCCCTTAAATGACAAAGGGAACTTTGCAGGTGCAGTTAAGTCGGGAAGATAATACTGAATCATCTGGGTGGGCTCACTGCCATCAATCCCATGAAGATCCTTCCCAGCCGGGCTATGCAACCGTACAAGGAAGGTGAGATGGGACAGGTCAAGGACTTATCTGACTGCATCAGCTTTGCAGATGGGGGAAGATGAGCCTAGGAGTGAGGCAGAAACTGGAAGCGGTCTTTGCTCTTAGCCAGAAAACACAGAGACAGACCAAACAACCACAAGGAAGGGGATTCTGACAAGAAAACAAAAGAGCAGAGAAACAGATCCTCCTCCAGAGCATGCAGAAAGGAACACAGTCTTATATTTTAATTTTAGCCTAGCAAGACCTATATCAAACTTGTGGCATACAGGGACACCTGGGTGGCTCAGTTGGTTAAGCGGCTGCCTTCGGCTCAGGTCATGATCCCAGTGTCCTGGGATCAAGTCCCATATCGGGCTCCTTGCTCGGCAGGGAGCCTGCTTCTCCCTCTGCCTCTGCCTACCACTCTGTCTGCTTGTGCTCTCTCTCTCTCTCTCTTTCTGACAAATAAATAAATAAAATCTTAAAAAAAAAAACTTGTGGCATACAGATAGATGAAAAGGTGATAGTGTAAGATATTAAAGTTATATCATCAGATAATAAAATTCTTGTTTAAGCCTCTAACTTGGATGACTTGTTATTGGAGCAACAGGAAATGAGCATAAAATCCATGGTCACAAGGAACATCTTTGACGAATTAATGTGTGCTGGGCCATCACTACATACTTAGCATGTGCATGTAGTAAACCATTAACCAGTCCATTGATCCTCACAAGTATGCTAAGAGGTATCTTCTGTTATTATTCCCAGTTGTGGAGTGGAAACTGTGGAGAAGCACAGAGAGCTTAGGAAATTTGTGACTAAAGTCACACAGATAGTATGTGGCAGATCTGAAATTCAAATGCGAGCCACGTGTCTCTAGACACTAGGCTCGGATTCATGAGGACACCAGGTTCAGTGAGGATCCTGTCCTAGGAAAGAAGTAATAGTCTAGATTTCTTCAGACACTATTGACTCCACTACTAAAATTAAATTATAAATCTCTACTTTATCTTCACATTTAATTCAGATGCCACATTTTCTATTGCTCATCAGATAATGCAAATTTTGGGACCAAACTGAACATGAATTGTACTGATTTTATTAGCCCAATTTCAACTTTATTTATCCAATTATGTATCCAAATTTATGTATCCAATTAAGTCGTAAACCCAGATTTTCTAAGACATATTCTCCACGCTCTTTTAAAACCTTCATCCATCTTTGACAACATATTGAATATCGGAGTTTTCTATTTATATAACACTGCTCTATTATTAGCTCATTATTAATTAATTAATTAAACATGGGCTTATTGCATGCTTCGTATTGTGGACAAGGAAGGAAAATATAAAAGAAGTGTATAAGGTGCAACCTTAGCCTTCATAATCTGTAAGAGTTTAGTAAAATAAGACATGGACATCATAATCAAGTTTTACAGAATTTTCAACTTGCTGTAATTTCCCCACGTTCCCACAAGGAGCAAAACCATTTGAACATCTATAATTTAGAACTGAACTAATTAGAGTTCAACTCACTTACTATAATCTATCCTACATCCATTTTCTCAAATGTCGCAGTAAAATTTATGTCATCTGGGACTAAAACACAGAGAGACGTGGTTGAAAACACACACACGCGTGCACACATGCACGTGCGCACGCACACACACACACACACACAGAGGGACATAACAGAAGCACACCTATGTACATCCCCCTCCAACCTCACTCCACATCCTTAGAAGCTCTTGATGGCTTTGGTGGTCTCCAGATATGTTCAGAGGACAGTGGTTCAAACAGCTGACACACACACATGTAGAAATCTTCAAAGCATGGATCCTTCCAAGTACGTAGGGTGCCAAGTCCCAAATTCCCTTTTAGGACTGGGCCTTTGTAAGCAGGGGAATAGTGCTGAAATAAAGCTCTGCCTAAGTGTTGTGAAATACATCAAAAAAGCATGAAGAACAAGTGGAACAGAGAGACCACCGAGTCGTCCCTCTTCCCCTCCAGGAGGGCCACAGCCAACGGTTTCATGTGTCAGGAGAAGACCTCTTCCTGAGTCTCTTGCACCTTTGTTCGAGCATCATGAGTCTGTCTGTCCCCTCTAGTTTCAGCATGGACAGTGTTCCTCACCTACGGTTCACAACCTGGCTAATTAGTCAGACTCCCTCCCCACAGAGAGCGCAGATAATGTGAAAAGGATTAAGGAGGTTCGCAATAAAGAAAAACAGAAAACTAAGGCTCTGATGTGAACTCTTTTTGAATATCAAGGAAAAACACACTTGAAGACAATGGACTGTCATAATAGGGGCGCCTCCGAGAACGCCTTTTGATTCCTAACCAGTTCCTCTTACCTCAGGTTCATGTGCCTTGCACATTCACTTCTTGTTCTGAATCTTTACCTCCATCTCTGGGAGAAATGTCATCGCTCCTAGAAAAAAACCCCATTTCCTTAGATGCTTTCCCCTTTCTTTTCACATATTACTGAACTCTACATCTTGCAAATTTGAGTAGCACTCAAAGGCTTCAGCAAAGTAGACACTGGTCTCCGGCCACCCAAGCCCTTCAGCAAGAGGGAAAGGGAGGGGTGGGGTGGAACAAGATGAGATGGGCTCTCTTGGGGACAGTGGAAAGGGTCCCCCAATCCACGTTCTCTCTGATATTCCCACAAGCATTAACAGTAAACTTACTGATTCCTTTAAACAGTAAATCTTTCTGCCCCTCCTCCCACTAACAGAACAGCTAAAATCCAGATAGTCAGATTAAGAGATAGGCACCTTCTCAGATTCTCCAATACCAACTTGGTGTCCAACAATTCAATCAAATTCTGACACCAGTTCCTGGGGTTAGTGCAGCACTAACTAGTGAAGCACTCACTTCCATAAGGCTGCTCCCACTTCAGGCGCCAGTCACAAGTCCCAGGAGAGAGGGTCAGCGTGCTTCTGATCAGTTGGGGTCCTACAAGTCCCTCATCAGGATCCATAATTTTCTAGAAGGATTCACAGAACTCAGGAAAACACTTCACTTTTTTTATTAGTTTATTTCAAAAGATACAAATTGGGAACAACTGAACAGAAGAGAAACGTAGGTTAAGGGATTAGGTAGGGGAGGGTTGAGCCTAGTTGCCACCCCTTCTAGGATGTGCCACCCTCCCAGCTCATTGATGTGTTCACCAACTAGGATGTTCCTCTAAACCCACTGGAAATGGGTTTTCACATAGATTCCATTATGCAGGCACAGATCCTTAAATCACTGGCTGTTGGTGATTGAACTCAATCTCCAGCCTTTCCCTCCAAACGTAGGGAGTTACAGACTGAGGGGCTGAAAGTTGTAACCCTCTAATCATGACTTGGTCTTTCTGGTCACTAGCCCCCATCTAGAACATATCCGGAGACCCCAGTCAGCAGCCACCCCAGTAGCATACAAAATATCTCTCATCATTCAGGAGATTCTAAGGATTTTAGGAGATTTGTGTCATAAACTGGGGCTAAAGACAAAATATATATATTAATCAGCAAGACACCATTAATGTATTATTATCTTTTTATAAAGATTTTATTTATTTATTTGACAAAGAGAGAGAGAGGACACATAAGCAGGGCGAGTGGGAGAGGGAGAGGCAGGCTCTCCATGGAGCCAGGAGCCCAAAATGGGGCTCAATGTGGGGCCCGATCCCAAGAGCCTGGGATCATGACCTGAGCTGAAGGTAGACGCTTCACCAACTGAGCCACCCAGCACCCCCAGCAATGTATGATTGATTGGAGTAACCTTGATTTCATTCCTGCTCCATACAGATATTTTGGGTTTATAAATAACTGCATTTATTCCTAAAGAAAGCTGTTTTTCACCTAGCAAAATAGTCTATAATTGATGATATTTGTTCAAATCAGATCTTCTTTTAAAGATTTTTATTTATTTATTTACTTTAGAGAGAAAGTGAGCGGGGTAGGGGCAGAGGGACAGAAAGAGAGAGAATCTCAGTGACACTGTCTGCTGAGTGTGGAATCTGACCCAGGGCTTGATCTCACGATCCTGAGATCATGACCTGAAAGGAAATTTAACTGACTGAGACACCCAGGTGCTCCCAAATCAGATCTTTTCTACTAATGGTAAAGACTGCAGATTCCATCTACCACAAAAAGATGCCTTGTCCCTTCTTTGGCCACCTTTTCAACCAGTCCTTTCTCCTGCTTGTTTATTGTTGCAAGCTGTGTTTCAAAGAGAGAGTCCACTCTCTCTGGAATTAGAAGTCTTCTCAGTTGCCACCTTCCCCTTGTTTGCTCATGACTGCAGGCACAATGGTAGCCATAGTTGCAGTAAATAATAAAGGAAGGTTTGTTGTCCTTCTGAGTGGCAACCTTCTGGTTGCACAGAAGCTGTACAATTGGACCCCTTAAAGGCATTCTAGAAATCAGGATCCCAATTTCACAATCTCAGGATCCTCTTCTGGCTGCAGTTTCTCAGCCAGGGATGGAAACCATGGCCTGAAAAGGACAGCATCAGGAGGTGTTAGCTCCCATATGCAAGGTGGGACTCGTCTTTGTTGTTCTAGATGGCATTCTTATTTTGACATGCTTCTTTATAGTTATCCAAGAAACTAGTGACGTGTTAGGACTCATATCTTTGCACTTAGCCAATCTATAAAAGGAAAGCAAATATGTTGCATGTGAAGAACAAGAAGGTCAAAGGCTAAGATCTGTGGCCTAATGGGTAACTCCAGAACCCATGGCCAGATATGCTGTTTCTCAAAGAGGATTGTTTGTATTCTGCTTGGCTCTGTGATGCTCTCCCCATAGAGGATTTCTTTTTAAGAGCCCCTTCTATTTCTTCCTTCTTTCCAAGATCTTTTGTTGCTACATGTACAAAACCAAGTCTAACCTAACTGTATATTGCGCTGTTAAAGGCGGCTGGCTCATTTACAAAATAAAGCTTTATGAAATCCCGGCCACAACCCCGGTGAAGGTGATGCCCTTCCTTCTGTTCAGTTCCGTCAACCGTGATGACTCTCACATTTCCCCTTACCTTTTCTCTGGCTCCAACGGCCTCTTTGTGAGCTGCTTTGCTAGGTGTCTGATCGCACACCTGTCAGTATTTCCTAATAACTCGCCTTGGGGGTCATAATCATTCAGCTTATTTATTTTGAAGAGATCCCTGGAGAAGGAAATACCAATTTTAAGATTCTGAACACTTTCTAGCTCCTTTTAATTTAAGAAAACAAATAGATGTCCACAAGAGTCACAGAAGTAGTAGAGAGCATTCCGATGGTGATGCAGGCTTTCCCAAAGACGACACCTTACAGAACCACAACACCATGGCCAAAGCTAGGGAGTTAACACTCGATCCTTACTATGTGCTTACCGCAGACCCGATGTGGAGCTCACCGGCTCTTCCACGGATGTTCTTTCCCGCACGCGGAGCTCGTCCAGGGTCCTTAATTCAACCAGTGCTGGTGTTTCCTTAGTCTTTTTCCAATCTGGGACAGTTCCTCAGTCTTTCCTTCTCTTTCACAGTCTTGAGACTTCTGAAGAGTACTGTTCAATTATTTTATTTTATAAAATAAATGGGGCTTTGTCCTATGTCCTCTCATAATTCAATTGAGGCTACGCATCCCTGGAAAGAAATGCCACTGAGGTGACGTGTCTAAGAGCATCTTTCTGGAGGCCCATGACGTTGATGGGTCATTCTCTGCTGATATTACATATCATCCGCTGGTTAAGCAATGTGCCATGGTCTTCTAATGTACAGGTATTATATTTTTTCATTGTAATAACATTTGTTTAGTAGAAAATCTACTCTTTCTCCTTAACGGTTTTGTCCGTTGACTTTAGCATCTATTTGTGGATCTTGCCTGCTGCTGTCAATACCACGATGTTCTCATGGAGATTTTGTTTCCTTCATTCCTTCTACACTTGTTCATTGGATTTCTTCCGTAAGGAAGAATTGTCCATTGTCTCCTGTTAATTCATTCTTACGTCAGTGTGGACTAAAACATATTCATAGTACTCTTTGGGTATAATGCAGTATTATGATGTATTTGGTTGCACAAATTGTTTCACCTTCGGCCTGTAGGTGCTGTTTTTGCGCCTGTTCAGTGTATTTACATCTTGTTTTGTGTTGTTGTTGTTCAAGTACTTCCTCACTTTCTGGCGCTGCATGATTCCCTGCGACCTTTTTTCTTGTCTTTTTCTTTCCTCTTCTTTCTTTTTTTTGGAAATGGCTGTGTTTTAGTTCATTTATACAAGTACCACAGATTGTTTATTCATTAACACATTGAACGACACCTGACTCGCTCCCACTAGGCAGTGCTCTGAATAAAACTGCTGCAAACATTCACACACAGGTTCTCTGCAAACAAGAGTTTTTCTTTTAGATAAATATGTAGGAGTGAGATCTCCAGAGCACACGGAATGCACATGTGTAAGTTTATTTATTTATTTAAGACTTATTTATTTTAGAGAGAGAGAGAGAAAGAGTGAGTATGCAGAGGGAGAGGGAGAGAATCTCGAGCATATTCCCTATGAACATGGATCCCAATGTGGGGCTTGATCCATTGACCCTGGGACCATAACCTGAGCAGAAACCAAGAATTGGATGCTTAGCTGACCGAGCCACCCAAGGTACCCCTGGGGATATCTCACTTTTTAAGAAATCTTCGAGCTGATTTCCATAGTGCCTATCTAATTTTTCATCTCTACCAGCAGAATATGAGAACTTAAGTAGCTTCATGTACTTGCTAGCACTTGGAATTGTCGAGTCTCTCTCCCTTTATTTTTGTTTATAATTACCCATTCTAAAGGGTGTATAGTGGAAACTGTGTTTAATTTTCATGTCCCTATTGACTAATGTTGATAATCTTTTTCTATAATTACTTGCAATCCATAAGTTTTCTTTGGTGGAATGTGTATCTCTGTTTGCGAAATTGAGCTGTCAATTTATTATGGAGAGTATTACCTATATATTCTGCATAAAGATTGTTTGTTGAAATATAACTTGTAAGTATCTGTGATGTGCATTTTCATTCTCTTAAATAGTAACTTTTACAAGGTAAAAGTTTTAAATTTCTATAAAGTCCAAAATCAGTTTTTTTTCTATTGTGGATTATGCTTTTAGTATCATCTCTAAAAACTTTTCTTCTAACCCAAGGGCATGCACATTTTCTACTGTCTGTTTTCCCTATTATTTTTATGGTTTAATGTGTTACACTTATGTTTATGATCCATTATAACTTTATGTGTCCGTAAGACAGGAGGTATAGGCTAAGGTTCATGTTTTTGCAAGTGAACATCCAATGATTCCAGCACCATTTTTTAAAAAGACTATCCCTTCCCTATTTTACAGACTTGACAATTTGATCAAACACCGGTTGACCGGGGGACCTGGGTGGCTCTGTCAGTGAAGCGTCTGCCTTTGGCTCTGGTCATGATCTCAGGTTCCTGGGGTCAAGTCCCACATTGGGCTCCCTGCTCAGCAGGGAGTATGCTGCTCTCTCCTCTCTCTGTCTCTGTCTGTCTCTCCCCAGCTCATGCTCTCTCTCTCTGTTAAATAAATAAATAAAATCTTTAAAAAAACCAACTGATCATATTTGCAGCAGTCCATTTCTGGACTTCCGCGCTGTTCCATTCACGCCAGTACCACAGTGCCTCAATTATGAGCTTTATAGCAAATCTCACATCAGGTCATTTTTGTTGGTTTTGTTTGTTTGTTTTGTTTGTTTGTTTGTTGGAAGGTGTACTTTGTTTCTCCATCACATCGTAGTTTAGTGGGAGCACAGTGCTTTTATCGGCATCAGTTACAAGTGGGTTTTCAAAGAAGGTCGTGTTACCGCATTTGGGAGGAGTAGTGACTTCTCCATTTCTTCGGAGCAACTCTGCTAGCAGAGGTCACATGTGCCGCACGGCAACACGGAAAGTGGCGTTGCTCTTACTACAGTGATACCATACTCCCTGAAGGATATATTTAACACGAACATATTTTTGACAAATACGTTGGCAAACATATTTTTCATAAGTGTATATGTATACATGACACTGATATTTCTATACATGTATGAATGTATGTAATTTATAGGTTTTATTTTGTGTCTTTAAGAAGTGAAAAAACATTTTTTAATGGTAACAATAGAAGTGACCCAGAACACTAAATAATACTAGATAGGTCAGAATGATTTAAGGCTAATTTATGTAGGTAAGTCCAATATTTAAAAAAAAGAGCTCTTTCTTGCTGTTTTGCTCACATATATATAATTGAACAAAACTGCTTGTTTGGTTTTATGGGCAAATACAGCATACTCTTACTGCAAGTAGATTGTTTATGTTTCTGTGAAGAAGGTTTAAAAACAAATACCAACAGGAAATGAAATGCTCTGTGGCTTTTTTCAAGCAGGTTTCTGCACTGACCTGGACAAGGATGCCTCCCTTAGGGAGCAAAATGGGCTCCAGAGATTGAGTTTTCTGTTAACTTTTCAGGATATGTTGATTTATCACCAGGCCCATAAAGAAACCATTTAGGAAGACCTCACAACTTGATTAAGGCTGACTGGCTCCTCATCTGTCATTACATTTGTTCCAAGGCCATTGCAAATTTATCAGGCACGAGGTTAATCACAGTGACTCACGGCAATTTGGGGGAAGGACATCACACCACCACTTTGCTTTCAATATATTCTGTGGGTTAACTCCATCGCCAGAGGAGTATAAAGCTTCAGGAATCCAGAAGAGGACGCTGGGACCTTTTTTTTGGGTCAGTATCAATTTGATGCAAGGAGAAATGGCCTTTTTGACAGTGAGAGGGAAGGCAAGGAGGAGAGAGGGAGGGAGGGAGGAAGAGATGGAGGAAGGAAGATGGAGGAGGAAGAGATGATGCAGAAGGGGAAGCCAACTCAAGAGAGTGCCAATGATGAATGGATATGGGTGACACAAAGGATGAGAGTCGGAGGCAAAAGAAAGCAGAAGAGAATTCCTCTGCTTTGTGTCGAGGTTGGAAGTTTGCCGGGATGTGAGTGAAGGATGGAGAGCGAGGCGGTCTGTGGGAAACGGAGAAAGGGGTAGATAATGAAGGATGGTTAGAGCTTCCACTAAAGGTTGTTCACTGGATCCCCTCTGACATTCTACAAGACATTGTTAATAAAGCTTTGAGGTGCTTTTCAATTACTCTTATCTGGCAGACAGGTGCCCCCGCGGCTGGAAGCAGGGACTAAGCCATCAGGAGGCCCGCTCTGCACCCAGTTACTATGCGGCTATTACTACGTTTTTATCTCCTCATATTGTTTTCTTATGATTTTATGGGAATGAATCATTCTCCAGCTACAGTTATGTCATAAACTCCTTGAGAAAAGGGACTGTAATCTCCACAATGTCTGGTGTCAAAATGAGTAAAAACGAATTTTCTCTAAGGTAGATTATGATACATTGGACCAGCCACTGACTCACAACTTTAGGATGTCAGGTGGTCTAGGACTACATTTTAGGATCCAATCTTATTGCCGATGCTGCTTAACTTTATTTCCTGAAGATATGGCTGTGATTCTTCAAACCAGATACTTACTTTACTTGTATTTTTTTAAAAATAATAATAACCCAATGCAAATTTGCTTTGCCAAACATGACTGCATTTGGTTCCTACCAAGGTCCTACGAGACACTCTGAGGCATGACAGGTGCTATTTCCTTTTTTTTTTTTTTTAAGATTTTATTTTTTTATTTGACAGAGAGAGAGAGAGAGACAAAGAGAGCACAAGCAGGGCAAGCAGCAGAGGGAGAAGCAGACACCACGCTGAGCAGGGAGCCCGTTTCGGGACTCAATCCTAGGACCCTGAGATCATCACTTGAGCAGAAGGCAGATGCTTAATGCATTGAGCCACCGAGGTGGCCTAATAAGTATTATTTCCATTTTACACGAAGAAAAGCGAGGCTCGAAAGAAAAGTCACTTGTTCTTCATATCGTGGAACTGGATTAACACCCCCGTGTTTGTACTCAAACTAATGATACTTCTCGTGCACCATTGTGCTTATTTTCAAATAATAAATTATAATCCTTAGGATCTTTGAAGTTAAACATATGACACAATAATTCTTTACTAATGCATATGTTGCAAATCAGTTTTAGATGGTTTGAAACAGTAGAGAATAGACATTACATATAGAATGTTGTGTTTTAACATCACACATAAAAAATCAGTTATATTATTTAGTTATTCTATTTAAAATCTTCCCCCTCTACACAAGAAATAATGATACGAACACATCCCAATAACAGTAAGATTAAAAAGGACCTATCAAACAGAATGAAAAATTTCTAAGCAATAACATATTCTACCCAACGATACTCAAGGATTTACTGATGTTAAGCGTAAATATCAGTCTTAACTACAATTACTGTTTTCCCTTGGTTCAAAGTAAATGTTTCTGTGTGAAAATTGTACAGCAACAAGAATCTAGGACAAGTAAGAAGACGATGGGAAAGAAGTTCTTTCCTGAAAGGCAGCTCCAAGTTCACCATCAATAAAGGATGAGCTCATTCTTCAGCAAGCTCATGCTCAGAGGGACATCGCTGGGGTCCCATCCACCCTAAGCTGTAAGAAACACTTTATTTCTTTATCCCTAGGGATCCATTGTCATTTCCTTTCCCTGTGCCTCTTTAACAAACTCTAACTCCCCTAAAAGAGTTAACACAAAAAGGTCTTTGTACCCTAGATTTTCACTGCTATCATTCTGGAACTGAAGGTTTAAAGTTTAAGTTAAAAAAAAAACCAAACTGATTTTTTTTTCCTCCCAGGGAGTCCATCAATGTCAGCCCAGGTCAGACATCACGGATGTCTCTCAGTGTCATTGATGCATGCAGCAATCTTTGCACAAAGCCAATGACAGGATAATTGTTGGAAATAACTTCTAATATTCCATACTCACATCTGATTAGTTGAATGAGGTTTCTCTTGGGGTTTATTTACTTAGAAGATGAGGGGGGGAAAGAAGGAAAAGAGGAAGAGGAAGTGAAGACCTCTGTTATGCTTTGAAATGCTTGACAAAGGGAAAAGAAAGAGAGAGAGAGAGAGGGAGGCTTTCCCATTACAACCCATCCTAACAGGTCCTCAGACAACTGGGTGTCCTTATCTAGGACACACAGGAGTATAAAACCACCCTTGGGAAATCCCGCCTTCTTCTCACTGCTCACTTGGAGCTCCTCAGTAGAACCTGAGTTAAGTCAGGACACATGGCTGGCTTCCTTTCCTGCTGGGTTCTTGGCCTGGACCGGGGCATAACCGTGTCGGTCTCTACTTCAGGTCAATCATAGAGACCTACTGTGAGGTCCTGAGAGAGCCTGGCAGAAGGTGAAAGTAGTTATATGTATTTCCTTGTTCCTGACAGATGGCTGTCCTTGTGAGACTTTGAACCAGAGAAAGGGAGAAGGAAGGAGTCACACAATGGCATAAAATTCCTGGTGGAAGATCAGCAAGTGGGACGATTACACTGGCAAGAACACACTTGCGGCTACTGGGACCACAGACTTTGGTCACTTCCACGTTCTGAGCAATAAGGAGGAAGCTTTGTGCACCGGCTGAGTGGCTTACTGGGAACTGAATGTGCCTGGCAGGTCTGGTGGCCCCGAGGAGACTCACACGCGGGGTTACTGAGAAGAAAAGCCAGGTGGGAACTTTGGAAATGGAAGGATCCCCTTTCATGCCCGCTCTGTGCTCAGCCTCCTGTGGGTGTCCTTCCAACTCACCAACAGTCCACTAACCCAAGCATCCTAATTCCAAATGATGACTTACGTGATTCTGTAAGCGTCGTGGAGGAGAGACTCAGGGTCAGAGACTTCTAGAAGCAGGGGTGCAAAGAGGAGAAATGCCCAGGTGTTTAAATTCAGGCTGCTTCAAGGGGAGCATCCGGATGCCGTGGGCTCTGACCTCAGCTGTGAGAGTTGAACAGGGCAGCGTGGGTGCCCGGAGAGAGCTCGCTCACAGCCACTGGCCGGAGACAAGGGAGGCTTCCAGCTAACGGTTCACACCTAAGCCAAGTCTTATGGGATAAGCAGCCATTCAGTAAATGAGGCAAACACGAGAGGGAGGGAGAGAGACATCAGGCCACAGGGTAAGGAGGGAAACTAGGGGAGGCTATGCATGTGTTGACCTAATTGCGGAAACCACCTCACAACACAGGCATTTACCAAATCACCACACAGTCCACCTTAAATCTACACCCTATTTTTTCTCAAATATATCTCAGTAAAAGTGGAACAAATTTAAGAAAAATAGAACACTGAAACCAGAAATCTGCAAGAAATCTGAAATTCCTTAACAGACCAACATTCCTCTCTTCTTTTTTAGCTTTATTTCAAAGAAAATGAAAGCACTTTTCCATGGGCTGCTCCCCAGAAGTTGGATTCAGCCTGACAACGGGTGTTCTGAGAAGAGACAACGGCTGGCCCCAGAGGACGACAGGTGAGAGGGAGCAAAGCTTGCTGTGATTAATAATAGAAAAGCCACAAATAATAGCTCGAAGGCAGTGAGGGAGTCCTTACTCCACTGTTTAAACGCCTTGGAAATATTTAAATAAACGCTTGAGTATGCCCCAGTTGCTGGAGCACAAGAGACCGAGTGCGTGGACAGGCCGGGGATGGGCCTGAGAGGAAGTGAGGCATCACATCCTACAGGGAATGGATCCCACGGAAAATACACTACTGAAGATCATAAATATAAATGGGCTTTTATTTCCAATCACTCAGTCTACATGGGGGCATCTGGGGCCAGAGGATGACAACAGCACAGCAAACACCATGCGGGCTTAATATGTGCTGGGTAAGAAGAGTAATAATGACTCTAACAACCAACTTCCTGAGTGTGCACCCCAAGCCGGGCACTTCTGTAAGCCCTTTACTGATATCATTTCATCTTCAACATCCTTTTGACGTCACCATCATCACTAACTTGTGCAGAGGAGGGAAGACAGGTGCAGGTGGGCTCAGGAAATTGCACGGTCAGGCCAAGCGCCCGTTGGGGGAGCCTGCGTTCAAATCCAGGTTGAGACTTGACATGTGTCAATAATAAGGGACGAGGAATTCATGGGACTCGGGCAACCACACAGAAGAGAGACAAAGTAACCAACAACACCATTGGGCACAGAAAGGAGAGAGCACTGTTTGTTCACAAGCAAAGAGACAGCAAGAAGCTGCTGTGTGTCCCCTCACTGTGCAAACTCTGCATCTGGTGGCTTCCATGTCCTGAGCAAATTATCGGCAGACGGAAGGTCATCGTTAGGGGGAAAATGATGAAGAGGGTTCTTTGTTTTTGATAAAATGTAAAGGGTACTGATGAAGGCAACACGAACAAATTGTTTGCAGGCTTGGAGAGGCCGTTGAAGTCAACGACCATGAGACTGTTGTAGGATGAGTACAGAAACTGGCCTAACGTTCGTGAGGAATAACAAACTCACGCACACATCGCAGAATGCGGTCCCAGGATGACATGCCACGGACTGGGGCAATGTGCGTACCCCAAGAATCGGGTTAGCATATGCCAAGAAAGGGGCATGGCTCTTCCAGATACAGCAGCATCTTCTCTCTGCATCATCCGGGCTCCAAACCAAGAGCCTGACCCAACCGTGCTGTTTGGCTGGAGGAGAAAGGCAAAGGAGGAACGTGCATCCCCACATCACACCTCACGTTAGCTTTGTCTCTGCCACTAGCGAAGGCACGAGGTGCAGAACCACACCCTGTAAGTTCAGGCCTAAAAAATACCCAGCCTGTAAAACACAAATTCCAGTAGGAAACTGTTCTCAGGACACCTCAAATATCAGGCTAAGCTTCTGTGTTTTTATTTGAAAAATTCAATGTCCCTGAGGATGTGCTCAGTGAAGGACAAGGGAATGTTAAATACTATGGAGCACTTTCATCTTAAACCCCATTTTCTGTTTCTACTGTTAACAACACAAATAGATTAAAAATTCTGAACCCATCTTGGATTTCCGACTATGGTGAGAGAGCTTTGAAAAGACTAGTGTATTTTGATCATGGTTTTTACAAAACACCTTTGCTGTTTGTTCATTGTCGTGATTAACTGTGCCATCTAAGATTGTTGGAGTATGTGCTGAAGAACTGAACATGTGCCTTTATAGGGTACTTAGAAATAATAAACTTAATAACCCCCAACATGTTGATAGCACAGACCTCACAATGCCTAAATTACTGTACCAAACCCAAGAGTGTCTATACTGTATATCACTAAAAAACCAAGAAAGTATTGTTCTAAGTATCTAAGCTCTGTGACCCAGGGGACAGTGGCTTGCCTTTTGCCTTTAGAGAGCTCTGACCTTGAGTTCTCCTTTAACTAGTAGAAAAAAAGAATATGATTAACCATTTTTACACTTGACGTTGTTATCTGGTAGAAAACACAACTTCTATCTACACATTAAAAGATTTTGATAACAATTTCAAAATAAAAATATCAACTATGATGGTGGACTGAATAATGCCCTCTGTTCCCTCCCTCAAATGTCCACAATCTTATCACCAGAACCTCTGCATAGGTCATCGCACAGGGGAAAAGGAACTTTGCAGCTGTGATGGAGGATCTTGAGTTGGGAGATTAGCCTGGATTTTTTCACATGCACCCAACGATGTCATCACACAGGTCCTTAGAATATGGAGACAAGAGGGTCAAATGCACAGATGGTGAAATGACAAAGTAGGCTTTAGGAAGGAAAGAAAGAGAATCGAAGATGCTGTGTTTCTGGCATTGAAGACAAAGGAGGGTCTAAGTCAAAGAATTAGAAAGCGGAAAAGACAAGGCAACAGATTCTTCTCCAGAGTCTCTAAGGGGAACCAACCCTGGTAACATCATGTCTTCAAACCAAAGGAGATGAACTTTGGACTTTTTTTCCTTCGGTATAGTTGACACACAGCATTACATTAGTTTCAGGTGTACAACTTAGTGATTTGACAAGTTCATGCCTTAAGCTGTGCTCACCACAATGTAGCTACGGTCTATCCTGTTACGTCACTAGAATGATTTCACTGACTGTATTCCTTCTCCGTGACTTACTTATTCCATAACTGAAAGCCGGTGTCTCCCGCTCCCCTTCAGCTGTTTTGCTCAGTACCCCCCTCCGCCCCCCTCTGGCAACCATCAGTTTGTTCTCTGTATTTACAGTTCTGATTCAGCTATTTGTTTTTTTATTCATTTTTGAAAGCTTCCATTTATGGGTGGCATCATAGGGTATGTGTCATTCCCTGATCAACTTATTTCACTTGGTATAATAACTTCTAGATCCATCCATGTGGTCATAAGCAGCATGATACTATCCTTTTTTAGGGCTGTGTAATATTTAATTGCTTATATAAATCACATTTTCCTTATCCATTCATTCATTGATGGACACTTAGGTTGCTTCCGTGTTTTGGCTATTGTTAATGATGCTGCAATTAATTTAGGGGTGCACGGATTCTAGCAAGCTAGTGTTTTTGTTTTCCCAGGGTAAATACCCAATGGTATGGTATTTCTATTTTTAATTTTTTGAGAAACCTCCATACTGTTTTCCACTGTGGCTGCACCAACTTATATTCCCACTACCAGCCAAGTGGTTTCCTTTTTCTCCACATCCTCTCTAACACTTGTTGTTTCTTGCCCTTTTTTTTTTTTTTTTTTGGGCCATTCTGATAAATGTGAGGTCATAGGTCATTGTATTCCCTGATGATGAGTGATGTTGAGCATCTTTTTATGTGTCTATTGGCCCTCTGAATGTCTTCTTGGGAAAAAAAAATATTTATTCAGGTCCTCTGCCCATTTTTTAAATTGGATTGTTTGTTTTTTGAGTGTTGGGTTGTATATTTTCTTTATATATGTTGGATATTAACCCCTTATTGGATAATTTTGGACTTCTAAGTTCCAAAAATAAAAGAGAATAAAGCTGTATTGTTTTAAGCCAATACATTTGTGGTAATTTCTTATAGCAACAATAGAAATCTAATGCAACCACCTTTTCACACTTTCCTCACTGCTCCATACCCAATTCTGGGGAAATGATACCTATGATCTATGTTAAGAAAAATATCTTTCCCATTCAGGAAGGGGTATATATTAACTAGTGTACAGTAATGAAAGTAATTCACCTGTGAAAATGTAATGGTGGTGTGACATGTACAGAGAAATAGAACATGGCAGCCAGCTTTATAGATGAACATAATTTTATGTACAAGAAATAGCTTCTTAAATGTCCCTGGTAATGTGACCTTGGAAAGTCATCTGAGTACAAACATACTATCTTTTAATTTTCATTTTTCCATATTCTAGGATTTTCCTAAATTAAGTTTCCTTAAGGCAAAAGGCATATGCCTCACCTACTTTAAGTCTCAGAGACACAACCTCTGCTTCTTGCCACCTGCCAGGCTTCCCACCCCTTAACCCAATTATAAATGGCTTGGTGAATATACATCAGAGGAGTAGTGGAATTGATTTTTGGATTAAAAAACCTGGTTTTAAGTTCTGGTTCTGCTGCTACACTTGGGCAATCTCAACCTCTCTGAGCTTCAGTTTCCATTGTCTCTGGGACATAATTGGTCATGGATCCCTCAGGGGGATAGGGAAATTAAATGAGATGAATGGTGACTGAATAAGATGTAGTCATTGCACTTAATAACAAAATAAACACTGCTATTTACATAATGTTACACGTTTACCTAGCTTTCCAATTCATGCACTTACACTGCAAGTCATTCAATCATCCTAGTGCCTCCGAGATGTCAGGGAGTGGATGTGACTGCTTTCTCCACTTAGTAGTTAAAGAAATTGAAGTTTTAGAGAATATCTTGTCCAAGAGCTAAGGAATGGCAAAGCAGGGCCTTGAGTCAAGGTCTTCTGACTCTACCTCTCATGAAATCTCTTCCTTGGGACTAAAATAGATCCTTTCTTCTCCAAATTGAAAGAAGAGCAGACAATCTTCCCAAAGAATAACAATGCTCTGTGATGATCCATCTATGCTCATAAAGTGGAAGTAGGACACAGGAGCTGTCAGCACCATTGGCCTGAATGGCAAAGGTGTGTTTGGGGGGGCGGAGTTGGGGAGATGTATAACAGGAGACCTGTGATTAGAAATGCCTCACGTTAAGCCTTGGAGGGTAGAGTCCCCATGGAAAGGTCTGCCACACTGAAGCCCGACCCTGGAAAGCCGTTCACTCTTCTATTTCCACAACAGTATTTTTGCTTCTGGAGTATTTTTAGTTCCTCTAGGTTTAATTTGAAATGGATTTTAATTTATTTTAACTAGGTACTGAACACCTAATTAATACTTAAAGCACTTCAGTTTGGATCAGAATGAAGATGCCTCCTACTAATAATATTTAATGATTATTTAGGGCAATATTTTAAAAATGAGATTTCTAATGGGTTTACATAAATATTTGACACAGCTTCATTATCTTTACAAATATGAATGGAGGCTGAAGAAATAATACTATTTCTCAGCAGGCATTCCTATCTAATAATGTGGTTGGTAAGTAGAATCCATTTGGAAAAACAAGTTTTGTGCTCTTCCTAATGCAATTTCTATTTTTTGCTTATTCATCAGAGACTAGCCACTAAAATAGAAGCAAGTTCACCATCAATTCCTCCTCTTTACTGTTCTCTCTTATTTATTTTTATAGATGTACAGAAGACATCAGGGTCAGATGTGCATTACCAAAACATTTATTGATATGTAAACTGGCTGCTTCTGAACCTACCTAACTCCATCATTATCATTACTATTAGCAACCACAAACATCTGTGATTGTCTATTATTCAGAAGACATTATGTTAAGTTCTGGAAAAAGGAAAAAAGGAAGGTACTAGGTGTTATTTATGTCCTTCCAAATAGTATATAGATTCCCTGGGAGTAAGGAACATGTTTTTCTCATTTTTCTTTATATTTTCAGAGCCTTCTGTCAGGCGCAGACAAAGCAGTCAAGATTTTTTTTCCAAACAACAGATCTACAAAATTAAAATGGTAATAATAATGCCTCCCTGGCTGATACTGCCCATCCATATGATTGTAACAATCATTTATGCCAACATTCACTCAGCTTGGCCTCTACTTAGGATTTATAGGTTGTCAAATATTTTGAATATCCCTTAATGTCTAGGTAAAAAAGTGCTCTAAATAGTCAATAGTGTAATGCATGTAAAATACTCAGAAAAGTTTGAATAAATGTTAATAATAATGATGGTTCTAAAGATTGGGATGATGATTAAGCTTAGAAAAATGAACATAAGAGGAAAAATTACTAATCAAACAGCATGTTAATAACCAGGTGAATAAAAAAGTACATTCTAGAAGTTGAGAAAAGAGAAGAATTGGGGCCATGTATGAGATACATGATATTTGAAGAGGGATCTGAAGAACCGGTATGACATGATCACATAAATAAGAGAATTCACTTTTGCAGGTCCAATTACAAAGCTATAAAGTTTCTATATTAAGTGGTACATTCACATAAAATGTTTTAAATTTCTGAAGGACAATAAGATTGAGAGTTTTCAAAAATATAATATATGAGTTATTTCAAAGGTAAATAAAAATCACTATGTCTTGATTAGTTTATTCTTCCCCAAAGTTTCTATAGTTTTTGTAATATTGAAGTCCTATGGAAATGGAAAATATAAACTAAAGATTAAAAATGTGTCTAAAGGTTGACATTTACCAAACATGCTTAACAAATATAAAGAAATTACTCATCAATCGCTTCTCAGCCTTTTGGCTAAGATCAAGAAATTACTCATCAATAATAGTTATAGCATTCAAAATTAAAATCTGATTAGATGAAAATACGTAATTATAACTGGTGTATAACAGAGACTACGAATCAAAAAAGGACAAATACTGACATAATGTTTTGAATACTGTATTGTTAGAATTACAACAGATACAGATGTGATATATTTAACAATAATAGCACTAAGGAAGGAGATGAAATGGAACTAATTTGGAATGGAATTTACATATTTTACCAAATTAAGTTAGTATTAACTTAAAGTAGATGGTGCTAAATTGAAATGCATACCCCCAGAACAATCACTAAGAAAATAACTCAAGAAATATGGCAAAAAATTAATGAGATGGAACATTAAGGAGGAACAAAGAGAAAAACACCTGAGACACATGGAAAACAAATATAAAATGGTAAATATAAATCCAACCATAGCAAAAATTACAATAAATATAAATACACCAGCAATCAATCAAAAGGCAGATTATCAGACTAGATTTTGTATAAGCCCAGCTATGTGTAATATGCATAAGATACAATTTAGATTCAATGATGCAAAAAAGTGGAGAGTAAAAAAAAGATGAAAATATAGACCAGGTACACGGTAACTATAATTGAGTGGTTATATTTTTAACACAAAAAAGCTACACCTTAAGAAATGTTAATAGAGTCAACTAACATGGCTTAAAAGTAAAAATGTCAAATCATCAGTAAGATATAACAATCATAAACATGTATGCATCTAACAAGAGGGCACCACATACATGAAGCAAAAATGGAAAGAACTGATAAGAGAAATACACAAAAATGAACAATAATAATTGGAGATGTTTATGCCCAATTCTCAGTCAGTGATAGAAACCCCAAGCAGAAAATCACCAAGGATTTAGAAGATTGAACAACATTCTAAACTAAGTTTTGATAAATTTAAAAACATTAAAATAATTGAGAGTATGTTTCCTGACCCCAGTGGAATTAATTAGATGCTTATAACAGAAAAGAATTAGAAAAATCTTCAACGATTTAGTAATAAATAACACTTGTATATAATCCATTAAGTCAATCTAAGATAAAATCAAACAGAATTTTGAAAATAAGTTGAACTAAATTAAAACATAAACAAAAGATATTACAATTTATGTGCTATGGCTAATGGAGCCCTTACAGAGAAATTTAGATATAAATGCTTATATTAGAAAATAAGAGCCATTTAGAGGAGACAGGAAGATGGCAGCAGACAGAGTAGGAGGACCCTAGGCTCACCGCATCCCACTAACATGACTAGATAACTATTAAATCATCCTAAATACT
Source organism: Lontra canadensis (assembly GCF_010015895.1). Classification (NCBI taxonomy): domain Eukaryota; kingdom Metazoa; phylum Chordata; class Mammalia; order Carnivora; family Mustelidae; genus Lontra; species Lontra canadensis. The sequence continues at coordinate 2,022,847 of NW_022631141.1, read as the reverse complement.
CCAGAAATTGACCTGAAGACCAACCGAACAAACTCCACAACTAGAGGAAGAGAAGAGACCACGTTGAAGATGGTAGGAAAGGCAAAGACAGAGAGGTGGTTTAGGGGAGAAATGGATCCTGGCTGCTGAGGAGGGGAGGGAGCTGAGCTCATGAAGAAAGATGAGAAAGAGAGAGAGAGAGGAACAGGGGCTGAATTTCATGACTTCTTGCAACCAGTGGGGCTTAATTCTGGAATTTAAAAGGTCAGAGAGCTTGACTGGATTAGAGCTTGGAGGATACTGCACTGCTCTTGAAGAGAAGGCAGACAAACAACCCAGGGGTAGACAACAGGGAAACAGCAGATCTGAGGAGTGCCTGGGGTACACAGAGGGGGGAGTATTCACTCTTCTCTGAGTGCATCCCTGAGATGCAATGTTTCTGGAGACATTTATCACACGAATGGACATCAAAAGAAAGCCTGAATAGCAATACTTACATTGGACAAACTGGACTTTAAAACAAAGTCTGTAACAAGAAATAAGGAAGGACACTATATAATTATAAAGGGGATAATCCAACAAGAAAATATAATAATTATGAATATTTAGGCACCCAAGATGGGAGCACCCAAATATACAGAAGAGTTAATAACAAACACAAAGGAAGTAATTGTTAATAATAAATAGTAGTAGGGGACTTTAATACCCTATTTACAGCAATGGACAGACCATTTAAACAGAAAATTAACTAACTAACTAACTAAATACTAAAAATAAATAAGGAAACAATGACTTTGAATGACACATTGGACCAGATGAACTTAACGGGTATATTCAGAACATTTCATCCTAACGCAGCAAAACACACATTCTTTTCAAGTGCACATGGAACATTCTCCAGAGTAGATCACATATTAGCCTCAGCAACTACAAAAAGACTGAAGTCATGCCATGTACCTTTTCTGACCACAACACTAGGAAACTAGAAGTCAGCTAGAAGGAAAAATCTAGAAGGACCACAAATACATAAGGGTTAAATAATATGCTACTAAATAATGAATAGGTTAGCAAGGAAATAAAAGAGGAAATTAAAAATATATGGAAAAAAATGAAAATGAAGATACAAAAGTCCAAAATCTTTGGGATGCAGCAAAAGTGGTCATAAGAGGAAGGAGGTAGCAACACAAGCCTACCTCATGAAGCAAGAAAAATGTCAAATCAACAACCTAACCTTATACCTAAAGGAACTAGAAAAAGAAAAAGAAGTTAAGCCTAAAGACAGTAGAAGGAAGGAAATTAAAAAATTAGAGCAGAAATAAATGATATAGAAAATAAAATATAATAAAACAGATCAATGAAACCAGGAGCTGGTTCTTTGAAAAAATAAAATCAATAAACCTCTGACCAGACTTATCAAAAAGAAAAAGATAAAGGACCCTAATAAATAAAATCACAAATGAGAGAGGAGAGATCACAACCAACATCACAGAAATACAAACAATTATAAGAGAATACTAAGAAAAGTTATATGCTGACAAACTGGGCAATCTGGAAGAAATGAACAAAATCCTAAAAGCCTACAAACTACTAAAACTGAAACAGGAAGAAATAGAAGATTTGCACAGACTGACAACCCACAAAGAAACTGAATCAGTTAAAAACAAAAACAAAAACAAAACAAAACAAAACAAAAACCTTTCTGATGAACATAGATGCAAAAATCCTCAACAAAATGTTAGCAAACTAAATCCAACAACGTATTTTTAAAAAGCTTGCACCGTGATCAAGTGGGATTTACTCCTGGGTTCTAACGGTGCCTCAATATTCCCAAATCAACAACGTGACACACCACATCAATAAGAGAAAGAGAAGAACCATGGGATCATTTCAGTAGATGCTGAAGAAGCATCTGACAAAGTACAACACCCACTCATGGGAAAACGCCTCACAAAGTAGGTTTCAAGGGAGCATACCTGAGTATAATAAGGCCATCTATTCAGGAACAATACAGGGATGCCCATTCTGACCACTTTTGTTCAGCATAATGCTGGAAGTCCTAGCCACAGCAATCAGACAACGACAACAAAAATATAAAGCATCCAAATTGGTAAGAAGAGGTCAAACTATCACTATGTGCAGAGACACAATACTACATACAGAAAACCCACATGAGCCCACCAAAAACCTGCTAGAACTGATACACAAATTCAGTAAAGTTACAGGATACAAAATCAACATACAGACATCTGCTGCATTTCTATATCAATAATGAAGCAGTAGAAAGAGAAATTAAGGAATCAATCTCATTTACAATTGCACAAAAACAATAAGAAACCTAGGAGTGAAAAGGAGTGAAAGACCTATAATCTGAACACTATAAAACACTAATGAAATTGAAGACCACACAAAGAAATCGAAAGACATTTCATGCTCATGGACTGAAAGAACAAATATTATTAAAATGTCTATACTACTCAAAGCATTCTACACGTTTAATGCAATTGCTATCAAAATACCTCCAGCATTTTTCACAGAGCTAGAAGAAACAATCCTAACATTTGTGTGGAACTACAGGAGATCCTGAATAGACAAAGCAGGCTTAAAAAAGAAAAGCAAACCTGGAGGCATCGCAATTCTGGACTTCAAGCTATATTACAAAAGCGTAGTAATCAAACAGTATGGTACCAGCACAAAAAACAGACACATAGATCAATAAAACAGAATGGAAAACCCAGAAAGCAATCCACAACCCTATGGTCAACTAATCTTCAACAAAGCAGAAAAGAATATCCGATGGGAAAAATTCTCTTCAATAAATGGTGTTGGGAAAACTGGGCAGAAACATGCAGAAGAATGAAACTTAACCACTTTCTTACACCATACACAAAAATAAATCACAATGGATTAAAGACCTAAATGAGAGATCTGAAACCATAAAATCCCAGAAGGGAACACAGGCGGTAATTTCTTTGACATGGGCCATAGCAACATCTTCTAGATATGTCTCCTGAGGCAGGGAAACAAAAGCAAAAATAAACTATTGAGACTATATCAAAACAAAACGCTTCCACACAGCAAAGGAAACAATAAGGCAACCTGTGAAACTGGATAAGATATTTGCAAATGACATATCTGATAAAGGGTTAGTAGCCAAACTATATAAAGGACTCATAAAATGCAATATCCAAAGGAATAACCAAATTTAAAAATGGGCAGAAGACAAGAATAGACATTTTTTTTTCCCCAAGGAAGACACACAGATGGCCAACAGACAAATGAAAGATGCTCCACATCACTCATCATTAGGAAAATGTGAATCAATACTACAAGGAAATATTACCTCACAAATGTAAGAATGGTTAAAAATCAACAATACGAAACAACGGATGTCAGCGAGGATGTGGAGAAAGGGGAATCCCCCTACACTTTTGGGGGGAATGCACACTGGTGCAGCCACCATGGAAAACAGTACGGAGGTTCCTCAAAAAGTTAAAAATAGAATTACCCTGTGACCCAGCAATTACAGTCCTAGGTATTTCTCCAAAGGATACAAAAATCCTAATTCAAAAGGATACATGCACCCCAATATTTAAAGCAGCATTATCTACAACGGCCAAATTATGGAAACAGCCCAGTGTCCATGAATTGATGACTGGATAGAGCAGTGGTGTACACATACAATGGGCTATAAAATAGAATGAAATCTTGCCATTTGCAACAACGTTAATGGAACTAGAGGGTATTATGCTAAATGAAATAAGTTAGTCAGAGGAAGACAAATACCATAATTTTACTCATATGTGGAATTTAAAAAAACAAATAAACAAAGGGGAAAAAGAGAGACAGACAAACCAAGAAACAGGTTATGAATTCTAGAGAACGTGACCAGAGGGCAGGTGGGTGGGGGGATGGGGGAAATAGGTGATGAGGATGAAGGCATGCACCTGTCCTGATGAGCATCAGGTGACGTATGGCAATGTTGAATCACTATATTGCACACTTGAAACTAATATTACACTGTATGTTACTGTATGTTAACTATACCAGAATTTAAATTTTAAAAAAAGTTTTAAAAAAAGATCCATCTTAAATAACTTATGCTTCTTAAGAAGATAAAAAAAGAAAAAAAGGGAAATCAACTGAAAGTTAGCAAAAGTAAAGACATAGTAAGATCTGAGCTGAAATCAATAAAATAGTTAATAGAAAAATAATCGAAACAAATAATGAAACTAAGAAATAGTTCTTTAGTTAATCAACAGAATTGACAAGCTTTAGCTAAGCTAACCAAGGAAAAAAGAAGACACACTGAAATCAAGGATGAAAGAGATACATCACTTCCAATCCTACTAAAATTAAAAGAATTATAAAGAAACAGAATGAACAAATTTATTCCAATAAAGTTAGGAAATTTAGATAAAATGGACAAATTTTTCAAAAACTTGTAAATCACCAAAGTGACTTGGAAAGAAATAGAAATATGAATAGTTCTAAGCCAAGTAAAGAATTGAATGTTTTTAAGAAATTGTAACTTTTAATGTTCCCATAAAGAAAACTCAAGGACATCTGGCTCCATTGATGATTTCTATCAAATATTAAAACAAAACCAATCCTCCATAAACTCTACAAAATGGCGAGAGGAACACTTTGCAATTCAATCTTTAAGCCCAATGTCTTCTTTATGCTAAAGTCACACAAAGATATCACAGGAAAACAAAACAAAACAAAACCCTACAATGGGCTAATATCCTCCATAAGCACATACTACAAAGTCCTTAGGAAAATATTAGCAATTGAAGTTGATATATAAAAAAGGTAACATACCATAAGCAAGCTCCATTTGTCGCAGGTATGAACAGACCCGTAATAGTGCATGATGTGATGAGCACGGGGTACCACAGACGACTGATAAATCACTGAACTCTGAAACTATAATAATGCACTATATGCTAATGAATTTAAATAGAAAATCAGTTAATATTATACACAATATTAACAGAAAAATGGCAAAATCCAAATGATAATAATCACAGGCAAAATGTCAAAGCTCATTATTCATTCATGAAAAAAAAAAAGTTCAGAGACCAGGAATAGAAAGGTATTTCCTCAATCTTGTAAAGAATTCCATGAAAAACCTACAGCTTCATCCCTACCCAGGGGTGACTGAATGCCTTCTCCCTGAAATGAGGCATCAGATGGCACAGCTGGATGGACACAGTAGAAACCACATAGTTCATAGCACCTGCAATAATTAGTACTGGGCCCATGAGAGGAAAAGGTTGTGGATTTCTATTTCACACAAAAGAAGCCACCTACAAAAATGTCCCACATACTGTATGATTGCACTTGTGTGGAATTTCCAAAGGACAGAGAGCAAAATCCATTGTTGTCTGAGCCTGGCAGGTGGGGAGCATGGATTGACTGCAGAAGTCACTAAAATTGTGCCTTAACGATGGACTGAGAAATATAAATTACACTTCCGTGAAACTGTTAAAAATAAACAAGCTCTGCTCATTATATTTGTTTTCTGTGTCTCTTAGGGATGCTTCCTTCAAGACAAGCCCTCTCTCTTATACCTCTGCTTTTTCTTTTCCAGGAATGTTTAAAATAGCCCATAATCTTGATCCATGCATTTTCTTTCTTGAGGTATCACTTAAGTTTTTTCTCTATTCCCTTTTACTATAAATGGCAAACAGCTAGAGGTTTAATTAAATTTGAGTTTACCTCCTTTTGCCAGAATTCTTCATACATATCACATGGTATTTGAAGTAAAATTACAGAACTATAATCCAACATCTTAAAGCAACTGAGAGAATTAAGAAAATACTTGAATAAAATCTAAGAAACTCCTTTTGCCAAATATATATATATATATATACATATATATATATAATGTATATGAACATATCCATACACATATATTTACCAAATAGATATCTAGCATGTTCTCTTGATATACCATATACTATACTTGTATTTGAAGCTGAACGTGTAACGAAGAGTCTTGATAGTTATCAATTGTAGCTTCTCCAACATAGAAAACACTAGAAGAAGGAAGAAGGAAACTTATTTTAACTGAATCCCATCCATAACCCAGAAGTAAAGTTTAAAATACTTTATTTTCATATTGGTTATTACACTTTCATTTTTAAAATAAATATTTATGATTCAGAAAAAAACAGTTTTCTTATGTTTGAGATTATATTTGTAACTTGAAGAATTACAAGGAACATAGATACTGAAACTAAGTAAAAATGTATCATTGAAATGTATTGCTTAAACATAGTAAAGGTATTTGAAGACCTAAAAATCTCTGGAAAATATCTATTATGATTTCTGTCCTATGCTGCAACACGCTCACAGCAGTTACTTATTGATCATGTTTTTGAATTTTTACAGCTTACAGAATATATTTAATTTTGCTAATATTATTTGCCAGAGGAAACTAATATTTCAACATTAGCAGTCATTTTAGAACTTCTTAAGGTCAAAGTATAAGAAAGAAAATTTAATGTAGTAATGATTTAAAAAACACAATTATCAGATCACTAAAAATGTCATAAATGTTTGCTTCCATGAAAGCAAAATATGTAATTATTTTACAGAAACTACTTTAATGTAAATGACTTAAAATGTTCATTTATTGTGATTAAAATTTGAATTTTCTGTTACTTAATCTCAAAAATTGGATGTAAATAACTTTATGTGTCTCATTATTACTGTTATAAAAATCACCTATTTTTTAAATTTTTGTCACAAGAAAGGGGACCTATTTTCAAATATGGCACAGACGCATCATATGGACATTCGTGTTTCTAGTAACATGTAGGAGATTTTTTTTTTAATTTTATTTTTTATAAACATATAATAGATTTTTATAGGAGATTTTTTTTTAATTAATGTTTTGCTCAGAACATTCAGAATCACATTCAGCAATGAAAGGAGTTGGTAGAGGTAAAGCAAATGTGCTGAGTCCAGAAAGACGTGGACAGGATGGAACCGAGTCTGAGATCTAACCTGGGATTCACTTGAGCTCCTACTGTTCGAGCTGGAGTAGCAACCCCACTCGCTAAAGGAAGGCTTCAGCTGACAGTGAGTTATTAGAGGTGAGTTGGGATGGGCTCCTTAAACATGGGACGTCCTGCATTTAGAAGCGATGCGGTCCCCTTTACAGCCACCAAGAAGAGAACAAGAACCAAGGAAAGCAAATTTCAGATCGACCTGGTTTTCATGACTAGAATTCCCTGAAGCACAAGTTCGAATTAAGACCTGAGATACTTCTAAAACCCTGTTCGGCTTCTGTCACTCAATAATCCTATGCCAGCCAGTGGTATCATAACAGACCTTCCTGACTGTCCTGATCACAGCCCACAAACTAAAGTTCACTCTCCATTCTCCATCATCGCAGGCTCCTTCCTTCCGGGCCTCTGTTCGTAGAAGCAGTGAACGAGCGAGTGAATGCGCTTAAAAATCTCGCCCTTCCCCTCGAGTATGTGTCCACCTGGGGGACGGCCCACCAGATACATCGCTTAGGTGCCTGCTCTCTCACATGCCCAGGGAGAAAAGGTCACTGCCTCGATGGCTGGGGAAGAGAGGGTCTCCCTTTCTGCACGACTCAGATGGCTCAGAAAGTATTCACAAGTAATTTTAACCCAAAAGCTTCACGACTCTGGAACACAGGTTAAAAGTATATTGCCAGCATGTGATTAGGAAGACCCCGCAGTGGGAGACCAGAGTGGCTTCGTACGGCGAATGCAGTCATTAAACCAGTGCAAGTAGGATGTACAAGGGAGGGAGCCCCAAAATGAAGAAGGCAGATGTCTAGGGAGCTGTGGGGTGTGCTCATTCGATGACTGTTTCATTACGGAGCTGCAGAAATCTGTTTGCAAGGTGAACCCCCAGCCCCAGCAGCGGGCTCAATGAGGCGTAATAGTAGGAATGGCAAAACCAAGTCACTCTGAAGGCACCAGGCTCTGTCCTCCGCTTCTGGGACTAGTTCTTGTTCTAGCAGGGGGAGTTCAGGATGGGCCAAGGGTAGGGATTTTACTAGGAAGGTGCTACGCTTCATCATATGGTTTTGTACACCTTGCCAAAGCAAAACATTTTTGCAGGGAGGACCACTATCTCTTTGAAATGCCTCTTCCCCTACATCACATCTCCCTTCTATCAAATGCCTTTAAAGTGGCTGTGTAATTTGGGAACCCTGCTAAGAGGAAGCTGAGTTAGGGACACATTTCATTAGGATTTAGTGAGATGGTTTTTTATACAGTTTTTAGTCACTGCCATAAAGGGGCTGTTGGGAGCCAGATACAAGATTGGGTTCTTAGAATGCTCTTACCACCAAGTCGTTTGGGGTTCTGACAAAAAGGGCCAGAGACCATATCTAAATACGGGTTTTCAAAACTTTACAATAATCCTAAAAATGTACATAATGTTATCAGGAATGGGCTGTGAATAATAAAGAAATGTTTCCAAACTATCAGTACTAAAAAACATTTCAGTGAAACTGCTAGAGGAAAGACTGAATTATTCATTTTCTTTTTCTTTTTTTTTTAATTAACATATAATTATTATTTGCCCCAGGGGTACGGGTCTGTGAATCATCAGGCTTACACACTTCACAGCACTCGCCATAGCACATACACCCCCCAATGTCCATCACCCAGCCACCCTCCCCCTCCTCCCCTACCCCCCAGCAACCCTCAGTTTGTTTCCTGAGATTAAGAGTCTCTTATGGTTTGTCTCCCTCCTATAGAAAAATCATATTACAATACCCTTATCGAGGTGCCTGGGTGGCTCAGTCGTTAAGCGTCTGCCTTCAGCTCAGGTCATGATCCCAGGGTCCTGGGATTAAGCCCTGCATCGGGCTCCCTGCTCAGCCAGAAGGCTGCTTCTCCCTCTCCCACTCCCTCTGCTCCCTCTCTTGTTGTGTCTCTCTCTGTCAAATAAATAAATAAATAAAAATAAAAAAATACAAAAAAAACCAACACCCTTATCAATAGTTATTCAATAAATTAATTTATTTTTTTTAAGGTGGGCTCCATGATTGCCCCAACACAGGGCTTGAACTCATAACCCTGAGATCAAGACCTGAGCTGAAATCAAGTCTGATGCTTAACCTACTGAGCCACCCAGGCACCACAATTATTCAATAAATTTAAAGCCAAATAATGCACAAAAAATATTATAAATTCGTTGTCAGGTAGTTAATTACTATGAAATTATTTCATTTGACGGCACTGTGATGTTTGTGGTCCTTTTCACCTTTATAGGTTAATAATTTTTCATTTTATTTCCATAGTAAATAGTCAGGCCCATGCCTTATAAGACAAGGGTCGGATGGGCGCCGGCTGCCCCCAGACATGGCTAGAAACAAGCACAGCTGGCCACCAGTGAAAGTGGCGATGGCTCCAGTTTCCAGGAGCCATGAGACAGGAGTGGAAAAGAGGGGGAAAGGCCCTGGCTAGTCTAGCAAGCCACAGGCACGGTGCCTCAGGGGAATTCCACGGAAGCGTTATTCAGACAAAAGACAATACTTCACACCTCAACTTCCTTTATGACTCTATTTAGTGGAAGAAAATGTTACTGCTTATAACTTTGTTTTACTGGTAAAGGGGTGTCTTAGAACCAGGGAAAGCATAACTTTTTAAAGGTTTATGTATTTATTTTAGAGAGAGTGTGTGCAAGTGCGGGTGCGCGGGGAGGGCCAGAGGGAGAGAGAATCTCAAGCAAGACTCTCAAATTCACGACCCTGAGATCAGGACCTGAGTTGAAAGCAAGAGTTGGACGTTTAATGTTTAACTATCAGCCCCACCTGAGTGCTCCAGAAAGTATATTTTAAGGCCCAGCACTTCAATAACTTGTTAAGAATGAATAAAATGAGTTCTAAAGTATTCAACCTATCATTCGAGGTTGCTGGGGGCAGAATGAATAACTTCTTCTGTGAATACATACATACTCTCTAAAACCAGAAGTTTTGTGAAAACTGTCCGGGGAATCAGTTTATATGGGTGAAAGCATTTCATCTGAATCCAAGGACTTATGACAAAGCAAGAAGACCCAGTAGCCATTGATTTTCAAATGGATGCAAAGAGATTCCCAAGGTCCCCTCAGTGTCACTTCACAAGAGAAAGTTGTCTAATATTCTGGGCACCTAACATGTATCATGAGAAAGATGGGCTAAGACCCAACCAAGCCCTAAAACAAAACAAAACAAAACCCACAATAATTTTAAGGATTCAAAACAGTTAAATAATCACAGATTATATCAGGTGTATGGCCCAACCCGCATTATCACCAGCAAGGCAAAATGCTCATCTATATATTTTTGTAAGATGCTATTTATTTGAGAGAGGGAGAGAGCAGGAGCAGAGGGAAGAGCAGAGAGAGAGGGAGAAGGATACGCAGACTCCACGCTGAGCAGGGAGCCCAACACGGGCTTGATCCCACCACCCTGAGATCGCGACCTGAGCCGAAATCAAGAATCAACCGACTGAACCACCCAGGCGTCTGCTCATCTTTATTATTTAAAGTGGGATAGAATTCCCTTCTCCTTGAACACGGCGACATTTGGAACTCACTTAGAAGCAGCACAAGTGACACTTGGTGACATCTTAGAGCTTGGTTAGAAGAGGTGACACAGAGTCTATTTCACTCAGTAAAGGCCTCGTGTTGTAGCCCTGAGCACCTGTGTGAGTGGGAAAATTCACTGAAGCTGTCATTCCATAAGGAGCTCCCAAAGCCTGTGTAAACAGACTATATATTGAGTCCCTAAGGCTACAGGGGTGGTGTGTGGAGAAAGAGAGTGAGCGAGAAAGAGAGAGAGAGAGAAAGAGAAAGGGAGACAAATAAATGGAGAGAAAACTCACTGTGGACCACAATCAAAAACGGCCACATTCTGAAAGCAGTCTGATGAAAGACTCCAGACCAGAACTACTTAACCAAGCCCTTCTCTATTTCCCGGCTCACATAAACTATGTCTGTGAGTCAGTAAGTATGGGGGTAATTCGTGATGCAACACTGGTAACCAGAATGCGTGGTTACTGATTCTTAGTAATACATGCTAGTTAGCCTAGTACTTCTGTGAAGAGATTTTTCAGGTATTATCCAGGTTGACTTTAACTTGGGGAACTTATCTTGGGCTGTTCAGAATCAGGCGAGCCCTTAGAAGAGACCAGACAGGCGGCGAGCGGAGCACATTCTCCTACCCTACGGGCCTGAACTCACGGACCGCCCTCCTGTGGACAGCCTACACGAAAGCCCCATGATGGGCTCCTTGCTCAGTGGGGAGTCCGCCTGAGGATTCTCTCCCTCTGCCTCCCCTAAAATAAATGAGCCTTTAAAAAAATAATAAGTGTGTGTGGGTGGGGGTGCCTGGTTGCTCAGTGAATACAGCATGAATCTTTTGATCTCAGGGTCATGAGTTCAAGTTCCACCTTGGGTGTAGAGCTTACTTAAAAAAAATTAAGTCTCCTGACCCATTAACATGCTTTGTGTTGTTGTTGTTCTTTTTAAATGGGAGTGGTTTTAAGCCACCAAGACTGTGGTCATCTTTCACATAGTGATGGGGAATGAGAATATGGAAAGCAAGAATATGATTTGTGAACAAATTTCATGCTGTCACGTTCTACAGAGGTAGACCAGAAACTTGGATCTATGCTTCCAAGAATGGAGCAGGGTATTAGCAGGGTTAGAAAGACCAGGTATGAGACCTAGAAGATCCATAAACCTTTTAAAAAATCATGGAAACCCCTATTGTTCTGACTTGAGTTGCAAGGAGCAGGTGCAGGCTCCCCGTGCTGAGGTCTTACTTCGGGAAGGGCCCATCGAAGCTGGGTCTCTGGACTTACTCTCAGCCTCTTGCCTGTCCTCTGTATCAACCCTCCTCTTTGGATTTGGCCTCAGCTCTGTGGTTTCCCTCCACCCCTCTCTACCTTCATTTCCTTCTCAGACAGGAAGGCCAGGATAGCTAAGGTCTCTGATTTGGTCCGTTTTCTCTTCCTTGATAGAACCACCATTCTCTAAGAGCACACGTTTTGTGAACGTGAGAGGGAAGAATGACAGTACTAAGGCCATTCAGTACAAGGTGCACAGGTGTTCAGAAAATTCTCTATGGGGCCAGAGTCAGAGTCACCATGGAAGGAGGCCCTCCACTCCCTCCCCGGGCCTTCTTGTAATTTGCTTTGCTTCATGTGAAATGGGCAGTCATTCATTTTATGTTGGGATCAAATAGCTTCTTTAGAAACTGAAGAGGAGCTGTAGTATAAGCCAGTGAAATCCATCCCATGAATTGTGGTAACAGACAAGCTGCAGCGCCATTCTAAAACCAGTAATACGATAAGGCTTTCAGATTAATCAGGCCATGTTTATCTCCCTAAGCTAGATGAAGTGGGACTAGGTAGAAGAAATTAGTCTGTGCCTTTCCTACTCCCATGAGACTAGAGATTGCCTCCATGCCTGGGAACAGATTGGATATTAGGGTCAAAGTAGCCAATTAGCTTGTGTGTTTTGGAGGAATGGACATTTATTGCAATATATAACTTTTTTTTTAAAGTTTATCTTTTAGGTCAGAAAAAAAAACAAACCCTTGGGCAGAGCCCAAGTCATGGAACACCACCATGGGCAACAATGTTTATATTCTGGCAACAGTTATATACTTTGTATTTTAAATGTCTATTTCCACCTCAGCAAGGGATTTCTAGGGCAGACACTTCATGAAATGCCTCTGAATTATTTTCAGTTATCTTTAGGGACAGAAACGCCTCAATTGGCTAAAAGTCATTCAAATTGCATATTTTAATTTATTTAAATATTTAGCAGGAAATTAAGATGTATCACTGCTGTGCTCAGCTCTTGGAACCAGTCCTGGTCTACGAGTGTACAGCCTAATGGAAAAGGCAACCAGAAATGCCAATATGGTAAATGCCGTTAGGTGCTGGTTCCCTTCTGTTCATACACACTAGAACCACCCTCAGAGCTTTCAAGCAAGACTCTTACTCTGTCCCTGCTCGTAAAGAGCTGGTTTGGGGTGGGAGGCGGGGTTAGAAGTGTTTAAAGTTCCCCAGATGACTTCAGTGTGTATCCAGGGGTGAAATCCACTAGCTGAAAATCCTTCAATTTGCCGGGTGTGCTAATACTAATCTGCTAACTCTGCCTGTAGAAGGGAGGTCATCAAAATGTAGGTAACACTTGAGCTTTAGTTTAAAGAATGCATAGAACTTCTCCAAGTAAGAAAGAGGGTAGAGGAGGTTGGGAAGGCTTTTAAGGAAGAATTTGCCTGCTGGACAAAGTCCTGTTGATGTTAACTTTTTTTTTTTTTTAAGATTTATTCATTCATTTTAGAGAGAAAGGTGGGGAGAGGCAGAGAGAGAGGGAGAGAGAGAACCTTCAAGTAGACCCTTGGTCAGCATGGAGCTCAACCCCATGACCCTGAGATCATGAACTTAGCAGAAATCAAGAGCCAATGCTTACCCCACTGAGGCACACAGGAGCCTGCTGATACTGACTTTTAACTACCTTCCTAACTTAACTTGGTCCGTTCATCCCCACTGCTACCGCCCTAATGCAAATCTTTGTTAGACATGCCTTGCATGAATCTACCAATTTCCTGGCTTTTTTTTTTTTTTTTTTTTTTTTTGCATAAACACTCTTTTATCTTCAAACCTATGTATCCCACTGCAGAGAAAAAGATTATCTGACAGTACGAATCAGTTGCACGGCCCTGATTCAAACCTCTCTGTGGCTTCATATTGCTCTTAAAAATCAAAATACTTAACACAGCAGATACGACTTGTGTTACTTAGTCCTGGACTTCCTTTAGCCTCCGCTCAGGCATCCTGGCCTACTCTGCTCTTTGTGGACGATGAGTCCCATTGACGCAGCTCTGCTTCAGTCTCTGTGCAAACCACACTTTCTCCTTTCTCAGGGTCTTTGTGGAGACGATGAATCATCCAAGAAAGCTATCCCCACATTACTTCTCAGTCCACTCGGTGACCTCGAAAGCTCTACATTGCTTAGTCCTTTGCTCAAATATCCCTTCACAAAGAAAATTCCCAAGACGTCCTCTCCCGGCTTAGGGGTCCTGGTTACAGGTCCCCAAACTATAACTCCTTTGTAACATGAATCTTCACACACCGTATGCATCTCTTCTGATAAACTCTAAGGTTTACAACAGTAAAACTATTTTTTTCCAATCGCTTCCTCCATTACTGGCATTTCGTATGCTCTGGCATTTGGTGAATTATTGGCAAATGATGGTTGAATGAACTCAAGGGACAACAGCACACACGCGCACTCTCTAACCTAAGTTTTCCCTCTACGAGTTTTTATTTCCACAGCACTCAAGATCTGGGGCATGAGCTGTAACGCATTTGGGGTGAAACCTGACTCTCTGTATGGCCCTCTATATCTTCCCTCTCTGCTCTCTCTCTCCCCTTCTCTTTCTTATTTTTCCTCGGAAGTTTAGTGTTTTGTATGAGGATATGAATTTAAACAGAGTAACAAATAAATAACACTTATTAACAGATATATTACCTTAATATACTTACACATTGATTATAATGATGAAAAGAGAAGCAAAGCTGAGTAATATTTTCTGAGCAGCTACAATGTGTTAAGCATATGTAGTTAATCACTTAATTCTCTTCCCATTCATAAGAGTTTGCCCATTTGGGGCACCTGGGTGGCTCAGTGGGTTAAGCCTCTGCCTTCAGCTCAGGTCATGGTCTCAGGGTCCAGGATCGAGCCCCACATCGGGCTCTCTGCCCTGCGGGGAGCCTGCTCCCCCCTCTCTCTCTGCCTGCCTCTCTGCCTACTTGTGATCTCTGTCAAATAAATAAATAAAATCTTTAAAAAAATAATGTGCCCATTTTTCAGATGAAGGAACAGAGACTAAAGAAACATCACTTCCCAAAGATCTTACAACTAGTGAAAAAACTACCAGGCTAATGACCAGCGTCTATATAATACCTGAACCTCTACTGGCCCTCCTACTCCAATCAGATCTGTAGCCAAGAGGCAAATTATTTCCAATGACTCGAACCTCCTACATGCGGCGCTATCTAAAGTATCTTAATTTTATATAGCTTCTTACAGTGTGGATTTCAGGTGTCTACATTATGTTTCACTTAATTATGTCCACAAGGATAAAAGATTACACACATTACCAATTCCTGTCTCTTGTCTCATAACCTTTTAAAAATTGCATTCATTCATCCATTCAATAAACGTCTGGTACTGGGAATATAATTCTGAATTGCTTTCAGAAAATTAGTATTATTAATCATAAAGACATTTTCTTAAGTTTCTCAAGTTGGTCATACTTCATTTCTTTCTCGGCTTTGGAATTAAACTCTGTGACGCAGTATCTCGAATACAGCTGGTAATTCTTGCGCTGCAGATGAAATGAAAAGACCCTGCTGGCGCCTGGGCAATGGGGATGAAGAACTGAACTTGCAAAGCAAAAGACACAGACTCGGCCGGACCACATCGCGAAGGACACCTTCAGTTCAAGTCTGCTCCGGGCAAACCCTTTTAGTATCTGTTCAGTCAAATCCATACAGTCCAAGATAATATCACAGACAAACTGATCTAACATTAACTCCTCGCAGACCCACACATTTTAAAGACAAGATGAGTAAATGTTCCAGCGGCTTTGTGGTTTATCATTCCCATCTCTGCCAAGACCATGCTATGACTAATTCCAGCCCACTTTCTCCGCTCTCCTACCCCTGCCTGTAAGCCCTAGAAGTGGATTTAATTATGAGTTTGTTCTTAGGATTATCCTCGAATTGGACTGCTTATTATTCCTTATCATGACGAGGCCTTCTCTAGAAAGGAGGGGCTCCAAAGACAGAGATATGTGAAGACAACATCTTACTAGACGATCCCATCTAACATTACGCTGTTGGTTACTGTTGATACCTAACCTGGAAAGGGTGTCACCTGTGGGAACCTACAAAATTGCTCAAGCAAGCAAAATGTTTATTTCTTCAGGAAGCTCTTAGCAGTACAGCTGAATGGTGCGTCTTGATGAAGGAGAAATGGAAGTTAAATCCCTGAAAGGGTTATGGCAGGACTGAAAAGAGACTGCCATCACGGAGGACAAAGGAAGAGAAGGAACTGGAAGGGCGAGACAGGTCAGGAAAAGTAGTTCGAGTCAGAAACTCTGAACCATTTGATGGTTTTAAAATTTGCTGATGGACGTCTGTTAGCCGTGAGGAAGTAACCACAGCCTGACTAGAGACAACAGGAAAACTGGATCAAGTATAGGAAGCAAATGTGTTCAGATGTTTCACAGCACAGAGCACGGAATAAAAAACCTGGAAAGAAGAGAGAAAAAATGCAGTTCTATGGAAGTTCCTGCTTTGGGCCTGGCGAACTTTCCAGACCGATGAGCAAAGATGTGAAGTCCATTCATAACCGAGTGTTCTAGCTGAGCTCAGGAGACAGAAGTGAGAGTGTGGGCTATGGGAGGGACTACAGTTCTGGGGGCATAGCACCAGACAACAGGGAACTGTGTGGGAAAAACAATTCCAGAATCTTCACAGGATGTCTCCTTGACTGTTTAGCCAAACACTAAAATACATATACTCAGGGCAGAACTCCATGAGAACATGCAAGAAACAAGTCCCAGGAAAAGTCATAAAAGGAGCTATAAGATACTCTGGGAATTTGTGCAAGTTGGGGAAGCATTTGCGTTCCAAACAAGTCAGAGAAAAGCGGCTTCATTGAATAATTCAAGCACGTAGTAAATCATCAAAAGCCCCCATGGGAGAAGAGCTCATCTAGATTTACAGCAAATGGGACTCTAGACTCATCCTACCAAAGGCTAAAAACAGTCTCAGAAATATCAAGCTTATCTGCAAATAAACAGCTTGCCTACCTGAACCAAAGCCAACACTCTGCTAATAATACAAAAGAATCCAAAAATAGAAGTAAAGCATCTTCTAATAAATGCATTACAATAGAGCAAGATAAATATATTTGAAATAAGTGAAAAAATTAGATATCTTTACATTTTTAAAAAAATGAATTTATACCTCACACCATAAAGAAAAAGTAACACCAAATGGGTCAAAGCTCTAAATGTAAAACTTAAAATAAAATTTAAATTTGAGGGGCGCCTGGGTGGCTCAGTGGGTTAAAGCCTCTGCCTTCAGCTCAGGTCATGATCTCAGGGTCCTGGGATCGAGCCCCGCATCGGGCTCTCTGCTCAGCAGGGAGCCTGCTTCCTCCTCTCTCTCTCTGCCTGCCTCTCTGCCTACTTGGGATCTCTGTCTGTCAAATAAATAAATAAAATCTTTAAAAAAAATTTAAATTTGATTACTAGATAAAGTTATTAAAATTCTAGAATGAATATAGGAGAGATCCTTGTGACTAGGGCTAAGCAAAGATTTCTTAGCTATAACAGCACAATTATGACCCAGAAGAGGAAACAACTGATAAATTTTGATTCATTCTAATTAGGAATTTTTGCTCTTCAAGGACACTACCAAAGAAATGAATAAACAAGTCAGAGACTGAGAGAAAATATTTGCAAAACATATATCTGATAAAACATTTGTATCCAGAATATATAAGTAACTCTTAAAACTCAGTAATTAAAAATAATCCATTAAAAGTATGTAAAAGATAAGAAAACCACTTTACCAAAGAGTATATACAGATTGCAAATAAGCAAAGGAAAACATGTTCACCATGACTAATCATTAGGAAAATGCAAACTGAAGCTCAAAAAATGAGATAAGGCCGCCACGCCACTGTCATTCTGAGAGCCTGAAATTAAAAAGTCTGATCACATCAAGTGTTGGCACCAACGTGGAGCAACTCTCGTACACCACCGCTTGGATAGTAATTACCCTACCAGTCTGGAGGACAGTTTGTAGATTTCTAGTAAACTTGAACATACAGCCGGCACACTGCGGTCCCGTGAGTACGTGTACGCGTTCCACTTCAAGAGATTTATCCAAGATAGATCAACGCGTACGCCCACACAAAGACCTACACACAGATTTTCACAGCAGCTTTATTTGTAATAATCCAAAACTAAAACAACCTGGCAAATGGACAAACTAGTGTAATATTAAAAAAAGAATTAACTGTTGTTCATGCTTCAGTATGGATAAATAGCAAAGCAATTATGATGAGTGAAAGAACGCAGACAAAAAACAGTGCATTCTGCATGATAAAGTTCATAGAAAAATAAAGAATATGCAAACCATTCTGTAGTTACAGAAAATAGATCAGTTTACCTGGTCATTGGAGGAGAGGAAGGGCTCACAAAGAGACACTGCCTTGAGAGCAGACAGATACATTCATTATCTCGATTCTAGTAAAGATTTACAGATGTGCATATATTTAAAATTTATCTAATCGTACTCTCTCAATATGTATAATGTTTCATATTCTAAAGTCATTAGGAATAGATTACATGCAGTATGTTCTCTAATGTCAATAGAAATAAATTAGAAACCAACAAAGATAGGCTATCTAAGAAAACTGAATATTATTTTAAGACTTATTTATTTATTTCAGAGAGACAGAAAGGTCAGAGGAAGTGGGAGAGGGAGAGCGGATCTCCAGCAGATGACACACTCAGCAGAGAGCCCCATGCTGGGCTCGATCTCATGACACTGAGATCATGACCTGAGCTAAAATCAAGACTCAGGCACTTAATGTGTCACCCAGGTGCCCCAGAAAAGTGAGTCTTTCAAAATTAAACATCAAACACTTTTAAATCCATGGGTTAGGAGAGAAATAAAAATGAAAGTTAGAAAATATTCTAAACTGAATGGTAACGAATATATAACATATATTCTCTCATACAATCTCTCGGATTCAGTCCAGCAGTACTTAGAAGGGAACTTGCACGCTTGCTATGGGTGGAACTGTGTTCCCCCCAGTTCATATACTGAAGTCCCAAACTACAGTACTCAGACTGTGACCTTATTTAGAAAGAGTTCCTCTACGGGGCGCCTGGGTGGCACAGTCACTGAAGCGTCTGCCTTCAGCTCAGGTCATGATCCCAGCCAGGGTCCTGGGGTCGAGCCCCGTATCAGGCTCCCTTCTCCGCGGGGAGCCCACTTCTCCCTCTCCCTCTGCCTGCAGCTTCTCCTGCTTGTGCATGTGCTCTCTCTCTCTCTGTCAAATAAATAAAATAAAATAGTGTCTCTACAGATGGAATTAGTGAAGATAATATCATCCTGGAGTAGGGTGGGCCCCTAATCAAATAGAAATGGTGTCATTAGGAAAAGTGGAATTTTGGACACAAGCACACACATAGGAAGAACGCCACGTAAAGATGAAGATAGAGACTGGGGTGATGCGTGTGTATAATAAGGAAGGCCAAAGATGGCCAGCAAACCTCCAGAAATGAAGAAAGAGACGTGGAGCAAATTCTAGCTCTCAGAAAGAGCCAATTCTGCCAGCACCTGGATCTCAGACTCCTAGACGCCAGAAGTCACTGTAGACAAAAAATTATTATAATTTAAGCTGCCTAGTTTGTGACATTTTTTATGGTAGCCCTAGAAAACTAATATAATGCTTGTATTAGAAGAAGAATAATGAATGGTTCAATTATCAATGATCGAAGCTTCTACCTTAAGATATTAGATTAAAATCTTTAAAGTAAGCAGGATGAAGGAAAGAAATGAGATAACAGCAAAAATTCATCAAATAAAACTGGATAAACAATGGAGAAAAACCAAGAAAATCTAGACTGATACAACTGACTACACTGATTAAGAACTAAAGAGAGAAATCCTAAAATACCAGTAGAGAGATATATCATGTCAGTGGATTACAATACTCAGTCTTGTTGCATTGTTAATTCTGTCTACTAATTTTTTATGTGGAAAGGAAAAGGGCCTAGAGCAACTAAAACAAGTTTAAAAAGAAGAAAAAAAAAAGAGGTCCTACACTATCTTACTTCAAGATTTACTATATTACTGCTTTGATCAAGACAGTGCAGTATTGTCATAGGCATAAAAATAGATAATTAGATCAATTTAACAGAATAAAAGATTTCAACAAAGTGTCAGGTAATAAGATGGGGAAAGGAAGTTCTTTTGAACAAATCATGCTGGAACAACTGACTGGGTATACATAAGAGAAAAAAATGAACCTTAACCCGTATCTCATCCTAAACACAAAAATATTTATTTGAGATAGATCAAAGACGTAAATGTAAAATCTTAAATGTTGAAGCTTGCTTTTCAATGTAGAGTAGCTTCACGACCTTGGGCTAACATTGGGGTGGACAAAAAAGTTCATGAATACAACACAGAAACCATTAACCAAAAATAAGTCTCCAGAATTAAAACATTATGCTCATATTGTTTAAAATATGGATATGCAAACTTTAGACCAGGAAAAAAATGCAATAAATAGAACTTACAAAGAACTTCAATCAACAATATATAAACGTCTACAACTAAACAATAAAATCAACCCTATTATAAAAATAGGCATTTCACCAAGGTTTATATACCAGAGACCACTAAGCCCATGAGTGTGTTCAATATCATTGGTTATCAGAAAAGTGCAAATTAAAGCCACAGTGTGATACTATCATCTACCCAACAAGAAGTTAAAGCGTAAAAAGAACTTGATGGCAAGTGTGTGGTGTGGCTGAGACTCTCACCTACCACCAGCGGTAATATAAAAGGTACACATTTGGAAATCATTGTAGAAGTTTCTCAAAATTGTAGCCATCATTTATCCAAAAGAAATGAAAACATACAAAAAAACACACACACACAAAACCCTGTAATGTGCTGCTTCAAAACAACCTTATTTAAATTAGTGAAAAGCCAAAAAGTAGTCCAAATGTCCACCATCAGCAGAAGAGATAAATAATTTCCATGCATTAGGAGAAGAAAAGGAGAAGTGAAGGGAGCAGGGAAATTGGACGGGGAGACGGACCATGAGAGACTGTGGACTCAGAGAAATAAACTGAGGGTTCTAGAAGGGAGGGGTGGGGGGATGGGCTAGCCTGGTGATGGGTATTAAGGAGGGCACGGATTGCACAGAGCACTGGGTGTTATACGCAAACAATGAATCATGGAACACGACATCAAAAACTAATGATGTACTGTACGGTGACTAACATAACATAACTAAAAAAAAAAAAGCAAATAATTTCCATACAATGGAAGACTCATCTGTGCTAAGGGGGAATGAACTACTCAACCATTGTGGACGCTTCTCCAAAACATGGCATTCAGTGAAAGAAGCCTTATCCAAAGTTCATTCCGTATTATCCCTTTATACGAAATGTGCATACAAAGACAAAAACAGGATAGCAAAACCTTAGCTCTGGTGAACAATTTCGGAGCAATGAGTGTCCTTCATGGAAGGTGGGATTGTCCGGGACTGGGCACAGCTGATTTTTCTGAAGTCATGGAAATCACCTATATCTTAATATGTGGATAAGAAAGGCATGCAATTATCAAAATCCAACAAACTACGAACTTAATCTTTGTGCATTTTTTTGAATGCAAGTTGTACTTTGATTTTTTATAAAAATTCAAAGAGAAGTTTTTTATGTCATACTAACCTTGTGATACAGAGTTATGTGCCCAGCACATTAGTCCCTATATGTAATCGGTGTATGACCTGCTCTCATCCGATTTTCCAGGTTCAGTTTAATATATTGGCCATCCAGAAAGACCCAGTATGTTCTGTGTGGCACAGTCTTTCCTCATTTCAAACTCACATATATGGTAGTAGAAAAATTCAAGCCAAATTTATCTAATTCCTCTCCCATTAATGTGTTCTGTTCTGTCTCAGTCTCTCTGTCCCTCCATGTCTCTGTCTCTCTGGTTCAAGATTTATTTTCTGGGAAGCATATTTTCACATCGGGCACTAGAGAAATGAAACAAATCCTACAAAACTGTTAAAGAGACAACCAGTTTTATTGAAATATAATTCATATGCCATCCAATTCTGTTATCTAAAATATACGATCCAATGTTTTCAAATGTATTCATAGAGTTGCGCGCCCTCACCGCAATCAATTTCAGAACACTTTTATCCCCTCCTTTTCATCACCTCATTATACTTTACATTTCTGTAGGTTGTATTTGTTTTTGTTTTAACATTTTGCGCCCTTAATTATTATGACTGTTGTTGTTTTACCCATACTCTGGATTTCCTCTTTTATTTACAACATTGAACAGGTGAGTATACGGCTTATGCAAATCATTTGAATATCTTAAGTATTTGTGGATCTCATTCTAGTTTCTTCTTTTTTCCTCTGATTCTTTCAGGTCCCAAGTCTGCATACAAACCAGCTTGGGATCAAACACTCTCCAGAGATCATTTTTATCATATCCCCAAGTGCCATAGCCAAGATTTGCACGTGTCCTTGCTATCTTTCTCTCTGGTTGTTTTGTTTCCCTTCCTTCAAGTTTGCAGTTTCTCGTGAGGATGCAGGCATAGCTTCTGGGAAGCCCACATTTCTGCAGTCTGTGACCAGAAAATCCCCACCTGAAGTGGGCCCAGAGTGTCTCTTGTCCCTCTGTTAGGCTGTGAAAAGATCTCCTGGTGTTGGTGCATGACCTCAGGTAACCGTCCTATGTGGGCTTAGGTCACCTGTCCAGGCTAACGACTCCACTCTGTGTTTCTTGGACTCTGAGATTTCCTGTAACTCTTCATCTACTTCAGAGAAGCATTTTTTAAAGCTTTAAAAATATTCTATCCACAATCTTAATTCTACCTATACTGTTTGAACTATTGAAGGCAAATGCTGCCAGAAACGAAAAGGCAAGCATTCTTAACACTGTTACTATAAATTTTTGTATCAAGTCATTTTATCCATATGTATTGCCTGTACTTTTTTACTACACACACACACACACACACACACACACACACACACAGATTTTATTAGAAAAGCTGGATCCTGCTCTTGCCACTCTGTTTTATCTCATCTCACATTAACTGCCAAATAGAAGAAAGCATGCACTAAAAAACACAATTTGATAAGAAACAGAAAAGTTCTGATTAGAGAAATTATATGCTACCTCAGGAGAAAATAATAAATAGGTGATAGTTGCAAAAGTATGCATAAGTACTACATAAGATAGAGGGAAATTTGTACACTGTTGCCCAAATGAGAAGTATTAAATGCAACTAGATCATTATCAAGGCAAGCTTGAAAATCAGCCTGGAGTCCTTTATACCAAAAAGCCCCAAAGAGGTTTTGCAGACCTTTGAGATCCATGCCTTCCCCAAATTCCTTTGTCACTTCCTGAGAAAAAGGAGCTCTTCTTAGGGTCCACGTACACTTCGTGGTGTCCACACAGCGAGAAAGATACGTAAATTAATGACCACCACGCACTGCTGGATTCTGGTGGCATACAAAAGGGCTGGAGGGAGAGGGAGGAGCTTCTAAAGAGGAGGAATTCTAATTCTCCTTCTAAAGAGGAGAAACTACTTGCTGGAGAAGGTCATGTTTCAATAGGTATTTAATGAATAAGGAATGAGAATGAGAACCAAAGTAGTGAGATTTGGAGGGTCTTTGCCTCTTTTGAAATCATGGTACACGTATTATTTGATGAGGTTAATCATTTCCCATCCTGTCTTTTGTGTTGTCCCTCTGATTTATTTAACTACATCTTTTTAAAAAGAACAAACAATCACACTTCCTTTTTAGGCATTCTAAGAAAGAAAACTGAAACCCCACAGGCGAGAAGAATGTGTATTTCAAAATCACTTGTTGGGGAGTTTCTTTCACCAAGGTGGGAACATTCAGGCTGAACATATTTCATGAATATGGAATTGCTTGCCACTTCACATGACAGGAAAAACATTGTCCAAATTCTATAATTCCTTCTCTGAATTCTTGCAATCAACATAACCTTCCACCTACCTTCTGTTTCCATTCTATGTTTCTGGCTTTTGTCCCAAGGTACAGTTGGCTGACTTCCATTAAAATCCATGGGTTCTTAGAATGGTCTGGGGGAAGTCACCTGGTCCAGCAGAAACCAATCAAGGGATGATGCCTACAAGACAGCAAATATAAGGATGGAAATAAGTATTTATCCAAAGATTACAAAAATACTAATTCGAAAGGATACATGCACTCCGATGTGTACTGCAGCATTATCATCAATAGCCAAATTACGTAAAGAGCCCATGTGTCCCTCGGCTGATTAATGGATAAAGAAGTGGTATACATATATAATGGAATATTATTCAGCCATAAAAATGAAATCTTGCCATTTGCAATGACATGAATGAAGCTAGATAGTATGATGCCAAGTGAAATAGGGCAGTCAGAGAAAGACACACACCATATGACTTTAGTCGCATGTGGAATTTAAGAAACAAAACAAATGAACATGGGGGGTCAAAGAGAGAGAGAGAAGAAACCAAGAAACAGATTCTGAACTACAGAGCACACACGGATGGTGACCAGAGGGGAGGTGGGTGGGGAATGGGGAAACAGGTGACGGGCATGAAGAAGCGTACCTGTTGTGATGAGCACTGGGTGTTGTATGCAAGTGTCGTACACCTGAAACTAGTATCACAGTGAATGTCAGCTAACTGGAATTTAAATAAAAATTTAGAAAAATGTGTCTATAGACATGTAATTGTATTAAGAATGGAAATAAGAATGTGACCTGCCCAACATCTGTACGTTTGTGCTCCTTGCGCAGATTAAATAAGAGCCCAGTTTCTTAGTATAAAGCTGGAATTTAATTTCCCAGCGTTACAGCTAATTATTTCATTCCAGGAAGTTCTGACCGAAGGAGTATGTATAATACATACTCACACGTGTCATTTATCTCATGAGTAATTAGAAGATGAAAAAACACTACTCTCTAAAGGCAATTTTCCTACTGAAGAGAGTCTTTGAAAAAGTGGATCATGTACATGGGAAAAATAATTGTGTATCTTTAGTATCAAAATATATATGAGCTGTTAATCTAGTCTATAGTCTTTCTTTTCTTTTTTTTTAAGATTTTATTTATTTATTTGACAGACAGAGATCACAAGTAGGCAGAGAGGCAGAGAGAGAGTGAGGAAGGGAAGGAGGCTCCCTGCCGAGCAGAGAGCCCGATGTGGGGCTCGATCCCAGGACCCCGGGATCATGACCTGAGCTGAAAGCAGAGGCTTTAACCCACTGAGCCACCCAGGTGCCCCTATAGTCTTTATTTTCTTAAACAGAAGTTTAAAAACCTCAAAAGGTAATATTGGTGGCTCACATGATCGGACATGATCCCTAATGCTTTTTGGTCACCTGGTGTTTTGAAATATTATATATTTTTCCGTAAAAGTTACTGCATGTTGATTTATTAAACATCTCAGCATTTCAAAACAAGTCACTCAGTTTTAATTTCTTAAGTAAAATAGTAAAATAGAAATGGAGACATGACACATTGTGAGGAGAGAGAGTCTCCACACTCCCGAAGCACATCACCTATCACCTGCTTCATGTTCAGCTTCCAACTTTCTAGAGGTCTATCAAAGCTGCTCTCACATTTCCTCTTGGGCTTGCCCCAGGCTCTGTGGGTACACACCTTGTCAGCCAAAGCAATGATTTAATTCTTTTAAATTTTAATATTTCTCTTCTGTTAAAAGCAGAAGATACTGACCTCAATAATCTCTTATTGTTTTGATAAAGACCAAAGAAATTACTTGACGTAAAGAAATATGTATGCGAAAACCTACCTTCTAATATTTATTGTACTTATCTTGGTACTCTTAGAGAAAAGATCCATGAACAGAGGAAAAGAATGTGTATACTTTTTACTACCAAGGTTACTGATGAATAATTGAAAAAGCCAAAAATAATGTGTACCCTGAAAGAAATGTTTTGGTAACAGAATAAACAAACAGCTGAACTATCAGAAAGCAAATCATTGCCTTAATCCACTTCGGTGCCTCTGGGTTCTGCGAGTACCAGTAAGCAAGAATCCCCCATATACAGAGAAAATGACCAGGTAATCCACTAGCTCGCCTTGATGCCTAGCATTTCCTCCGGACATGACTGATTATAAGAATACAGATTATTCTTTCTGGGGATCTGGTTGGCACCACTGGTTAAGTGACAGACTCTGGATTTTGGCTCAGGTCTTGATCTCAGGGTCATGAGATCAAGCTCCACATCAGGCTCCACATTCAGCCCAGGTCTGCTTAAGATTCGCTTCTCCTTGTGTCCCTCCCCCCTTAAATCAATCAATGAATCAATAAAAATAATCTTTAAAAAAAACACAGTTTTTTTTTTATATGCCAGTGAACCTATATTTTTAAGAAGTTCCTCAGCTTCTTAAATATTTATGATCTGAACAGTTTAGGAACAGGACCTGAAGCAACAAGTAAAATCTAGAGAGTTCCTCTGAGAGTAGAAAGTGCAGAAGGGCACGACACTCTGTGAGTCAGGAGCTCTGAGATCTGAGATCACAAGCACCTTCATCACGGAGGGTTCTCCAGGTTCCTGAGGTCCTAATAAGGGTGGACCACCACATTTTCACTCGAAGAATCAAATGACCAGCCACCTACAAAGCTCTTAAGCACTTTTGTTTTGATACTGAGAACATGCGAAAACAGACAAGAGGCAGTTAGTGGCAAGAAATGTGTGCATGTGTGATACAGGTTATATCTAAATAAGTGAAGAATCAGAAAAGGCTTTAGTCATGGTGGATGCACCTGGTCTATCAAATGACGGCAACAGAACGGTCCCTTCGTTGGGCAGGCTGGCGAGGGAGACAGGTCCCCACCCTACCCCAGGCACTGGTGACGACCTCAGGCCAGGTCCCTGACCGCGGATGGGTCAGACACAATCGCCTTAGGTTTCTGATCTCGAGACCGAGGAAAGCAGCTCTCCGTGTCTGCTCTGAGGCAAAACCAGGACCTGTGAGTCTGGAGCTCCAAGCTGCCAGTTTGTGGAGGGGGGACATGAACGTCTCGGGAAAGAGAGGAGAAGATAGCTCCGTGTTTTCCAGACCCTCTCCCCAGTCACCTCCCAGGCCCTACTACAGCCACAATTTTCCCGGAGCTTTGTCAAAGGAGCAAAAATCAAAACAAAAAACACATCCCTTTTCACCCAAGTTGTGCGACTGATGGATTGGCACCATGGGTTATCGGATTTCAGTGAGAGGACGAGCAGCCCCTAAATGATCACTCCAGATATTGGGAACTGTAATAACAAAAGCACAGATTGTAGGGGAAAAAGTACAGTCTCTTCACTATGGATACCACAGAATGCCATTTTCAGGAAAAACAACATGCTTCCCATGAATCTGAAAAGACATCAAGGTGACATGACCTGAAAAGAACCTATTATTCCAAGCAGCATTTTCCAACATCGCTCTTCACACGGGCAG
Source organism: Lontra canadensis (assembly GCF_010015895.1). NCBI lineage: Eukaryota > Metazoa > Chordata > Mammalia > Carnivora > Mustelidae > Lontra > Lontra canadensis. The sequence continues at coordinate 1,995,539 of NW_022631141.1, read as the reverse complement.
TAGAGCAAACCCAGGTCCGTGTAAGAAAACTGGTTTGGCAGACAGTATAACCTGAAGAACATGTCGTATCATTCATTTCTTTGTAATTCCAGATATGCCTCTACTTTTCAAAATGACTACAAAGATATTTCCCATCCAAAACCGCTCAGCTAGGATTTCTCAAGAAATATATCCTGGACAGAATTTGAAAGAAAGCCGAGTGCTGTTCTGTGCAGAGGACTTGGGAATCTACCAAGCACCCATACCCGGATTTAGCTTTCTCATTCTGGTGGACGTTCATCGTTTGAAATGTATTTAGAGGTTTTCAGATAATTTCTCTAAATGAAAATTTCTGTTGACTTGGGAGAAGCCGATTCAACATAAGCCTATTATTTTATGTGACCTCCGGTCTCTCCATTATATTTGCTAATGAGAGCCTAGGAGCAATAGAACTATATTTCCTTTGCACTGGTCCCCACAGTTTGTTAGAAAAAACATAAGAGAAAAGAAGTGATTTTGATTTCTACTTTTTGTTCTTTATGATCCATTATGCTGCCATTTGAGATATGTCTTGATCTATTTCCTGACACAGCCACCTCTGGTTCTGGTATTTGTAACTGTTGGTAGCAAGAAGTGTAGGACTCTTTCTCCTTACAGACACAGAAAGCCAGAATGATTCTCAGCCCCACTCAGAAACATCCAGTTTCTATATAAAAGAGAAAAAAATGGGAAGAATACATTGGGTACTTTTATTTTCTTCCTAATAAAATATTAAGGCCAGAAAGCAGATGCATAAAGAAAGGTCCTATCATAAAGTCATGTAGGTCTTTAACCTTAAGCATTTGCTATCCAAGAAGTGGGCTGGAAGGTATAGAGATGTCTATAGCCAATGCATGATCTAAGCCATGGGAATAGATTTCACGGATTTCAATGGAAAAACTTCTCTGTAATATGTTTAGTTCCCAAGGGAAATTAAAAGAATGCAGAATGTGTACCATTAGCATCTGGGAATTCTTGGTGGTACATAGTTAAAGCTAACTAGTGAATTAGAAAACCTGGAAATTTACTCTTTGCGAGGCTATCTCAAAAATTAGATGAAAAGGAGCTTCCTTGCTCACAACGTTGGATCCATCCATTGATTTTACTTTGATTTAGGTTGGATTTAACACAAGTTTGTACCTACTAATAATAATACCTAAGATTGATCGTATACTTAAAATGTGCAAGTCAATAATCTCAGGGCTGAACTTGTGTTAATTTATTTGGTCCTCAAGAGAATCACATGAAGAAAATGAAGCAGAGATTTAAGTAGCGTGGGCAATGTCACATAGCTGGTTAGTACTGCAGCCAAGAAAAAACACAAGCAATCTGGGTTCAGAACTCATCCTGTGAATAATTTACTTATATGCACTTGTTAAGAAAAAAAAAAAAAAAGATATGACCCCCTAGATACATATAACGCACAAAGATAATAGGAATTTGAGTAGATAGGACTTTTGCTTACAGTAACTATGAGTTGGGTAATTCGGATTAAACTTCTGACTCAAAACAACTAGTGTAACTGAAAAAAAAATTTTTTTTTCTAATCATGTGTAGGAACATACCAAAGGACCAGTAAAATAATGCATGATTACTCAATATCTGGAAGAAAAAAGAGGCCCAGAGATGGATGCCAACTATGGGGTTGTTTTTTCTTTTTTTACCACAAAGACGGGCGGAGAGTCTGAAAGACAGGTAGCATTGAGGACTTGGGGACAAGAATTAGATTCCAGGGCCTATCAAGTGTGGGGGGAATAGGCAAACCCTGTCCGTTAATCCAGAAAAGTTGTACCCACAGAGGAAGGTTAAAATGGAAGTGAATGGCTTGTATAAGATACTGAAATTCAGATTTGAGTTATTTTAATTCCACAATTGAATTGGGATGACCCTGGAGGGTTAATGGTTCTAAGCACCACTGAGAAACATAAGGTAGATCTATCTATCCATCCGTCTGTCTGTCCATCTTTCAATATAGTTTTACAAATGGTTTTCTGAACGCATCTCAAAACAATAAAAATAGATAAAAGTAGAAAGCAGGAGATAACATTAAAAGAAATCAGAACAGACATGTAAGGCAAGGTTCAGTGAGAAAAGTCAAGGTTCAGTGAGAGAGCTTTAGGAGATCTGATGTCGTTGTGGGGACTGTCTGAGCAGTCCCTACAAGCATGCTGACTTTGTGCCCGTCACTGGAGCTTGGACCCCAGGGTGCAGGTAGTTGGCAGGGGAAGATGGGTGTAAAGTGGGGGAGAAGAAAACAACCTGGAACCCACAAGTCGACAGGAAATCAACAGATTAAATAAAGCACACTACCAATAATTGGCTAAATTGACATTTGTAGACAACCACATGTGTAAATAAAAGATTGCATATTATTTTCAGGTATAAACAAATGAAACATTCAGCCAAGTAGACTATACACCAGGCCATCGCCAAGTTTAAGTAAATTTTAAGCTTGAAATCATACAAAGTTCTCTGCCCACCATAGAACCGAATTCAAAACCAATACAGAAAAAGTATGGAGAAACTCAAATAATTAAAAAATAAATATAGACTTGAATACAATCAGTAAGTCAAACAAAAACACATAAGGGAACATTTTGAACTGAATGAAAATGAGAGTACAATATATCAAAATTTATGGTATGCAGCTAGAGCAGTAATTAATTACTGGGAAATTTATAGGTAAAATGTTTGAGTTAGGATAATTAAATGATCTAAAAGCAATGATCTACATTAAGCATCTACCTTAAGAAGCTATGAAATGAAAAACAAAATAACCCCATAGTGAGTAGAAGCAAGGAAGTGAAAAAGAGTAGAAAATTATTAAATAGAAAACAATAAAAACAATATAAAGAAAATCAAGCCAGAATTTTTTTTTTTCAATCAACAAACTAAAAATCTAGTTAGAAAGATCAAGAAAACAGGAAAGCATAGGTGATCAAGGTCAGGAATAAAAGAAGGATCATAATTACAGATCAAAAAGATAATAAAAGGGTAATGAGAACATGTTCTTTTCAAATAACTTTAGGAGGCAAGCATTATTCTGATACTAAAATAAAACAAAGACATAATAAGAAAGCTATACATCTGTATTTCCCATGAACGTGAATACAAGATTCTTAAAAAGAAGTTAGCAAATCAAATCCAACAATATATGAAAAGGATAATGGACCATGCATACATGGTGTTTGTAACAGGAATGCAAGCTCATTTTAACATTCAAAAAAATCAATGTACTTGAACATACCAGCTGAATAAAGCATAAAACACATATGATCATCTCAAATGAGCTTTTGACATATTTGAGCATTTGACAACATTCAAAATGTTTTCTGATAAAAAAAAAAACACAGCAAATCAGAAATGGAAAGGAACCTCCTCAAACTGATAAAGAACATGTATGAAAATCCTTGGGCTAACATCCGAAGGTGAAGCCTGAGTATTTCCTCCCTAGGAGTGAACAAGTAAAGATGCCTGTTGGCTCTCACCTCTTCTGTCCCATATCATACTGGAGGTCCCAGTCAGCACAATGGTCAAGAAAAGGAAAAGGCACACATATTGGAAAGGAGGATATGACATTGCTTTATCTGTAGAAGACATGTGCTCTTCAAAAAGTTCTAATAGATTCACCACAGTAATAATAATAGTAATAAAAGAGGTATTAAAATAAGTGCATTTAGCAAGATCAGAGAATACGAGGTCAGAATACAAGATCTGACAAGAGGTGTTAAGGCACGCATATTAAGAACTACAAATCACGGCTGAAAGAAATTTTTGAAAACAAGTAAATCGAAAGGCATATCATGTCCATGAGTTGGAAGGCTAACTATTGTTACATCAGTTCTCTACATACTGATCGTTAGACTGAAGTCATACTCTATCAAAATGCTAGTTCTTTTAATATACATTGATAAGGCAATTCTACAATTTATGTGCAAAGAACATAGAATAGCGAGGAATTCTGACAGAGAATAAAATTAAAGAAGATACAGTAACAGATTTCAAGATCCCTTAATCAAGATTTCGTGGTTTTGGCATAAGAATAGGCATATAGATCAAAGCCATACAATAAAGAGACCCCAAAACACAACCACGTGGCAACTGATTTTCAGTAAAGGTGCCAACGTGATTCAGTGGAGAATGAATAGGTTTTTCCACTAAATGGTGCTACAGTGACTGCACATTCATAGAGAAAGATGAATCTCCACTTTGCCTCATGTCATTCACAAAAACTAAACTGAAATGCATCCCAGACCTAATTTAAAAGCCACATCTATGAAACTACTAGAAGAAACAGAGAATAAAATCTTTTAACCTTGAGATAGGTAAAGATTTCGTGGATAGGACGTATCTAAGAATTTGGAGTAATAAGTGATAAGGACTTCACCAACATCTTTCTCTCTTTAAGCAAATGAAAAGGCAATCCCCATACTGGGAGAAAATATTTGTGATATATATCAGTAAGAAGACAAACACATTTATTAAAATATTGACAATTTGAATAGACACTTTACAAAAGAAGATAAAATATGACCAGTCAGCACATGCAAAAAATGTTCAACATGGCCCGTCATCAGAGAAAATCAAATTAAAGCCACAGTGAGATAACACTATCTGCTTAATGGTTAATATAAAGAGGCTGACAAAATACTAAAGGGTAATGAGAACAGGAACTCTCACACACTGCTGCTGAGAATGTAAAGTCACGTGACCGCTTCGGAAAAATCTTCGGCTGTTTATAGTAGAGGTGAATGTAGGCTGGCCTTAGAAGCCAGACTTTCCATTCTTATGTAGTCACCTAAAATGGATGAGAACTTGCAGGCAGACTTCACGGTTTGTAGAAATTTTATTCATACCATCCCAAATTGGAAAGGAACCAATATCTACCAACAGGTGAATGGACAAACAGCAGTACATCCACACAATGGATTCTGCACCACAATGAAAAGGAACGAAAAACACAACATAATGGGTGAATAAACAACGCACTGTGTGAGCAAAAGAAGCCGGGCACAGAGGACCACATCATACACGATTCTATCATAGAAAACTCGAAGAAAATCAGTTCTGTTCTATACTTATAATAGAAAGTGTATCAGTAGCTGTCTGGGTCCAGGAAAGAACAGCAGGATTGGACTGTAAAGAAACATGGGGAATCTGAAGGACTCATGGAAATGTTCTATATCTTCACTGTAGCGTTGGTTATATGGATTTAGGCCTTTATCAACGTTTGTCGAATGGTACCTATGCCTGCACTGCCCTGAATGTAAACTATATTTCAATAAAACTTTATGAAAGTCAAGCCAAGTGTTTCAACTGTTGGAGCAATCATTTATATTAACATCTCTATAGCCAAACATAAAAACCATACATAGGCTAGCTATGCTCTACACACAACATAATTTGTACACATAACAAGTTACATGTGTCTCACTCAGTTACAACAACCCCAGCTCAGTTATGATAATCAGCTGGCCTGAGAAACACGACCAGTTTAATTGAAAAAGCCAGGTTCCAAAGTAAATTTCACCAAAATGATGTACCAATCTGAACTGAATGTCAAAAGCCACTCATCTGTCCACATTCACTATTTGGACACTCAAAGAATCTTGATACCATCTTATCCAATGGTGACAGTCTTAAAATTAGACACAAAATTTTTTAGAGTCAGGAATAAAATACAACTTTTATTTGTAATAATATATTACATTGTCTCTCCTTTTTTCAGCCATTTACTTTGCTGACTTCTTTAACCCTATTCTAGATCCTTCCCTGAAATGCTTATTTCTTTCCCTAACCCAGTGCCACGTAATCTTTTGCTCCATCCCAGAAAGACATTATCTAATATCTTCCAGCGTTTTATAATAACGAAATGATCCCCTAAAAACAAAGACAGGAATGAATATCCTTAGCCAGCATATTTGCTCCGTAGAATCCACCGTGTAGGTCAGGATGTTCTGAAGATAAATGCAAATGAATTTTTTTCATAGCCTCACAATTTAAAAGTCTGATGCAATCAAATAGGATCTCATGGAGACTGTGACTGTTTTATTCAACTTCGTTTCCTTTAAACAAAATAGCTTCATAGCTACCAAAAACAGCTATAATTCAGGTCTAACATTTCAGTATCTTATAAGAAGGAAAATAAAGTACCTTTATTATTGGAAATGTGCAGATTTTACAAAATGAAAAACAATGAAAAAGTAAAATGGTCTTCGATGGGTCAATTTAACCCCAGACTGCTTCAGGATACAATCTATTTCCATTACTCAGAGCGATGAATAAAAACACACCTGGGGCTGGCTCGGGGCTGATTCACTGGAACCAATCTCCCAGCGGGAACCCTTCACTTTTTTTCAGGTTCTCTCCTAAATGAGTGAGACTTGCTATTTCCATTTTAAGTGGAAATTTAAGTAATGAACATTTCTTTCTGTTTTGCAACTTGTTCAGCTAAAGTGCACATATTTCCAGTAGCAGTCACTCCCTAAAATCTGTGCTGATTTTTTTAAAATAGCATTCGATTGCCAGGGTCTTCTTTTAATTCAGGATCAGAGACTAAGATGGCACTTGACAGTTCCAACCAATCAGTGGCATTGGCTTTGCAAAATCAACCAGTATAACTACTCAGCATGTATTCCCTGTTTTTCTCAGTTTTTAGGGGAGTAAGAACAGGCTCAGTGGGTCATGATATTAAATCACATCTGACATAATCAAGTGTTGAGTTGCCTTTGAAGATAAATCAAGTTTTATTTCAAATTCACTAATTACTGAGGAGGGGACTGAAAGGTTCAAAGAGGATGGAAGTTTCTGCTTTTTCTGCCAGGCAGGAGAAGGAGAGGGTAGGTTTAGAAAGCAACACATGACTTAGGAGAACCCTAGAGTTACAAAACTAAAAGAGAACTATAACCTTTATATCCAGAGTGTGGTATCATGTAAACCTGAGAAATTATGTTTCCTTCGTCCTAGTTCAAAGAGACTACAAAGAGAGATGTCTGCATCTTACTATGCTCATAGTTACAGGGCGCATGTAGCCTACAGTGATAGGGCTGGCATTAGGTCTCCTACAAGATGCCGCAATTGACCTCAAAATTCTCTTAATTCTCTTAAATTGTCTCAAACACTTACTTAAAATCTCCAAGTTCTGATCTCTTAAAAACAAACACTCACTCAACTTCTGACCATAATTCCTCACACAATGTATGGATGTTAAACATGACATTTTCATACAAACCTTTCACTGAGAGAAAAGGATGGCTTAATGTCTTAGAGCAAGAGAGAGACAAGCCTGCCACCTTGTCAAAGGTAGATAATCAATTTTTCACTAAATCATTTCTGCATTAAACGATGATGGAAGAAATTGTTCAAACAAATCAAAGCTCTATAGAGAGAAAAGAAATATGTCACACAGACAGTTTAAATTAATAATTCAACACAATATGTATAAAGGGCAATCAATGGAGAATTAATATTAATACGTTTGACAGTTGCAAAGTGATTTTGCTTGGTCCTTTGAGCCATACAGAGATCACTGTCTTGAATCCATCCATTTATTCAGCAAACACTGGAAAGCACCCACTGGTTGTTGGCGAAGGTAAAATGGTGGTGTGGTGAGCAGCTCAGGCCTGCTGTCCCTCGTGCTTCCTTTTGTGCATTCGCAGAGATCACCTTCTCAGGGTCATTTCAGCTTCCTGGACTGGCTTCTACATGTTTTTACCACCATTAGAGTCCATATCTCATGGAACTCCTCTCTTTTCTCATGGACTTGGGTATGGAATGGAACCTCATACCTTTGCATGTGCTAGGCTTATTGAAAAACTGGCAAGATGCAGAAGTAGTATCTCATGGAGAGGCTAAAAACTTCAATATTAGACAAATGTGGTCATCAACACCCTTTGGAAATCGCCCCCTCCTTGTTGCTTACCTTGCTTTGTCTTACTTCCATGTTCCTTTCTCCCTGTCTTCTCTCAACAGCACATCTTCAAAACCAGCTCCAGAATTCCCATTTATGTCCTGTGTGCTGACCCTTAGATGTTTCTTCTCAAGCCAACTCAAGACTTCAGAGTCTCATTTTTTATAACTTGTAGCTTTTCTGAGTATTTCTAAACAAAGATTGTTAGTTCCCTGAGAACTTTGTTAACCGGTGCAACTTTTTCTTAAACTACGAGAGGTTTAGTTCCTTCTCTAAAGAAGTGCCCATTTAATTATTATTAAAATCCTCAACTCTAAATACATTAATACAGGGGGTCTTTGATCTTTTTTCCTCTGAGAGAGAAAAAAAAGTGTCCTGTCCATCTATCATCCTAGGCATTTGAACTGTGAAGATCTTTTGATTAAGGGTGAGTGACTGAAATCAAGTTTCTGCCACACATTTTCATCTATTTCAAAATTTCTATCTCCTTTGTGTTAGTGACATTCATAAGAATCTCAGAAAGTTTTAAGGGAATTTGTATATGCTTGAAGGAAACAGACTAGAGGTGGTTCAAAGGAAAAGAGCCTGTAGGAACCCCGGGGTGGTTTTAACACATGTCCACAAATTCTATGACACTCCTGCCCTGGAGAAGTAGAGCCCAATGTCCCCTCTGCTTGAGTGTGGAGCGGAATTAGCAACTCGCTTCTGACAGACAGAACAGCGTGGATAGGGCTGAGTCTGATTTCAAAGACCAGACCATAAGAAGCACTGAGACTTCCTCCTCGTTCTCTTGGGTCTCCTCTTCTTGAGGAAGTTTGCTGCCGTTTCACATGTACCTTCAAACCAACTGCGAAGAGACCTGTGCCCCGGAAAAATGAAAGTTCCTCCAACAGAAACTAAGTGATGCCCTGAGGGTTGCTGACAGTTGTCATACAAGTGAGCCATCATGGAAGCAGATCCTCCAGCCCCGGCCTTCAGAGGACCTCCTCCCTTACAGATACCCCAGCGGCAACCTTCTGAGAGATCCTGAATACAAACCACCTCGCAGAGCCACTCTCGGATCTCACCCCACAGAAATGCTCAGATCATAAAGACCTGTTGTTTTAAACCACAGACATCTGCAACAATCGATGACTAAAACAGACTCCAACTTCCTAAACTTGGAAGCAAAGTGAGAACACGCCTCAAATGCACACGTGAGTGATTTCCGACAGAGGAGGAAGAATAGCTCTGAGGTCAGAACCAAGAACAAAGAGGGCGGGCTGAAGAGATGAGGGAGCAAGGATGAAGGAACAAGTCCTAGAAACAGAAACCGGTCCTTGTAAAGGGACATTTCCTGACCCACAGCCCACGAGAAGCTGTTAATGTGGCCTGCTGGATTTCATAACTGGAGTGGAAGAGAAGCTGTTATGTGCCTTTCATCGTCCACGTCTCGAACGGGAACGCCTACTATTGTTGTTCTGCTCTTGCCACACATCTTTCTTGGGTTTATGGAAATATGCTGCCTCCCTTCAGTTCGTATCACCAGTGGAAGCTTCACCCACAACTGGACTTGTTTGATGATGAGCTCCCAGAATTTGAGCCTGAGTCTACAGTGGGATGAAAATCTTGGGAAGGGGAAGAATAGATTTTGCATGTAAACAATTATCACTGGAGTGTGTACTGTGGTAAATAAGAAGTAGCCATATTCTTTGCTTCTTCTCCCATCAAGAGAGGAAACGGGTTTCCTTCGACCCTGATTGGTTGATAGCTACGTATTTCCTTACTGATTTTGTCCACTTTTACTTGTTACTGTAATGAGGTAATTTATTTTAAGATCGTGTAAACCAGTGCTGCTCGAAGTGTGGTCACAGTGGTGTTGGACTGCTATCTAATATTCCCTGGCTGGAAATAAATGAAGCAAGTACAGAAATTGAGAGTGTCTACAATCCCTCATAATGACTTGGTGTTGCCACAACAACGAAACATATAAACAGGGTCAGCAGGTATGTTTTGGCATTTACATTTGGTGAGAAAATAAGTTCTGATGGCTTACAAGTAGCAACAGGAATTCATTTAAAGTAGTTACCAAGATTAAGTGTTCTGTGCCAGAAAGTGAATCAACGTGCTGTGTTCTTCATCAAGAAAATCTTGCAATAAAAAAATGTGAGGTGAAACCAAATGTGTGGTTGTTGGCACGGTAAAAACTGTGAATTCTATAAAGGCTAACATGTTAAATTTGAAAATATTATTTTTACCAAGTGATCATATGAAAGCTGATTATAAACACTGCCGTTACTTGTTGATAGACAAGTTCCTGAGGAAACAATTTCTGTTGGGAATATTTAAGCTACAAAATAAATTCTTTGTGATATATAAAATTTCAAAAAGTCAGTTTGATCCCACCCATGGTTGATGACAGGGTCATGTGTCTGATATAAAAATATTTTTAATAATACCAATGCTTCCATGTGAAGAGAAAAATGTAATATTTTTCAACAAAAGATAAAAGCAGAATGAAAGGCAAAAACAACTATTATAAGCTTGGAAGAATGGAATTTCTAGAGACATGATATGCCCCACAATTTAGCAATATTGATTAATGGAGTAGGTGATGACTTCAATATTGCACATCAATGAAAAGCTATTACCAAACACCGTAAGAATTTGATAGAACATTTTGAATTTCATTTTCCTTCAAAAGAAGATTCATGCAAAAGAAATTCATGGATCCAGCATCTATTTCTTTCATCAACTTTTCCTTCACAGGAACATTGTTGGAACTAACCACTGCTGGAAGAGTGAAGACTTACTTCTGAAAATGCAGGACCACTTACATCATTTTCAATAAAAGTTAAAAATGAAGACCCTGGTTCACTGAAATTGCTTTAAAATCACTTTCTATTCCCATTTTGTTTTAAAGCAGAATATAGAGGGATACCTGCATGGCTCAGATGGTTAAGCGTCTGCTTTCGGCTCAGGTCATGACCCAGAATCCTGGGACTAAGCCCTGCATCAGGCTCCTTCCAGCTTCTCCCTCTGCCACTGCTCCTCTCTGCCCTGCTTGTGCGTGCTCTCTCTTTCTAACAAATAAATAAAAAATCTTATAAAAAATAAAATATAGAAACTTTTGTAGAGATACATTATCCTCTGTGAGTAGCATTAATGTCAATCCAAATTATATCAAAACAGCAATCGAACACATTTGCCACACTGAAACTTCAAATATTGATATGTGGGGTGCTCATACCAACGTTGCACCCAGGCACTAAATATACATTATTATTTCCTTTACAGCTTTTGTTTAGTTATAATTGTAGGATGACAGAGTTGTGAACATAATAATGCTTCTACATATTAACTGTCTACATGTACACTTCCACAGATTTTGTAATTCTCTACTTTTTCCCAGAAGTATGTTTGTTTAGCTTATGTGTATTGGGTTGTGATGTCATCTCTGTTGAATCTAGTAGTAAAAATGAGAGATTATGTTTTGTACAAAAGTATATTTTATTTTGTTTCTTCTAATGATTCAATTTTATTGTATTTAACAAAGGCATCAGTCTGAGATGGACTGCAAGGGGGAAAAAGGTATTTATACAGATATTTTGAGAAGCAGTATTATAATCTATTGAAATGTGTGTACAGAGAGAGTTTTTAACCCCATGAAAACTAAATTGAATGCTTTGGAAAGACTACAACAAAAGAAAAAGTGAATTGCTAACCAAAAAAAAAAAATGTATAAAATTAAATGTGGGCAAGAAAATCAAAGGATAAAAATTAAAATCTGAAAAAGAAAAAGAATTCTGCCTCCAGAATGATTCACAATGTTTTCCTTTGACTTTACAAATTATGAAACTAAAAATTATGGATTAGGAATAGATTTTATCAGAGTATATACAAAATTCCAAGCATTTCAAACATAATAAAAAGTCTTCCTTCCTCCAGAGTTTGACTAAATCATGTGTATTTGAATACTTTGGATCAAAATTTGTTTTTAAGATACAAGCAAAAAAGGGAATAAATAGATAAATTGGACAATGTCAAAATTAAAAATTTCCATGCATTAAAGGAAAGTCAAAAAGTGAATAGGCAAGCCCCAGAATGGGAGAAAATATTTATAAATCATATTTCTGATAAGGGGTTGTTATTCAGAATATACAAAGAACTCCCACAACTCAACAACAAAATTACAAACAACCCAGTTTTTTAAAGGGCAAAGGACCTCAATACTCATTTCTCCAAAGATCATTCACAAATTGTCAACAAGCATATTAAAAGATGGTGAATATCAACAGTTAATAAAGAAATGCAAATCATATAATGAGATATCACTTCATCCCCATAAGGAGGACCATTACCAGGGGCATCTGGGTGGCTCAGTCTGTTGAGTGTCTTACTCTTAGATTTGGATCAGGTCATGATCTTATGGGTCTAGAGATTGAGCCTGGTGTGGGGCTCCACACTCAGCGGGAAGTCTGTTTGAGATTCTCTCCCTTTGTCCTTCCTCTACTCGAATACACATGGGCACTCTCTCTCAAATAAATACTTTTTTTTTTTTTTAAAGAGGACTATGACCTAAAACAAAATGGACAGAAGCATTGGTGAAGAGGTAGGGAAACTGGAGCTTTTGTGTATTGCTTTTGAGAACGTAAACTCTGTGGGAAGCTTCTCTTCAAAAAATTAAACACAGAATTTCCATACAACCCAGCAATTCCACTTGTAGGTAAGTACCCCAAATAACTGAAAGGAAGATTCAAACACATACTTGCATGCCCTTAACAGCATTATCCACAGTCGTTGAAAGGTAGAAACAACACAAGTGTCCATCAACAGGTCAATGGAGAAATGAAATGTGGTATATACACACAATGGAATTTCATTCAGCTTTAACAAGAATAAAATTCTTGTTTTTATAATTTTTTTTTATTTTTTTATAAACATATAATGTATTATTAGCTCCAGGGGTACAGGTCTGTGAATCGCCAGATTTACACACTTCACAGCACTCACCATAGCACATACCCTCCCCAATGTCCATAACCCCACCACCTTCTCCCTAACCCCAACCCCAGCAACCCTCAGTTTGTTTTGTGAGATTAAGAGTCTCTTATGGTTTGTCTCCCTCCTGATCCCATCTTGTTTCATTTATCCTTTTCCTATCCCCCAAGCCCCCCATGTTGCATCTCCACTTCCTCATATCAGGGAGATCATATAATAGTTGTCTTTCTCTGATTGACTTATTTCACTAAGCATAATACCTTCTAGTTCCATCCATGTGGTCACAAATGTCAGGATTTCATTTCTTTTGATGGCTGCATAGTATTCCATTGTATATATATACACCACATCTTCTTTATCCATTCATCTGTTGATGGACATTTAGGTTCTTTCCATAGTTTGGCTATTGTGGACATTGCTGCTATAAACATTTGGGTGCACGTGGCCCTTCAGTCCACTACGTTTGTATCTTTAGGGTAAATACCAGTAGTGCATTGCTGGGTCATAGGGTAGCTCTATTTTTAACTTTTTGAGGAACCTCCATGCTGTTTTCCAGAGTAGCTGCACCAGCTTGCATTCCCACCAACAGTGTAGGAGGGTTCCCCTTTCTCCACATCCTCGCCAGCATCTGTCATTTCCTGACTTGTTAATTTTAGCCATTCTGACTGGTGTGAGGTGGGATCTCATTGTGGTTTTGATTTGTATTTCCCTGATGCTGAGTGATGTGGAGCACTTTTTCATGTGTCTGTTGGCCATTTGGATGTCTTCTTTGCAGAAATGTCTGTTCATGTCCTCTGCCCATTTCTTGGTTGGATTATTGTTCTTTGGGTGTTGAGTTTGATAAGTTCTTTATAGATTTTGGATCCTAGCCCTTTATCCAATATGTCGTTTGCAAATATCTTCTCCCATTCTGTCAGTTGTCTCTTGGTTTTGTTAACTGTTTCCTTTGCTGTGCAAAAGCTTTTGATCTTAATGAAATCCCAATAGTTCATTTTTGCCCTTGCTTCCCTTGCCTTTGGCGATGTTCCTAGGAAGAAGTTGCTGCGGCTGAAGTCGAAGAGGTTGCTGCCTGTGTTCTCCTCAAGGATTTTGATGGATTCCTGTCTCATATTGAGGTCCTTCATCCATTTTGAGCCTATTTTCAAGTGTGGTATAAGGAAATGGTCCAGTTTCATTTTTCTGCATGTGGCCGTCCAATTTTCCCAGCACCATTTGTTGAAGAGGCTGTCTTTTCTCCATTGGACATTCTTTCCTGCTTTGTCGAAGATTAGTTGACCATAGAGTTGAGCGTCTATTCTGGGCTCTCTATTCTGTTCCATTGATCTATGTGTCTGTTCTTGTGCCAGTACCATGCTGTCTTGATGATGACAGCTTTGTAGTAGAGCTTGAAGTCTGGAATTGTGATGCCACCAACTTTGGCTTTCTTTTTCAATATTCCTCAGCTAAGGAATAAAATTCTGATAGATGCCACAACATGGATGAACTTTGAAAATATGCTGAGGAGTATGTTAATAGAAAGCTATTGTTTAGTGGGTACAGATTTTCAATCTGGGATAATGAAAATGTTCTGGAAATGGATAGTGGTAATGAATGTACCACATTGCAAATGTACTTAATGCCACTGTTATACACTTAACAAAGATTAAAATGACAAATTTTACATTATGTATATTTTGCCACAATAAAAATCTGAAAAAAAATAGTTTTTAAGAAATCATGTTCAATGTTCATGATCTCTTATTTTAAAGAACACTTTTAAACAATCCACCAACTATTGATCCCAATTAAATCAGATAAAAAGTCTTTTTCATTGTGAATGCCACTATTGAAAACTGTGTCCACAAGTTAAGGAAATGAGTAAGATTTCAGAGGAAATTCTATTTATGAGCAAAAGAATGTAGTTTTAGCTGGAAAGTCCCTTGGGCTAGAAACCAAAACATGTCACAGAAAAGTGATATGCCACAAATTAGATTAATAAATAAATATCACAATGTTTTCATATCTTTTTGATGGGTCTAACCTAGGTTGTTGCCCAATGTAATATATTATAATGGCAAAATACGATCCAACCCTCTGACTTGTTTTTATCTAGTTGTTTCTCCCTGTTTTCTTACAAAATGTCATTTTACCTATTAACTACCCTTAAACGGAATTTTTTGGGGAGAAGATGTTCTTATAAGAGATACTGGACATACTGTTTACTAGCTCCCCTCCTTTCCTTATTGAGAGAGCTCTGGTTTTGTTTAAATAGCAATATGACCATCTGAAATCCAGAATTCCCAGCCCCACTTGTAAGAAGAGGTCATGTCACACAATCTGGGTAGTGAGATAGGTGAAGAGGATTTCTGGGAAAGCAGTTTTTCTGGTACAAGACTATTCCCCCTCCCTGTGATATCTTTACTTTTCCTCTTAAATGAATGGCTGAAACAAGACTGCAGATATGGGTGCCATGTTGCTGCCACTGGTCATCATGAGAATAAACCAATAGGCTAAGAATAGTAGAGAAGAGAAGAGCCTGAAAAATGTATGATGTTGTAGCACAAACACACAGCCCAAAACTGTGTACCTCCAGACTTCCTGTTATGGGAGAAACAATAACTCTTCTTTCATGAGTTCCCATGATGAGATCTCCATAATGTGGAGCTGAACCCAATCCTAAAACAAACTGGATTCTTTTAAATTTTACTTTTAAATTCTACCAGAATTGTGGCAGCTTTTGTAGATCAAGGAAAGGAACTGTAAAATAAACCTCTGATGCAAGTTAAAAAAAAAAAAAAGACTCTTGAGGCTTTAAAAGTAAGCTAAAGAAGACCCAATAATATTGAAAGTTCTCAGAAAGAAGATGGAGCTGATAACCCCAAAATCAATAAATCAATCAGGGTGGACCCATAACGTTATCTATGGATGAGGCAGGAAGACACAACACCTGAATTAGAAGAGACATCTCTATGGCTAATAATATACATGCCCAAGATGGGCTGCCCCAGGCTTCCAGAAGTTGCTCCAAGCAGTTGCTCTGGGCAATTTCTCCAACTTCCAAGCACTTGAGGTCTGATGAGAAGCTTTCCTTCTTGGATTTCATTCAACTTCCTTATGTGGGAAACATCACCCAAGCGAAAAGGAAAATTCATTCCTGTCTAATGAGTAAAAATATCAATGGTGATAAAAACAAAATCAATAGTGAAATAAACACTGGGATTCTCAGTGAAAATATTGCCCAGCACCTTCCTCTGGCTGTCGGGCCATTCTCCTATGTTTCTAGGAGGGAGGATCATGTACAGAAATGGGAAATAGGTACCAAAAGAAACTTATATTACTTTTTAATAGAATAAATGTGACACACACACACACCAACTTCTCCCCTTAAGGGTAAGTCCCCAAGAGAACGAAGAACTCCCCCTTGTTAGCACATACTGCTGGTTAACCCATAGAGTCTACTAGGTAAGAAAGCAACCTCCAGGAAAACCAAAGATGTCTAGCAATGCTATAATTTTCTGTGTCACTGATTACCAAGCATTCACATCATTCCATTGACCTGAAGAAAATGTCAAGGAATTAACTGTCATTTTGGGTCCCTCACTACCATCAGGAATGTTTGATCATCATAAAGGTGTGCCGCCAGTCAAAATCCCATAGCCACTCCAAATGCCCCCTCAGACACCAATTTCATCATGTTCAGAATGTTAGGAAGGAATTTTTGGTGCCCCCCCCCAAATATATGAAGCTCTGTTGATGAAGGGAAAACACCTATTCATCTCTCGGTATCCACTTCTCAAGTACTTCCAACATGTATTTGGCAATGAATTTGCTATGTAGGCAATTTCAGGAAAAGGGATTTCTGCCAAGAGCCCTCTGGGTAGGGTTACCACGCCATTGGTTGACCTCAGTTTCCTAAAGAATGCTCTCTGTTGTGAAGTTTCTGAGAATCAGACACTGCTTTTCTTTCTTTCCCAAGAGACAACAAACTCCTTGAGCACACAGCCTTCGGGAAAGTTTGGCTCAGCCTACGGTGTTAGCACTACTTCTTGTACATAATAGATGCTCAGTGAATAGTTTCTTACAAACTAACTATTGTGTGGTGATGGGGAGGAAGCAATATATCAGAATTACCTCAAGAGTTTTCCAAAATACACAGGCCAGTTTCCAATGCCAGGCATGTTGATTCGGTCAGACTGGGTAAAGATTTGGGGACATGTATTATTCAAATATTCCCCAGGTGGTAATTTCAATTATCACTGTCCAGAAAATTATCCCAAACCTCAGGCAGAATTGCCTTTGATTTAAACCTATCAGTCTCAGCTTTTGAGCTCATTCCTATCCCTCTTCTCTTGGGTCTTCCGGTTCTTATTTCTCCTTCAATACAAAAAAATAACCTACGCCTACACCAGCTACCGGCTTCCTGAAGACACACCCATGAGGCACGTGGCCACAAAAACGAGCATGAGTGTATTCCATGAATTCTCATGGACTGTCAGAGATAAAAACTGTCCTTAAAAACTTACTGATCCAGTGTAACCAATCATTTGCTACGTGTGCTAACCAGGAGACAGAATTTGAACATGCAAAATTTAATTTAAACAAATGTTAACAATATAGTGGATTACCCACTAAGCAGAAAACAAAAACTCAGAACTGTGAAGAGCAGAAAAACAACCGATACAGAGAAGAACCTCTAATTCTAGAGCTGAGACAGCGTTTCTAAAGAAAGAACCAATACGGGAAGAGTCCTCTATACCCTCCTGGGGCTAGAATTTGGAGGTCATTGGAAAGGTTGTGGGTGGCCAGTGGGTGGTGGAGAGATTGGTGGAGGATGGGTATTGCACTGGTGAATTTCCCTGGAAACCTGCCCTCTGGGGTCCAGGGTACTGTCCCCTGGATGGTTCCCTGTGCTCTGCCCTTAAGGAGACTGCACAGTAAGTACTCCTCAGAACCAGGAGTAAGCTCCCCTTCCTCCTCTAGTGTCCTTCCAGCACCTTCTACTTGATGAAGCAAGAAAATGAAAGGTGAATATGGAGTTGAGAGCATGGGTTGTCACTGACACAGTAGGCCACTGAAATCCAGAATATACTTGTCTGAGACTAAAGACCGAGTTAGTAACAACACAGACAACAATTCACTCTTCTCTGTCCAAAATTCTCTGTCTTGTGTCATTTTGGGTAGATGCCTTAATGATGGTGCCGAGTCTGAAGGCAAGAAGTTCTAGAAAACATCCCTGAGTACCTCATTTTCATGAAGCATTCACAACTTCCGTGTAACCTGAAATAGGCAGTATTCCTTTTTAACTTTGTTTTGTTGTATAAACAAGGAGCGTGCAGCTCAGAGAAGTGAGTCCTTTAATGACGGTCATGTAGGGAGTAGGGGACAGTCAGGATTTGATCTCTGCTCTGACCCCAAAGTTCATAATCTTTTGATTATGCTGCATAACAGAAGAAAGTTCACTACACTGAGATGTGAAAAAAACTCGAATTCACATTTTTCATTATGACAGCCCAATTTTGCATGCTAGCCATCCATTTCAAATGAGTCCATTATTGTTTCAGGGCCCTGAGTGAGAGAAACACGGCTGCTGCCCACCAAGGCAGAGCCAAAGCCTGTGATAAATACTGAAACACAGCAAACATAAAATCCATAGAGTTATATGAGGGAATAGATTTTTCAGTAAATGAAGTATCTTATTTGATCATCAACCAGATTGTCTAATTTGCTTCTCTGCCTTTTCAGAGTATTATATTATAGCTCTCAGTGAATAATCGATTGATTTCAAAGAGCAACTAATTTGGTTCAATTGGAGGCCACTCCAACTTAGTATGAATAAATAAAATTTACAAATTTTACATACTTTGAAACACAAGAATCAGATCTAAATGTAGGTATCTGGCACTTAATAATTCCGGTAGGTGTTTTTGCTGTTGACATTTATTAAAAAAAATCCCTTTCAACAATGGTAAAAGAAAGCGTATGTATGACTGGTTAAAAGTCACCACAGGGTTTACTACTCTCAGTATTTTTCATGACTTAAAAACAATAATTAATGCATGTGTGACTCCGTGACCTCTTGATAAAATGAGCTATCAAAGGCTGACTACAGACGAGAACGTTAAAAGAAACTGAAATCTAGAATGCTTTGATAGTCAGGTGCGAGGTGCTGAGCCCTCCTTTGGGAAAGTGGGGACCATGTAGTAACCATAGCTTCCATCATTAACCCTGGCCTGGCCCACCGTGCATCAAAGTACATTACTTACATGCTGCTGGTCCTTCCTGAATCCTGGATGATGCTTTGCTTATCCTGGATTACAGTCATGGAGGATTCACATGACTTTAGCAGCATATACAGCAGCAAAGGATTACTGGCCTAAGCCTGCTCTCAGATTTTTAAACTTCATGAAGGAATTTGGCCTATTAAAATAAGAATATCTTAAAATAGAGTGAGATTCCTAATTCTCAACAAATTTCTGAGTGTTCATATAAAAGAAGACAAAATCCACTCACCCACACGTGTTGAGGCTGACTCACACTCTCCCGGGAGCCTTCAATGACTGGACCAACTCTCATCGATGTCTCTGCCCTTGAACTCTCAGGCGTAAACTATGGGGAAGGGTTATGCTTGTTTCTATTATATGCTATAACTTCCCGGGCCTCACTAGCACACTCATAATCAGGATACAAAAGATAAAAATATTTTTTACCCCACATACCTCCATTACTGTCTCAAATCCCTAGAAGACACTTGTAAGTATCCCCAATGCCCAATCTGCTTCTTTCAAAGTATGGGAAGACACTTCCAAGTCATCATATCCACAAATTCATTCATTCTATCACTCTTCACTCATTTCTGGCTCCTACCCTTTATGCTGACAGATCATGGTAAGTGTGAGGAAGAGATTTAACAAGTTAATGAAGGCCAGAGTATCCGGGGAGGGGAGATAGGGGCATTTCACAGTGTAATCAGAAAAGGCCTCTAAGGGAGAAGACCCTTGAACCAAAACACCAAGGAAGAAAATAAGCCAATCATGTGAAAAGCTGAGGGAAAAATTCCAGGCAGAAGGAACATGGAAAAGGTCAGAAGGTAGAAGGGCTAGTGTAAAAAAAAAAAAAAAGAAAGAAAGAAAATAAATAAATAAATAAATAAATAAATAAATTTAAATAAGAATACATAACTTGAAAAGTCAAGGGACCCTTGGTGAACACAGATAAGGTAAATTATCGTTTTATTAGACATATGATCACTATTTTACTTGTTCTCACATAATTTGTGATTGAAGAGCCAGGACACATATACAACTTTCCCATGAAAATGATTTTTGAGCTCAAATATCACCATCCCATATTTCTTCTTTGCTATTTGTTTGTAACCCCTGATTATGTCAACAACAGAATTTGAACATTCCCAATTTCCAAGATAGTGCCATATGCCTCTAAGTATTGTTTGGACTATATACAGGTTTCTTTAAGAAAAAAAAAAACACATTATTTTAAGTGAGATGAATGGATCATGCTAAGTGTGTAATTTTGGAATAGTCAGCAAGCCTTTCCTGAGGTCATGATATAAGCAAAAGATGTTACTGATTTATACCAACCATCTTTGATGTCAGATGAATAGTACAACCAAAAAGTACGAGGACAGTCCACCAACCAAATCATCTTCCGTGTTTTATAGTCAACTCCTTGCTTGCTATAACTCAAAATACAGTTCCTAAAGATTTGTCAACAAATTAAACTGTGCATTATTTAACTTGATTTTTTTAAGCCTAATTGCATCACTAAAAAAAAAAAAATCAATTTTTCACTCTGCTCAAGTTAAATTAACTGCGCTTGACTGGTTACATTTTCAGAAAAGCAAAACAAACTTGAAAATCGTTGCCGTGGTGATGAGCAAACCTCCCCATTTCAGTTGTCAGAGTTTTAACATTGTGCTGAAAGTATAGAGTGTAGTAATTAGCCTTCTTTCTTTAACAGTTATTGCCAATTTCCTGTACAATTCTGTTTCAATATCTGGTACTATCATAATGTCAATTCAGAGTATTAAATTTTAGAAATGGAAAAAGAATTGTCAACTGTAGGATTCAGGCCAAAAAGGACAGGTCTCCATTAAATAATAAGTGTAATGCATTTTTACTCTTTGTCCAAATTGCCTTAAGGAATAACTAAGTTCTTCTAAATTTATATTGCTATTACTGAATACAGTAATAACTTATTTCATAATAATTTACATAGTGCTTCTATGTCCATTGCTTTATTTCATCCACACAAGAATCCTGAAAGACAAAATTTGTTCTTTCTATTTCACCGAAGCTAATTTAAACTAACAAGATAGATACTCAGGCCCCTTACTCCATATTCCTGTGATCTTTCTAGCATTCTTCAGTTACACTTTTTCATTGGCAAGAGCTTTCAAAAGTGTAAATAGAATAATCTAGTTTGAAAATCAAGAGTATCTCATGCTTCCTTGTCCCTGGCAAAGGAACCAAATGAAAAGTCAAGATATTCATAGATTTTCATTCAGTTGTTTAAAAAGTTCTTGTTGGGATCAGTAGTGCAATGCAGAATTCCTTCTTCCAGTAATACAGACACACTGAAATCAATTATGTAAATCATGACAGTCCAGAGGTAAGTGCTGGGATAGATGTACGCCAGGTTACTACCGGGCCATGAATTGAGGGAGTCCAACTCAGGATTCTGGGACAGACTTGATAAGCTCTTCCTTGAAAGGTTGATACTGACACACAGTTTTGAATGACTAGGACTAGCTATCCAGATAAAGACAAGGGAAAGTAATTCCCCAGATAGCTTGCCACAGCAAAGAGGCATTCAGTTGTAGGATTCGCCCGAGAACTTACAAGTATTTTGGATGTTTGGGAGGTCAGAGTCAAGTGGATATTCGGCAGGAGAAGAGCAAGAGGGACCATCGAGTCCACGTGATTAGCCCTATCGAACCAGGCTCCAGAATGTGAAATGCAATCTTCTGGCTATCCTTAATGTGTTTGCTTATGGCTAAATACAATATCGTTTAGGTATCTGAGATGGAAATTTCATTTTTAATTGGTTATTGAATTAACATTTTTATTGCAAAGGTCAACTTTTACATTGTAAAATTCAAATAACCAGGTTGAAATACTAAAAGTGAAATATTTCTCCAGAGTTAGCTGTTAACAGGTGTATGTTCTGGTGAACTGTGTACATCTGTGTGTGCGTGAGAATCCGCATATCTACCTATCATCAATCTATCTATCGTCAATCTAATTTTCATTGGCATAAATGGGATCACGCTTATTTTTTAGTTCTTTTTGCCTAATTTATTGTGGTCATTGTTCTCACTCTTTCTCCTTCATTCTATTGAAAGGATACTTAGATTACATGACTGTATCACAATTTACCCAGTCTCTAAAGATGAGTGTTTGATTGTTTTTACGTTTTCTATTACAAAAATGACTTAAAAAAAAAGCCACATATATTGGTATACATATATATGCATACATATATACATACTGACATATATACATATAGTGTTTGTGTATATGTGTGTGTGTATATATATGTATATAAATATATACATACATATGTATGTAAGTTTGATACAGGGTAAATCCATACCTTTGGCAGTACTGAATCAATTTTTATTGAAATATTATCTAATTGCTCTGTAATTCTCTATGTGAATTTTCACTGTTGACATTTTAGATTACAAATAAATCTATTTCCATCAGTTTTGATCTAAGGGATTAAATATCCCACAAAAATATAATAAAATAGGTGGCAGTTCTTTTTTTTTTAAAGATTTTATTTATTTATTTGACAGACAGAGGTAACAAGTGGGCAGAGAGGCAGGCAGAGATGGGGTGGGGAAGCAGGCTCTCTGATGCAGGGCTCGATCCCAGGACCCTGGAATCATGACCTGAGCTGAAGGCAGAGGCTTAACCCACTGAGCCACCCAAGTGCCCCAAATAGGTGGCATTTCAATAGCACTTCTGTGCTTCCAGATGTTCTTACACATTATTAATCGTGTGTATTTAAATCCAAATAAAAATACTCTGACAGAAAGGGTAAATTTTCCCTCCTTTTTCCCCTTTTGAAAGAGAAGGAAACCACATCTTTACAAATGAAATAAAGCTCTGAGCATTAATCTGTGGTGTATTTCCATCCTACAGCCTCAAATACAAATACATATGATGGGTTACTCACATTTCTTCTGCTCTCTTATATACAGTTCCCCTGAAAACCTGCTGTGAGTCACTGTTTCAAAGTTATTCTAAGTACTCAGAATGTTAGGGTATTAAAGCAGAGAAAAAGGAACGAAGCTAGTTTTAAAGATCAAATTTCAGAAGGTAGAAACTGAACTGATCTGTGAACTGGATAATGAAACCTTCAGCACACCACCATTTTACTTTTTTTACTTTATTATTTTATTTTTGATATTTTGTTTATTTTTTAAGTTTTTACATTTATATTTATTATTTCATTTATTATTTAGCTCTGTTATGAGTTCTATTTAAGTCATCTATTACTACACAAAGGGATTGGATGACAGACTTTATAAGGAATGTATGTAATCAAAGCAACTTCGCTTTCAGTCGGTGTGAAGTAAAGAGAAGCGGCCTGAGCTGCCTGTGCTTACGCTGGCGGGGGAGTAAGAAGGATGCGATGGCGGCCCTCGGCGTACGGTGTGCCTCTGCCCATGAGTAAAGCCCAGTGATCACAGGCCAGTGATCCTGACAGGGGTGTCACCGAGTCAGTCTGAGTCGCAGCTTGGGCCCCAAGGAACTGCAAGGATCCAAAGATTTCCTCCCAACCGAGAGTCCTGGCTCTCCTCGCAGGAGGTCCGGGGCGGAAAGAAACAAGGAAGGAGGGAACTGAAGGAGGAAAGAAGCGCCGAAACTCTAAAGGCAGAGCTCGAGGGAACTTCCCCAGGATAAAGGGATCTGGGGTTCGGGGCGCAAGCCCTACTGCAAGAACAAAGACGGGCGCTGGACCCGGACGCGTCCACGGGTGAGGAGAAGCCTCGCAGCGCGGTCTGCAGTGTTTGCAACAAGCGGAGAGAACGGACGTGTGGGGGGGAGGGGCCGGGAGAGGACCGAACCCACCGAGCCAAGGGTCAGGGACAAAGACAACGATGACAAGGAGGCTCGCGAGACAGAAGTGGGGCGTGCGCCCTTCGCTTGGCCGCGGCACTGTGCGGGAGCCGAGACCACGGGCGGCCCGCGTGCCCAGGGGCTGGTAAGGACGCGGCGCGCACACCGGAAAACCACTGGGCCACAGAAAGGAGAGCGCGCCGCCTGTCACCGCACGGTGATCCCGACGGCATTTACTGTGCTGAGGGAAGTAAGTCACCCAGAGAAAGACAAATGCCACTTGATTTCACTTACGTGGAATCAAAAAACAAATGAGCAAACAGAAGAGAACAGAAAAGACTCATCAGTGCAGGGAATAAACCGACGGGCGCCAGGCAGAGGCGGGCGGAGGGACGGACGGAATGGGGGAAGGGATTAAGAGGCACACATCTCTAGTTATCCAGTAAATAAGAAGTCAGGATACAAAGTACAACACAGGAAATACGGTCAGTGATATTGTTTAACTTTGCATGCTGACTAGACTTACCATGGGACTCCTAATCTGATGTCTAAAGTTACAATGTATCAAATTTCGATGATGTACACCTGAAACTAACAAGATACCATATGCCATGATACTTCAATAACATTTTTAAAATTAACGAAGTTTGGGCTCATCTTGAAACAAAAAAAGAAGCAAACACAGAAGCAGACTGAAGGTGTGGACGTAGAACACAGAATCTTAGGAAAGTTTCTCTGATAACAAAACCTAGAGTTCTAGAGGCACCTGGGCAGCTCAGCCATTTAAACGTCTGCCTTTAGCTCAGGTCCGGAGGACCCAGCCTGTATCTGTGGCCATTGGCTCTCTGCCCAGTGGGGAGTCTCAGCTTTCCCCCTCTCCCCCTGGATTCTCCCACTTCCTACCTTCCCACCCTTCTTGAGCTCACTCTCTCACTGTGTTCTCTCAAATAAAAAAATAAAATCTTTTAAAAGATGAGTTCTATAAACTGAGTACCATTACTTACATTTTACAAATGAGGGAGCACAACTCAGATTAAGCCTGAAAAGTAGATCTTGCTTTTATTTTCCTAAGGGAAAGTATGACATTGTCGGAACAAGTGGGAAGGGCTCTGACCCTAGGAAGTTAAGGTTGAACTCAACACAATTCAGGAATCAATAAACAGGGAGTGAAAGATAAAGGAAAGATAAAATAAGGTGCATAAATACGGTACTTTCATGCTATCAGACTGCATCTCTGTGTGAATTCTAAGGAACAGATTATTTGTCACACTTTACCTTGTTTGTATTTCTAAATTCCACAAAGAACACTGGAATGCATAACTTTCATAACAAAAATAGATACAAATATGTTCTGAGGTAAGCACTGAAGTATAATAAGCATACAATAAGATGCATCCATTTTATGAAACATTTTAATAAGTTTTGATGAGTTTATTACACACTCTTGTGGCCACCAGTGCAGTCCCAATTTAGAACACTTCCATCACCTTCAAAATCCCCCCATGCCTCTTTCCAGACAATAACCCTCTACCCTCATCTCCAAGCAGCCACCAAGTTACAGTCTGTCACTAGAGATTAGATTGTTCTAATCAACAGATGGAATCATAAAGTCATACTGTACATACCTTTTTTGGGGGGGCGGGGCTTTTGTTGTTGTTGGCGGTGGTGATTTTGCTCAGCAAAATGTGTTAAAGACTCGTGTTACTGCAAGTATGAGTAGTTCACGCAGTCTCGTTTTTGATAGTATTCCACTGTGAGAATAAACCATGATGCGTTTACTCATTCACCTGCTGACCACCAGGAGTGTTCCCGCTTTGACACAGTTAACAATAAAGTTGCCAAAAACACTCATTGACAAACCTTCGTGTAAACATATTCTGACTTTTCCTGTGAAAGTACCAAAGATTGTAATTTCTGGGTAATATTGCATTCGTATGTGTAACTTTATAAAAAAACTGACAAACTATCGGTGTATTTACATTCCTGCCAGCAGTGATGGAGTTGTTCCAGGTCTTTGACAAAACTTAGTATTCTCAGTGTTACCAATTTTAGCCATTCTGGAAAGTGTGTAGCTTAGCTCATTGTTACAATTTTACTTCTTTAATGACAATTGATATTGATCTTCTCATGTCCATATGGGTCCTTTGTATATATTCTTTTGTTGTCTATCTATTAAAATTCTGTGTACATTTTAAAAATTTGGTTGTTTGACCTATTCCTAAGTTGTAGGAGTTTTAAAAATACTAAGGCTACAAGCCCTTTGTCAGATAAACACAACATGAATATTTTCTCTTTGCTTGTGGTTTAGCTTTTCGTTTTTGTAATAGTGCCTTTAGAAGATCACAAGTTTTTAATCAAGGATGTTCAATTAATTCATGCATTTTATGTATACCCAGTGTTTTCAGAATCTTATGCAAAATATGCTAAAGAATCCTTAAGAATCAAAGAATGCCGAGCAGTGTGGTTTTCCTAACTACATTCCTTCTTGGCACCAATGGAGGGACTCACAGTAATTGGTGCCTTTGGATAGGGCAGCTCTATACCCTCATTTGTCCAACACAGTCCAAGTTTAAGTTTGGTATCCCACTATAATTGTTAATGTTTCCTCTCTTACTCTTAAAGGTATCCTGGTTTGGATGGTAAAATATAGGCCACCCTGCCATCTTCCCTGGATTTTCTGTCCCTCATATGTCTTGTGATGATGGTATCAAATAACCCTTGGAAAAACAGAATATCATCTAAAGATCTGAATGTGGGAGGTTGTGGAGAATAGATACTGCTAAATTTGGGGTACATAACAGACCATGTCCAAGACATCTTATATCTGATTTTAAAGGCTTTCCTTAAAAGGTCTATCTTGGAATATCCTGGGACAATTTTTAGTGCCACTTGGAGGTCAAGCCAGCTATGTTTGTGAGGATAAGAAAGAGAGGATCTGAAAATGCTATACGTGGCCGGCTGAGTAACAGATATCCATGTCCTGGTCCACAGAAATCATGCATGCTACTTACCTAGAAAAGGGGACTTACACGTGGCATTAAGTTAAGGCTCTTGAGATGTGGATATGAGCAAGGCTTACTTGTGTTCATCCTAAATATAATCACAAGTGCCCTCATAAAAGGAGGGCAGAAAGAGATGTGACTACAGAAAATGAAGTAGGAAATGGGAGAAAGGTTGGAAAAATGCAAAGAAAGACACAAGCCAAGGAATACAGGTGGCCTCCGGAAGCTAGAAAAGTCAAAGAGACAGGTCGCTCCCTGGAGCCTCCAGATGGAACCAGGCCTGCCAACAACTTCACTGAAGCCCACTGAAACTGATTTTGGATTTCCAGGCCCCAGAACTTTAGGAGAACTATTTTGTATTGTTTTAAGCCACTAAATTTATTGTAATTAATTACAGCAACCACAGGAGGCTGAAACACGGATACATACTTTATTTACATTGCATATTTTAAACATATATCAACCAGTTCTCACAGAATATGAAGTAAATGGGATTACCTTTCATAATGAGGAGTCAATCATACAAAAATCAAGCTACACAGTTAATAAGTGCTTATCACCTGCCTGATCTGGGGTCCACAAATTAAAGAAAGGTGCAAAAGTCACTTAAACCGGGAGGGCTAGAAACAAGCCAGTGGTCAAAATCCAGCTGGACCGCCACACACGGCTTGACGTCAACATGAGATGTAGTTCTGGAGCAGAACACCTGTGTGAGGACGAAGGAACTACGAGTGGGAACTAGTGGGGGACAGTGTGAAAACAGCTGTGAAAGCAAGTGCATAGAAGAGTTATTTAATAATTAACAGAGACACTTTGAGACTTTTTCAAAATAAATAGCTTCAGCACTGCATAGGAAAAAATCAACAAAACAAAAAGGCAGCCTATGGAAAGGGAGAAGATATTGGAAAATGACATATCTGAAAAAGGGTTAGTACCCAAAATATATAAAGAACTTATAAAACACAAAACCTCTAAGATGAATAATCCAATTTTAAAATGGGCAGAAGACAGGAATAGACATTTTTCCAAAGAAGACACACAGATGGCCAACAGATATGTGAAAAGATGCTCAACCTCAGTCAGCACCAGGGAAATAAAAATCAAAATCACAATGAGATGTCACCACACAGCTGTCAGAATGGCTAAAATTAACAACACAGGAAACAACAGGTGTTGGAGAGGATTCAGAGAAAGGGGAACCCTCATGTTCTGTTGGTAGGAAAGCAAACTGGTGTAGCCACTCTGGAAAAATATATGGAAATTCCTCATAAAGTTAAAAATAGAATTACACTATAATCCAGCAATTGCCCTGCCAGGTATTTACCAAAAGGATACAAAAATACAGACTTGAAGGGGTGCCTGCACCCTGATGTTTATAGCAGTATTATCTGTGATAGTCAAACTATGGAAACACCCCAGGTTTCCATCAATTGATGAATGGATAAAGAAGAGGTGATATTAATATATATATATATATATATTTATATATATATATATATATTTTATATATATAATGGAATACTACTCAGTCACAGAAAAGAATGAAAACTTCGTATTTGCAACAATGTGGATAAAACTAGAGAGTATAATGCTAAGAGAAATAAGTCACAGAAAGACAAATACCATATAATTTCACTCACATGGGAAAATTTTTAAGATTTTATTTATTTACTTGACAGAGAGCACAAGCAGGGAGAAGGAGCAGAGGAAGAGGGAGAAGCAGACCAGGAGGCCAATGTGGAGTTCGAACCCAGGACCCTGGGATCATGAGCTGAGCCAAAGGCAGACGCTTAACTGACTGAGCCACCCAGGTGTGTGGAATTTAAGAAAGAAAATAAATGAGCAAAGGGAGAAAAAGAGATAGCAAGCAAACCAAGAAACAGACTCTGAAAGAACAGAACCTGTTGCTGGTTACCAGAGGGGAGGCAGTTGGGGGAGTGGGGGAAACAGGTGATGGACATGAAAGAGGGCACCTGTCACGATCAGCACTGCCCAATGTATGGAAGTGTTGAATCACTCTATTGTAGCCCTGAAAATAAGATTACACTATATGTTAACTAACTAGAATTTAAATTAAAACTTAAGAAAAAAAATGGAGATAATTTTGTGAGAATGTATACTCATAAAGTATCAATCACTTAAATCTGAACAGAAAAACTTGATTCCTTTACTCATACACTTCTACTTCTACTCAAAGAATGCAATGTTTAGGTGTGTAGGAGGATAACTGAATTTCAGAGGTGTATCCTCTCTTTCTGTTTACTACTTCTTTATTGAATAGTAAATTATCAGCTTTTTCTAAATAACAAAAAAATAAATGTCTCATATACTAGAGGCAGAATATAAAATAAACACATTTCCATGAAAAGTTTATACAGTTGGCAGTATGAAGAAGTTCCATAACATACATATGAAAATCAGCTCCAGTCACGTCCTGTGAATACCACAGAATAACTGTGTCAGGCATATGGGAGGTGAAAATTGTTAAAGTATCAGACAACTTTTGAGGTAAGAAATAAATTTTGAAGCTCTGATTCATAATATATTTTTTAAAGACTTTGCTTATTTATTTGACAGAGAGAGAGAGAGAGCATGAGTAGGGGAAGTGGGAGAGGGATTAGCAGACTCCCTGCTGAACAGAGAGCCCAAAGCGGGGCTCAATCCCAGGACCCTGGGATCATGACCTGACCCAAGGCAGACGCTTCAGCGACTGAGCCACCCAGGTGCCCTGATTCTTAATATTTTTCAAGGTAACATAATATATGGAGTAACGGAGTTGATTTCCAATTATCAACAGACCATTTCCAAGAGGCTGTATGATGTACTTGTGAGAAGCATGGACTTTGAATTTTGTGACTCACAGCCTACGCCCCATCAGGGTTGTGGAGAACCAGGTACTGTGTGTGTTTCAGCATCATCTGTAAAATGGGGACAAAAGTAGCTCCTCCATATTGAGGTTGTAATGAAGAACAAATGATTCACGTGTGAGGCATTTGAAATAGTGCCTGGAACACAGAAATCTTTAGGTGTGTGATTTTTAAGCTTGAATTAAATAATATCAAACAATATATTTAACAATTCAACAAATTACAATTTCCATGTCCCTAAACTCTGAAATGTTAACACTAGATGCTGTACAACTTCAACTTAAATGGTATTTTTTCCCCGAAAAACCTTCTGTATTTTCATGGTTCTCTTTAAATAATGTATTCCCTCCGAACTCCATGTTACCGTTTCTTCAGTGTTTAATGTTCCTTTAACACTTCTCATTATGGAAACTAACTTAATATAAAAATACTTACAACCAGATTGAAGCAACTATAATTCCCTGAACTATAACACTTTCTATATTCATGTGGTGAAGTGTAAGTGGTTTGGTTTTTTCTCCTTCATCTACAGATTATTCTCCCCTGTCCTTTGGTCTTAATACAACAAATATCTGCTTTAGAGTGACATTATTATCAGATGAAATTGATGTTTAGAATAAAATGAGATTGGTTTTCTTCACCCCTAAATGCCTATTTCAACACTTAGCAATGCCACACAAAATGATTGGTCTGAGTGTGAAATAGGAGACTTATAGAATTCAGATAAGTATTTCTACGCAGTTTTAGGGAATGTCCATTTACTGAAGTCATTTTCAAGACAGAGACTTTACTAAAACAAACAAACAAAAAACTTCAGAAGTGAAATTCTAACACAATGGAATCAGTGAACTGTTTGTTCCGGCACTGAACTCAGTCCAATAGTCCTAGTTCAGACCATAAGTCAGTAGGCTAATTCTCTCATGGAACCTACTTCTTCAAGTTCAAAACCGATTTCTTGAAGGGAAAAATAAAAAGTCAGCTTCTACTTCCAATGTATCAGGTGTGCAAATGTCCAATAAATGTGAGAGAGCAGAACACACAGAGAAATACAAGGAAAAGTTAAAAGCAATGCTGGCCCCTTATTCCTAACTAACCTAACCCTGACCCACAAATGTAATGTAGGAAAAGAACAGAAAAGTCCATTCAAGATTTCTTCTTCCAACTGTGCCATGTGACGTGCCGCTACTCCCTGCCATTCTTCACTGGCTTTGATATATTGGCTCTTAACAGTAGAAAGTATATGGTACTGGAATGTTATTCAACAAATGTCTCAATTTGTTATTCAATTTGCTATTCAACAAATGTCTCAACAAACAAGGTGTGTTCTGGGAATACTAAGAACATTTCAATAAACATCATTGCTTGAATTTTGGGCAAAGGACACACTTATCAAAAAGAATAAGTAATACTGCATTTCACAAAAATGTTTAAGTGTACTCTAGACACAAACATAATTTTCTGTATAATTTCTTAATATACAAAATAGTCTGTTTATATCAGTGCTTTCTGAAGACAATTTCCTAGGGGAGCAGCTTTTATTTTTTTTTTAAATAAGTAAAAAGAAAGGGCATGATATTTAGAATTGTATTAATTTAGCAGCAGAAAACAGTAGCTTTAAGTAACCTCCTGACCCATGCAATCACAACACCAAATGTTTTCTTACGTTGTTTTTGTTCCTGCAAACACTGCAGTATATGCTTTAAGCCTTAATGAAGGAACCAGAGTTGGAAGTCCCTGGTCTCACCCAAAAATAAAGTATCAGGAATAAAAGTTGTCAATTCAATTTTTTACTCCAATGAGAAAAACGGAGGGACTCACAGTAAATTAAACTCTTCCAATCAAATTGCTAGAAAATTGTAGGCCTTTTGAAATTCATGAATGTCTGTCTGCCTTTTCAGAGTGCTGACAATCTAAAGGTGGAATGCCAAAGGAATTTTAAGTGTTTTCTTTCTTGTTACGGTAAACATTGTCAAAAAGGGAAAAATATGGTAAATCAAGACCCCATTTTGGGTCATACCAAATGCCTCCATTAAAATTCTCCTCTACTAAAATACAACTGTGTTTAAAGTGTAAATATTTAGATGAGCTTTTCAGAATGCAGAAGAGTCTAATAAACCTTATGTAAATGAAATTTTTTCCTTTTAATTCCTTTGTCTTAGAAAAAACTGCTTTGGCAACCACAGGAAAAATGGCTAAATTAGACAATGACTTAAACTTAACAAATTTGTGCATCAAAGGACACGCATCAACAGAGTGAGAAGGCAACACATGGGATGGGAGAAAATATCTTCAAATCATATATCCAGTAACAGATTAATATCTAGAATATATAAGGAATTCCTACAACTCAGTAACTCAAAAACAAATAATCCAATTTAAAAATGAGCAAAGAACCTGAATAGATATTTCTCCCAAAAAGATACATTAATGTCCAACAGTCACATTAAAAGCTGCTCAGCATTACTAATCGTTGGGAAAATGCAAATCACAACCACAGTGAGATACCACTCATAGCTTTGGGATAATTATCATCAAAAGCAAAAAGAAGTGTTGTCAAAGATGAAGAGAAACTGGAATCCTTGTTGCACTTGCAGTGCAGTGGGAATATAAAATAGCATAGAAACTATGAGAAACAGTATGGAGGTTCCTCAAAAACTGAAAAGTAGAATTACCACATGACCCAGCAATTGCACTGCTGGGTATACACCCTAAAGAGCTGAAAGCAAAGACTCACACAGGTATCTGCACACTCGTGTTCATAGCAGTATTATTCACAAAAGCCCCAACGTAGAAACTATGGAAGTGCTCGTGACAGATGAATGGATAAACAGAATGCAGTGTGTACATACAATGGCGTATTATCCAGTCTTAAAAAAGAATGAAATCCTGACACATGCCACAACATGGATAAACCTTAAAGGTCCTGTGCTAAATGCAGCAAGCTTGTCACAAAAGGATAAATACCGTATGATTCCACTTACATGAGCTACCTAGAGTAACTAGGTTCTCAGAAGTAGAAAGTAGGATGGGTACGGCAGAAAGGAGAAAAAGGGAGTTTAGGTACGTGGGTAGTTAAGCGTCCCAATCTTGATTTCAGCTCAGGTCATGTCTAAGGTTCATGGGATCTAGCTTTCTGTCAGGCCACTCGCTCAGCAGGGAGTCTGCTTTAGACTCTCTCCCTCTCCCTGTGTCCCTCCCCTTACTCTCTCTCTCTCTTCCAAATGGATAAATAAATCTTTAAAAAAATAATAGGTTCACAGTTTCAGTTTTGCAAGATGAAAACATTTCTAGGGGTGCACGGCAATGATAACTGCACAATAATGTGAATAATTCATGCCACTGAATCGTACGCTTAAAATGGTTAAAATAGCAAACTTTATGTTATGTACATTTTACCACAATTATAAAAAGATGTATAAAGCAATGAAACCATTCTATTTTCAGTCATAAGGAAGATTTGGCTACTTGAACCAATTTCCTGAATCAACAGAAAGTATTGGAAGAAGATAAATTAATCATGTGAAAAGCATCACAAAATTCCCATCATTACCATTAAGTCTCCCAATGAACGTGTTATATGCAGTCCTACTTTCTTGATGGCAGGCAAATCCATGTGACTTGATTTGGCTAGCGAAAAATGGGAGGAGTGGTGCCTGCAATTCTGCAAGGATGCCAGTTCCTACACGGGACCCACTCTGCAAATCTGTATACCAGAATGGAGAATACACAGGAAGCAGGAGTGCAGCTTTCCGGCAGCTGGTGTGCAGTATAAATGAGAAGACATGGAAATTTGGATTCATCTATTACTTCAAGATAAATTAATAAAAATGGACTTGATGGCCCCAGTAGACACTGGAAATTGGATCCAAAATTCAGAGCCTGTTTCCAGCGTAGAAATTGTAATGAGATAACCTCTCTCCTTAAATCTCAGACTGCAAGAGAAATAATCTCCTCACAAGGACAAATCAAACACAAACCACCCAGCCTACTACTCCATCCATTGCAAGGAAAGTTGCCTGACCACTGAGCAGAGCAACACACACACACACACACACACACACACACACACCAGAAACCTTACATTACTCATGTGGAATCAAAACCTTCTCGCTTACAGAGGTTCTAAATTGATAGTGCCCACTCTATACCTAGTAGAAGCAAAAACATATTATCTCTGGAGCAAGCCACTTTAATTCTAAACCACAGAGGGGTCAACCATTAATTTTAAAAGGAAAACGATAAACTCGCAGGAAAGATAAGCATACATGGAAGAAGATGCCATGCTCAGACTGGCAGAAGGAAGATTGCAGAAATGGCGCCGGAAAGGCTTCAGTGCTAAAATGCATCCAGTACATATTACAATGGAAGAGGGATTACTATGTACAGCATTGTGAAAGGGAACTTAGAGTTATCTACAGAGAACAGGAAATTATGTTTTAAAAACTTCCGTGTGTGTGTGTGTGTGTGTGTGTGTGTTCACTTTTAATCAAGATGGAGAAACAGAGATGAGATTTACATCCCTGTATTAAATAACTAAAAAAGAAAAAGGAGGAAAACAAAACATCTACAGTCATGGCACTCAAGACACTGGGCACCAGGCAAGGAAGGGCCATAGTCTCTGTGGGCACAATCAAACTTGAGGACTATGGCATCTGGAGAGTATCCCCAGGAAGGCTCATGGGACTCCTGCTCAGCATGTGTGTCTGAAGAGAACAGCTGCAATCAGAGGAACAACAACAACAACAACAACAACAACAACAACAACAACAAATCCACCCAAAAGCAATGCAAACAGAGTAATACTGAAACTCACATAGAGCTGAACATAGTGCCTGTTTCCAGCAGGTAGAACAGAAAAGCTCAAGATTCAGAGAACATCAGTTACAATTACAAGAAGGTATCACTTCAGTAACAGGGAAACATGAACCCTAGAGTAAACACAGATTTTGTTCTACTAGCGGAATTTTATTTCATTTATTTTTTATTTATTTTTTATTTTTTTAAGATTTTATTTATTTATTTGACAGAGATCACAAGTAGGCAGAGAGGCAGGCAGAGAGAGGGGGAAGCAGGCTCCCCGCTGAGCAGAGAGCCCGATGCGGGACTCGATCCCAGGACCCTGAGATCATGACCTGAGCCGAAGGCAAAGGCTTAACCCACTGAGCCACCCAGGCACCCCTACTAGAGGAATTTAAAACCAAGACTCCAGAAAAGCAAACTCTTAACAACTACACTGACCATGTCTTAGAACAAAATTCAAGAATATTTATAGGAGCATGCCTGAGTGGCTCAGTTGGTTAAGCATCTGTCTTCGGCTCAGGTCATGATCTCAGGGTCCTAGGACGGAGCCTTGAGTTGGACTCTCTGCTCAGAGGGGAGTCTGCTTCTCCCTCTGACTCTCCCTCTGTTCTCTCTCTCTCTCTCTCTCTCTCAAATAAGTACGTAAAATCTTAAAAAAAAAAAAAGAATACTTATAGGAATATAACAACTCCAGCATATGAGGTAAAATTAATGGCACATGGCATTCAATAAAAAGTTACCAGGAAGACAAAGATGTGGGAAAATATAGCCCACAAAGAAGAGAAATTGTAGACAGCCTAGAATTAGTACACAAGGACATTGAGACCATTATTATGACTGTATTCTTTATGTTCAAGAAGCTAGAGGAAATATTAAATATGCTAATTAAACACATGAAGGAATAAAAAGCCCTAAATTAAACTTCTATGGATGAAAGCTATAATGTCTGAAATGAAAAAAAATAAGCTGGGTAGTATTAAAAATAGATTAGACATTAAAATACCTGAAGAAATAGCAATAAAAACTAACCAGAATTAAAATAGAGATTTTAAAAGATTTTCTTTAAAAAAAGGAGCAGAACCTCATAAAATTTTAGACAATTTCTAGTAGACAAATATGTTTATAATTGGGGTCCCTTAAGGATTGGTAGTGCAGGGTAAGGAGAGAAGACAAAAAATTGTTGAAGAAATAATGGTAATTTTTTTCTAAATTTGAACAAAATTATAAACTCACAGATCCAAGAAACTCTAGACCCTAACACAAGAAATATAAAGGAAGCAACACCAAGGCACATGATAATTACATTGCTTAAAGCCAGGGTTAAAGAGAATATCTGAAAAGCATCCAGAAAAAAAAAAAAAAAAAAAAAGACTCATTACATAGAGAGAAGCAAAGACAAGATCGAAAGCAGGTTTTTTTCATCTAGAATAGTACAACCTTATAAATGTTGAAATGATATTTAAAAGCATTGAAAGAAAGTCAACATGTAATTCTTTACTGTTTGAAATATCTTTCAAAAGAAAAGCAAAATAAATTTTCAGACATGCAGAAGCTGAGAAAATTCATCATACAGCAGACACTCATGTCTATTAAAGAACATCCTCAGTTGAAGAAAAATAAGACCAAATGGAAATTTGAATTTACATGAAGGAATAAAGCACACCAGAAATGGTAACTACAAAAGTAAATATAAAATATTTTCTATATAAATCTCCTTAAAATTTAGCTTCTTTTAAAGCAAAAATAATAAAGTATTGTAGAGTCTGTAATACATGTAGAAATGAAAATATATGACAACAACAGCACAAAGCCAGGAGAGGAAATATTAAAGCACAGTGTTACACGGATTGCATACTAGATGAAAAATAGTATGGTATCACACAAAGGCAAGGATGAATTAAAGATATATTCTATAAATCTTCAAGCAACCACTAAAATACACAACAAAGAGTTGCACTCTAGGAATGTAAAGAGGAAGAAAAATAGAACAAATAAGACAAATACAGAAGAATAGGAAGATTGTTCATTTAAATACAACTGTATCAATAATCATGTTAAATATAAACAGTATAAACACCTTAATAGAAAGACAGAGATTGTACACTAATTTTTTAAAAAACAAGAATTAATTCTATGAGGCTGAAAGAAATCCACTTTAAATATAAAGACAAAAATGTGTTAAAAGTAAAATGAAGGAAAAGGCTACATCAGGCTGACATTGATGAAAATAAAGCTAGAGTGGTTATATTAATATCAAATACAATAGATCATAGTTCAAAGAATATTTGTATGGTTCAAATTTTTATTTCGAAGTGATGAAGGGGTCAATTCCTCAAGAGACTGTAACAATGCTAAATGTTTATGGACCTAATAACACAGCTATATTAAACATAAACTGATAGAAGTGCAAAGATATGCAGACATATTCACAATAATTCAAAGTTTCAACACTTCTCTCTGAGTAATTAATACAACAAATGGACAAAAATTCAATAAAGATACAGAAGACTTGAATAACCTTATCAATCAAGTGAATTTCATTGATATTTACAGAACAGTCCCCCTAGCAACAGCAGAATATATGTTATTTTCATGTGCTCACTGAGCATATTGTGGCCCATAACACAACTCTCAATAAATCTGCAAACTGTGTTCTCTGACCATAATGGAATCATATTT
Organism: Lontra canadensis; assembly: GCF_010015895.1. Taxonomy (NCBI): domain Eukaryota; kingdom Metazoa; phylum Chordata; class Mammalia; order Carnivora; family Mustelidae; genus Lontra; species Lontra canadensis. The sequence goes on along the minus strand of NW_022631141.1, from coordinate 1,958,218 downwards.
AAAACTAATAACCGAAATATCTTTTAAAAATCCCCAAGTATTTGTAAGGTAAATAACACCCTTCTAATAGAAAAGAAACCAAAAGAGGAGTTAGAAAGTACTTTTTACTTAAAGAACTTAAAAACACAACTTATTAAAATTTGTGAGATGCAGTTAAAGCAGTCTTGAAAAGAGATATTTATAGCAATAAACATCTACAACATAAAGAAAAGGAAATTATCAACTAGACCACAGCTTTCACCTTATGAAACCAGAAAAAGAGCATACACCACCTAAATTAAGAGCAAATAAAATAATAAAGCCCAGAGTAGAAATCAATGAACTGGAAAACTGAAAAGCAATAGAAAAACCAGTGATGTAAAATATGTTTTTTTGAGAAGATAATTAAAACTGATAAACTTCTAGGCAGGGGAAAAAAAAAAGAGAAAAGATATAAATTACCAATGTCAAGAATGAAATAAAAACTGATGGAACTACAAGGGGGCAAAAACACAATCACAATTGTAACTAGGTATTTCAATACTACATTCCCAGCGATTGACAGAATCGGCAGACAGAAAATCAGTACATACACAGATAACATCACTACATACGCCACATGATTTTAAAGAAGTTCAGAGACTGCTGTGGACAAGTGAATTCCAATAAATTTTTCTAATTAGATGAAATGGACACATTTTTTGGATCAAGTTTATTTAAGAAATAGATGACCTAAATAGTTCTGTTAAAGAAATTGAATTGGGGGACGCCTGGGTGGCTCAGTTGGTTAAGCGGCTGCCTTCCGCTCAGGTCAGGATCCCGGTGTCCTGGGATCGAGTCCCACATCAGGCTTCTTGTTCAGCAGGGAGCCTGCTTCTCCCTCTGCCTCTGCCTGCCACTCTGTCTGCCTGTGCTCACTCTCTCTCTCTCTGACAAATAAATAAAATCTTAAAAAAAAAAAAAAGAAATTGAATTGGTAATTGGTAATCTTCCTAAAAGAAAAAAAAAAAAAGCCTCCAACCTTAGACAGATTTACTGAGAATTCTAGCAAACATTGAAGTGAGAAATACTACCAATTTTTACAAACTTTCAGAAAAACAAAGAAGGAATGTTTGCCAACTCATTCTATACGACCCATACTACTCTGTCACAAAAAAACAGACAAAGGCAACCAAACAAAAGCATAAACCACTATAGATCAATATTCCCTGTGAATACAGATTAAAATAACTTAACATTATAACAATTTAGATCTAATATATTGCACATGCAAAAATAATATATATCATTTCCAAGCAGGGTTTATGCCAGAAATTAAGAATGGTTTAACATTTGAAATGCAATCAACATAATTCATTACATTCATAGATTCAAAACAAGCAAACATAGGATCATCTTCATAGATGCAAAAAAGTCATTTCAAAAAAATTCAATAATCCATTCCTGATAAAAAGTCTCAGAAAATTCCAGGTATGTGAGAACTTCCTCAATCTGACAAAGAGAATCTATAAAACTCTACAACTAATAGAATACTTAATAGTGAAAGACAGATGTTTTCCTCCCAAGGTCAGGAACAAGACAGGGACATTACTCTCATCATTCCTATTCAATATTGTACTGGAGGTTCCTTCCCGTACAACAGAAAGCAATAAAAAGAAATAATTTAGATGTAGATGAGAAAGGAAAAAGTAAAATTTGTTATTCATAGATGAGATGATTGTCTACTTGGAAAATCCTGTGGAATCAACTAAAATGCTACTAGAATTAAGACATGAGTTGAACAAGTTTCCATGATACAATTATCAATATAAAAAATCAATTGTATTTCTATATACAATGGATAATCCACAACTGAAATTAAAAGTAACTTTCACAATAGCCTCAAAAACATGAAATATTATGGAGCTAAATCTGTCATAACAGAAGACCAGTACATTGACTACTACAAGTCACAACACTGACAAAAGCTTAACATTCCTCTCTCAGTAACAAATAAAAGTCGATATGAAATAAATAATAAGGATGCAGATTTAAACCACAAAATTAATAAATTTGAAAACATATGGTCATCCATAGAAAATTGTATCCAACAAGGCAGAGCAGACATTCTCTACAAGTACACCCAGAATATTTTAAAATATACTTTCATACTCTAGTCAATAAAGTAAGAGTTAACACATTTAAGTGAATTGAAACACATTCTGAGGATATGCTCTTACCGTAGTAGGATTGAGCTAGAAATTGAGTATCAGAAATCTAACTAAAGAAAGTAAAATAATTTGTGGGTCAAAGAAGTAATGATAATAGAAATCAGAAAATATATTGAAATGATAATGAATATATTACACAACAAACTTAATTATTTCTTCCCACCAATCTTTCTGTCTCGTGTTTCTTTAACTGCTACTAGGTAGTGTTTAGAACCAACTACGTTATATCTCTTCGTGCTATAGAAATTCATTCTGGGAGAATTCCTTTGGCCCAATCACAGAGCCAAAAATTCACTGTTAAACTGTGTCCATTCTGCATTAGCATAAATCTACCAGTTTTTAAAAATACTATTGATCATACTTTCCCTGATTCTTGCTATTTTTTCATCGCTTCCTATTTCCATTTCATGGATGCTTACAGTTATTTGTTCTATTTGTGATTCTATTTGTCCTATTTGTGTTTTGAGCACACCAATTTTATTTTCAGTCATCACCTCTCCCCATCTTACAGATTCTATGGAATTGTAAATCAAGGTCCCTGCCCTGTCCTACCCAAGGGGTGGCCGCATGGTCTAAGCTAGGCAAATCGTACTCTCTCCTGTGACATGAATATTAATCAAAGGGAATCAAAGAGATAAAAATGTGTGGATCATCTTAAGATGAAGGTGGATCTCTGCAGAATTATTCCCCGTGCATGGTCCCTCCCCCTTGTCCTTGTAGTTCTTGTTCTATTTTTGACCCTGGTGGTCTAGGTCTTCATCTACTTGTGATAATTTTTTTTTTTTTTAATTTAGCCCAGTTTGTTTCTGAGGCCTGACACTAAAGAGGTCTACTGGACACAATGGATAGGTCTTCATTACACACCTGAGGACAGCCAAGTATTTTTATGGCTTTCCTGATGGTTCCAATAACTATTTCTCTGGTTGCTAGATTTTCTGTTATTGAACGCCTCTGTTTCTTGATACTCATTTTCCTTAAGAACCTTATGATTCCTATTCTTTCAAGGATCAGTGTCTGTTTACCTCAGCCTGCCTCTCACTGCTGTGCAGAAAGGATGGAATTCAGAACTGGTAACCACATTGAGGTGGCCAGCTCGTCTTCCTCTTCTCAGGGCCTAGAACTATGCTTACCGTTATTGTTTGATGGGAAATCCCTCTGAAGCTCGTCACTGGACTCAAGCATCGTTGGGAAGGTGGTGAGGATGGTGATATCAAAAAAGACATAAAAAGGCCCAATATTACCCTCCGCTCTCAGTGGAAGTCTTCAAGAAACCATCATACAGATCTCCCTTGGGCCCTCTCCTCTCCTTGGTATTCTTCATTTCTGTGTGTGGCTCGCCCTCTGAACTCCTGGACTTTTCTCAACAATTCACTCATCAATCAGTCAATTTCAGGCCGTTTTCTGCTTGGTGTCTTTCAGGAAATTCTCACAGTATGGATAACTCTATTTCTTATTTTTCCACATTAAGAAGGATCAATTCCTTTTTTAAATATCTCTTCTATCACTTCTAAGAAGGTAAGGTAAAGGACGCTGAGTCTGCATAAAGGAATGACAGGTTATAGCAGTTTAGATAAAGGGTCATAAAAGTCAATGAAACATCTAAGTATACTGATCTGGAAAGATGCCTGGGGTAGATCTAGAACTTTTGGGATCATCAGCATATAAATGGAAGTTAAACAATGGGAATGCATTAGAGAGATTATATTAAGGAAGGTGAATATGAGATATCGAACCTGAATATAATGTTTCTTTTTTCTTTTTTTTTTTTTAAGAGCGCGGTGGGGAGAGGGGCAAAGGGAGAGGAAGAAAGAGACTCTCAAGCAGGCGTCTAAACCCAGCCCAGAGCCCTGCAGAATTTGATCTCACGACCTTGAGATCATGACCTGAGCCAAAATTGAGAGTGGGACGCTTAACTGACTGCACCACCCACGAACCTGGATATATTTCATGTGTGGATGATAGGAGAGAAGAGATTAAATAATCCTAGGGAAGAGTCCAGGGAAAAGCAGCACTAGGAAAGAGCAGGTCGACACCAGCTAAATTTAAAAATGTTATTATCCTGTTCAACTTCCAGCCCCACTTCAATAGGCACCTATTAAAAGAAAATCCATTTATCTGCAAAATTCCCATATGCATCATCTGTCTGTAAACTAATTTTGGATTTTCTATTTTCAGGCAATAGGGCTATTTGCAGAACCCGGAACAACACCACACTGCTTCGCTGATTAGATGGACAGTAATGACGATAATGATGATGATGATCACGGCCATGACAGTGGAAAATTCCGAGCACATATTTTGACCAGTATTGCTCATTCGTTGCTCTCTGCCTTATGTTACATCTGGAATCTGGATTTTCAGGAGTGAGTAGTTAATCAGGCTTGGATTTTATATTCAACACCAGACGTATTTAAAGCTTTAGCTCAGATTGTTAAAAGCTGCTTTTCGTGAATGATCCACACAGGTTCTTGTAGAACCAACAAAGCTTCTCCTGCTGACTTTATTGGGAAAGTTGTGTTTTGAGGAGCTCATTACTAAATAATGTCTGAAAGGTCTCCATGCTATACACTGTGCATCATGAGCACAGGAATTCAGAAATGATTTTGATTCAGAATACGAGGACCGTGAGGAGGAACCGGTATTCGCACTGATCTACATCGAAGGCGATCTTGAGAGCTTCATGTTGCTGCTGCTCAGTCGTAGCTTCTCCTCTCTTCATATTGTATTGTCCATGGCTATCTGCTGGTGACCTTAAACTTCTTCTACCTTACATGAAAGAAACTCATTAGTTGTCTATTGTATATTCAGTACTACGAGGCTCCTGGTAATACTGAAGTCGAATTTTTGTTCTAGTGGATTTTTAGCTTCACTTCTCTTTTGTCTCTTTTCTCTGTTTCAATGGCATGAGAATCGCATTTGAAAAATAATTCAGGCAAAAATCTTAAAATTTAACCAGACTAAAAATATTTCCACATCAACCTCCTTATCAGGACCTAGGCATAAACTACACAGACAATTTTATCTGTATAAACATCGGTTTTAAATATAGGAAATTCCCAATATACAAGTGCATTGTGTTTCCCAAGTTTATTTATATGAGTGCTATTTTGAACTTGGAAGGCCCTTCCCCATAGAAACAATGGTACATATAATAATAACCCCTGAGGTTGTCTGACATATCACAGCTCTCAAAGTATCTCCACAACCCTTTTTTTTTCGAAGGAACCCCTTGGGAATTTATGTGGGTATTGTAGTTTCCTTTACATAAATGATCAAAACCAGGCTTAAAGATTAAGACGAAATGAAACCACACCCTGTAGGGTTAATGAGGTTAAAATAGTCACCAGCAAGACCCCTGCTCATCTCCTGTCTTCACAGGAATGTGAACTTTATCTTTTGGAGGCAAGCACCAAAAAGAGCTCCAGTGGCCTAGACCGATCTGAGCTCAACCACTGATTCACACTCCCAGGGATGGATGCTAGAGTATCTGACAGTTACCTTTAACCTCACTATAATGTTAAAGTCTTTGCCAAAGGAGAGTGCATTAACATACGGTACATATTTCCCTAAGTACACATGTATGAGCTTACACCCACCTCTACATAGGATGACAGAACTCCCCTTTCTGAATACTCATCCTAACTCCAAATAAAAGAAATCCTCTCACCCCCACTTGGGGAGTCAGAGCTTTGAAAACTATTCTCTTGGATCTTACTTGCTGCAAATAAAATGTCCTTTGTGTGAGAACTCCACCCAGTGTCCTTTCTACCTGGGACTCACCAAGGAGTGAATTCATGTCAGTTTTGGTACAGACGCTCCAGTCTTCTGACACCAAAAGTCAGGGTATTTTCCCACACTGACCAATTTTCCAACTCTCCCAACACCAACTGGAAGTTCTAGAAATTAATTCCGACACTAACTATCTGGAATTAGCATAGACCCACAGTTTAAGGGCTCAATCCCTTTAGTCTGCCCCACCCCAGTTCAGACCCCACTGGCACATTCCAAGTTGTCATCTGTCCTTGTGACTATGAGTTCCCATGAGCCTGACTTACGTTCAGTGATTTATTATAATGGTTCACAGAACTCAGGGAAACACTTATGTTTATTGGTTTATCAGAAGGATATAGACAAAGACTCACACCAGGTGAAGTCCAGAAGGGTCCTGAACAAATTAGCTTTTGTCCCCATGGAATTGGGGTTCAGCATCATCCTGGCACATGCATGTGTTTACCAACCCAGAAGCCCTCCAAACCGTATAGTTTCGGGATTTTTATGAGGATTTCATCCCATAGGCATAATTGTCTGTGTACTCAAACTCCAGCCCTTCTCTTCTCCACAGAAGCTGCAGAATGGGACCAGAAGCTCCAAGTTCTAAACCTGGGTTGGTCTTTCTGGTGACTAGCCCCCATCCTGAAGCTGTTCAGGGACTTCCAGACACCGGTCATCTCATTAGCATACAAAAAGACACTCATCACTCTGGATATTCCAAGGGTCTTAGGAGCTCTTTTGTCAGGAACCAGGGTCAAAGACCAAATATTAGAACAAAAGATGTTTTCACCACCCGTATTACTCAGGAAATTCTAAGAATTTTAGGATTTCTGTATGAGGAAACACAGACAGAGACTATTTCTTGTTATGTCACAAAACGTTGTGACTTGCCCAAGGGACCAGTGAAGGGACGAGTAATAGGGCAGCACTGTAGTTAGACGTCAGGCTTTGGGGTTGCTAGAGCAGTACTTCCACCAGAACATGTTATCCCATAAATGCTGATTAAATTACTTGGGATGTTCAGAGCCCTTTCAGCAAGTACTGCACATTTTCCTTGAATTACAGTAGGAAATGCTGGAATGGTAGTAACTAAATTAAAAACAGAACACTACATCAAAAACTAACGATGTACTATAGGGTGGCTAACTGAACTTAATTAAAAAAAATTTAAAAGCCAGATCAAATAAGATATTTCTCCCACCCTCCTTCTTTCTCTCCCTGATGTATCGTCTGCTCTGGGGGAATCAAGCTGTCATGTTGTGAGCAACCTTATGGAAAGGCCAACATAGAAGAAACAGGTCATCAGTCTCCCCTATCTGCCCCCTCCATCCTCCGTGGACAAGAAACCAAAATCCAGAGAAACATGAGGTGGAACCTTCAGCCTTAACTGAATCTTGAGATGACTAGAGTCCTCATCTGCTTAACTACTCTGAAATGAAGTTTATAGGTAACCCATCAACACGCAAAATTTCAAAAATGCAAAAAATGCTCTACATATAAAACAAAGGAGAAATCAAAGGGAATAATTTGCTACAATAGAATGAACACTTAAATATATAAATGCTCTTGCATGACTACCCTTGAAGACATATTAAAGTAGCCAAATGCTTGAGTCTATAGGTGACTTCAGAAGCAAATGACTGCAGTAGAGTGGTGTCCGCAAATTCTGTAAGTTCTATTTCCATTGGTGACATGATTTTCCAAAATAACAAGCATCTCTTGGTATAATAAGGCAAAACACCACCCTCCCTTGAAATATAGAGAAGTTACATCCCTGGAATATAGTTACAGCATTACATTGAGTTTTGAAAATTTTGCTTGTAGATTGGTTATTATCTATTAATTTCATTTCAGAATTGTAGAGAAGTCATAAAAAAGTAATTATTATAAAAAGAGGACATTAAGCCTAATAGGGCTGAGCACTGGTGTAGAGAATTATTATTAAAAGAGGACATTACGTCTAATAGGGCTGAGCACGGGTCTGGAGAAAAACTTAGATGTAGTTAGAATGTTGAATCAACTCTGTAGGAAATAAAAAATCACCTCAATGATTCAGTGCTAAACATGGGGGGAAATTCAGCTGTCTAAAGCTCAGGGAATTGCTGGGCAACACTTATCATTCCTTTCAATATAAACATTATACCCCTACACCTTGTAAGACATTGATTCCCTACAACCTGTGATACTACAGCCCCAATGACTGCCCTCCAACCTCGTTTTGTATGGCTTTGTAATTAGTCAAGCTCCACTTCATTTTGTAATAAATTTTCTTTATGCATTCTGTCTCCCTATGTCAACCAAAAGATTTAGTAATCCATACTCAAGCAAAGAAAAAAAGCTACATGATGTTAATCCTTGAGAAATTCTAGATGATTTCTAATGTGGGTGAATCACAGGCTGAGCATTGATTTTAAACCATCCTTGGAGGACAACAAAGCAATGTACTAGGATTGGAGTCATAATGGAATTGATTTTGGTAGCTATGTAGACTTTTGTCCTTTAATGCATGCATTACTCTTCATTCAATTTTTGCTCCATGATATTTGACAGTTTATGAATGTCACTGTCTGTTAATACTAAACATTATCAAAAAGTGAAGCTGTATAAATGTCTTATGATAATCCTATAGGCATTAGCCAACTCAGAAACTGTAATCGCCACAGAATCATGATCACAACCTAAAATGTGTGAAAAATCATATTTTATATTAACAGCAGCAAAAAGACAGGAAGTAGAGATGAAAGAAAAGTGGGAAGGGAAGAAGACGCAGTATTTAATGCACGGGAAATTGCTCTGAACGGTTGATGACTCTGGTGGTCTTCCAATGGTCAATAGCGCTGAGTAGTGAGAGCCCTGGAATCATTTGCAAAGAAGCCTCCTCGTCTTCAGAACCATATTACATTGACGTAAAACGCCATAACCTAAACCTGTAAAACTTATACCCTGTATTCAAAAGCAGAAAAATCAAAGCCCATCTCTTATTACGCACCATTGACTTTCCAGGATAATAACAACTTGCATTTTTTTTTTTTTTTTTTTTGCTTTTAGGCTACTTTTCTTTGCCTGCAGCTCTTTTGAAAGATAAAAATATCGAACTTGCCTTCCCATTTTGCACTGCTCCACATGCTCAGAGGTTATTAAGATTTATTTTCACTCCGTTTTCTTTGTAGTCAATGTGGTATTGGTGAAAACTCATCATGAGCCCTTCATGTGGACTTGTGGTTGTGAAACTGGGCCCAGAATAAGTCTCCGCAGTTCCTCCACCCATCCCAAGCTAAGCCCCTCTTTCCGCCTCCAGAACAATCATAATGAAGTGTCCGGAGGCCCTAACTCTTCCCTTGACAGTTCCATCAAATGATCCAGCCTCCTTCCTTTAAAACACACTAGTGAGTAAGAGTGAAGGTCCTCAACCTCCCTCTTTTATCTCAAAATGTGGCTGTGGTTCTACCTACCTTTACCATCTTCACTCCCATCTCGGGAGAGGGATTGTTTTGCTCTGCTCTGAGGTCAAGCCCTCCATTTGTACAATCTTACATGTCCCTTGAATTACTGCCACTCTTAGTCAATTTATCCCTCCCCAGTTTCTCTTACTTCTCCATCTACACACTCTCCAAATCTCCACCGCACCCCCAATCCTTTACTCCAGCCTCCCTACGATCCTCTCCTATTTCTGTAATTCCCATCACAATCTGTTTTTAAGAGCATAATACATCATTGACTCCACTTAATCTCTTCAATCTACTCAAACTGGTTTTTGTTCTTGACAAGTGAAATGAAATTACTCTAATACAGTCTTCTCCTGCTCACTTGCTTAACACCTCCTTATTCACCAACACACTGCTAAGGCTTCATACTTAATAGATGCTCATATAAATTTGCTGAATCAATTAAGGATCAAATCATTCTCAAAATTCTTAGCAAAATGTTCAAAGGCTTTAATAATCAGCCCCAAATATCTTTCTAGCTTCATCTCTTGCTATTTCCCATGAGGTTTCACTTGTTTCCATCAAAAGGGGCATACTCTGAGCTCAGCGCCAATGTCTTCATTGATTTGTTCATGGAAATTTATCTTCTCCCCGCCTATTAAATATTATGCAGAGGCATTAGAAAACAATGGTTAAGAGCCCAGCATAGGATGTCAGATCACCTAAAGCCAAACTCTGCCATATTACATACTATCTGCATTAACTATTTTTCTTATATACATATTTTTCAAGGATCATTTAAAATGTCTTCCTTCATTATAATCACTGGGAGGGAAAAGATCACTTCCTTCTTGCCCCACCCAGGATTCCAGGAGCTTTCTTCACCTGATGTCTTCATTACTTTGGAGGTTCCTATAAGACTAGGAGTCTGTCCTGGTCTTCTCCCCCAACCCACACCCCACCCCATAGCCTCAAAGACAATGCTGTCTATGGGGCAATCACCTTCGTCTTCCTGAAAGCGAACATACTGGGCTCAGCTGGAGGTTAGTCAAGTGAACGGAAGCGAGGGGCAAGAGTCTGTCTAGAGACTGATAGAGTCCTCTCCAGTACTAGAGAGTAAGAGAGAACAAGTGTAAGCCTTGATTTGGACTAAAGATCATACTTTGGAAAATCAAAACCATCCATCAAATGCATACTATGATGGGTAGATTAGATGAAGCTAAGTTTATACCCACCTCGAAGTGCAGGTGGAGGTCTTAGAGTATTTCTTAACTGATGATACAGTCGGTGTGTGAAAAATTATGAAAATTCAAACCACATGGTCTAAAAGGCTATTTGGAAGTAAAAAAAAAAAATACAAGGAGATCACAGAATGTAACATCTGGTTGCCATACCTAGTGGCTTATACTGAGAAATAAGAAGGAAGTATGAAAGGAAAAAAATATGTGTGAAGAGCCCGAGGGTTACTGAGTGTAAAGTGTTGATGTGAACATTAGAAAGGTTTGGGGGCTGAACAATCAGAGCAGTTTGTGGTACACTGTGAGATCTAACAATAGCAAAAGCAGTTATGATTATCCTGGTAGTCTGGGTCAGAGTAGTGGTTAAGATCTAGGAAACTAAACAGAGTACATTCAAGAAGATGTTAATCAAAAATGCAAACATTTAGTCCAAACAAGATTTCAAAAGAAGGCACTGGGGATGTGTTTTTTTTGTTTTTTTTTTTTTTTTTAAAAAGTTCCAAAAGAGGAAACCAGGCAAGAACAAAGACCAAAATGTTGAAGTTGAGTTTGAGAAGCAGAGCCTAGAGAATTACCCTAACGTGCCTACCATGTAGCTGCCTTGATTTATATGTGATTCTTGTGACTGCTGCCTTGAGTATGTCTAAGAACTGACCTGAATGTCAAAGATCAACTCCATCCAATGAAGATTCCCCAGTTGACAAGGTTCTAGGTCATGCTCTTTTGTACATTTTTTTAAAAGTACTTATTTATTTTAGAGAAAGCATGCAGAAGAACATGGGGAGGGAGAGAGCAGAGGAAGAGAGAGAATCTCAAGCAGACTCCCCAGTGAGCACAGAGCCTAAGGTAGGGCTTGATGTCATGACCTTGAGATCATGAACTGAGCTGAAATCAAGACACTGACACTCAACTGACTGAGCCACCCATGTGCCTCTCTTTTAACCTGGGATTAAATCGTGTAAATTTAATCCTAGGAAATGCAATCCCCAAATTAGGGAACGTGAAATCAAAAAGGCAAAAATTACAGCATTAGAGGGAGGGGGCTGAGTAGAAAGACAGTGAAAATTCCTAGAGAGGCTTTTCACTCTAACTTAAATAGTAGCAGAAGCAGATACTGCTGGAGAGAACAGGAACATGACAAAAGAAAATATTCGGTTTGAGAGTTGGTGCCCTAACATGGCTAACAGAAACTGGAAATTGTAGGGAGTCCTAGAAGCACTGAGATAAGTTTCCACCTTACTCTGCTGGTGTTTAGATGTGAGCTGGGATCTCCTGTAATCATAGGCCAGTTAGGTGAGGGTCAGGGTTTTTTTTGAATTCTCTTTGGGTTACCTGCTCTATCTCATCTGAAAGGCCATTTCAATTGTCCAGCAAGGGCAGCTGAGCGTTTGAGGGCTCTGAACCACACTGGACTTTGAATCCTGGCTCTGCCCCCTTGTGACAGTGTGACAGAAGTTGGATAGCATGATTTTAGAGAAATGGGTGGGGAGGGAGGATGGATAGGATCTACTAATTATGTAACATTTGGGGATTCTTCTAACTGAGCCAACTTGGAGAAGAGAAGAGTTCCTTCTTCTCATTCCTAAAGTTATTGTCTTATCACTTTAGGAATATTATCAGATCTAGAAAGACCTCAGGGTGATCCAGGCCAGAGGTGTCTGTGCAGTTTAAGGGGAGTGAAGCCCAGAGTATGTAGCACCTTTGATACATAATTGTTTGAAAGACATCATTTGACGAATCCAGAAAATAACTGAGAGGGAAATAGGGAGTTAGCGAAAGTTCTATTCATGTTGATTTGACTTCATTTTTAACCAAGCTGGTGAATGTCTAAGTAGCATACATATTATCAAGGTTAGCCTTCATATGAGTGCTATGGAGGCCCCCTGGGTGGCACAGTCAGACAAGCATCTAAACTCTTGGTTTCGGCTCAGGTCGTGATCTCAGGGTTGTGAGACCAAGCCCCACATCAGGCTCCCTTCTCAGCATGGAGTCTGCTTGTTCCTCCCCCTATGCTCCTCCCCTTTCTCTTTCTCTCTCCCTCCCTCCTTCTTTCTGCCAAATAAATAAATAAATAAAATCTTTCTAAAAATACAGCTTTATAAAGTACATGTAATTTCAAATATAATCTCAATTTTTATAGAAAACTAAAGATCAAAGTAGTAAAAGAAACATGCTCAAGATCACAAAGCAATAGTAAAATAAAAGCATGGTTTCAGGCTGAATTTTCTCTTTCCCTGTATCACAGTCTTTCCCTCACCTATTCACCCGCTCCTAGCTCTGGCAGATATATTTGAAGATAATAAAACTGCATTTCTTTGAAAATGTCCCATTTCCGAGCCAGTTCAGCCCCATCCAGCAGAGAACACTGAGAAGCGTGCCTCTGCTGTTTTGAGCGATGTGCGTGTTCTGTATTTAAAAAGCACAGTGTCTGGAGATAATACCCAGATGGCATCTCTACTGCTTAACGGAAAATGGCATCTCCCCTTTCACTTTGTGTATCTTCTGCCAAATAGTCTTACTCCTCCAAATTCTAACCAAACCATGCAGCAATCATTATCCGCAAGGGTGTGTAGGAAGGACCCTCCTCCCCAACTCCCACCTCTAGTTCCCAAGCAAGTGTGCACTCTAATTATTCATTCCAGAAATCTCATTTTCTGTGTGGACCCCACTTTGAGACCTGCCACAGAATCATCTTATCTGAGCAGTTAAGTAAAAGCAGAAGCTCTTCACAGGTGTGTTGGGCAGGTGGTACCATGAATTAGAAAAGCACTGTAGTTAGAGCTCATTTTGAATCCCCATTTTCAAGGACCATTGCTGCATGACCTTGGACAAGTCAATGTTTCTCTAAACTCCACTGTCTCCTTTACCCATATCCTTTGATACTCGATACTAATAGCAATCTCACAGGGGGGTTTCTAGGAGTAAGGGAGGTAAAATGCCTATCCAAAGGTGAGCAATTAAAATCTTTTTCTGGAGGTGCCTGGGTGGCTCAGTGGGTTAAAGCGTCTGCATTTGGCTTAGGTCATGATCTCAGGGTCCTGGGATCGAGCCCCACATCGGGCTCTCTGCTCAGCGGGCAGACTGCTTCCTCCCTCTCTCTCTGCCTGCCTCTCTGTCTACTTGTGATCTTGTCTGTCAAATAAATAAAATTTTTAAAAATAAAAATTAAAAAATAAAATAAAATCTTTTTCTGCATTCCCTCAAAAGAGTAGATGATCACCATTCTGATCAAAATAACCTCTTCTACTACTTGAAATTCTAAAGACAGAAAAGTCTGAAAGGAAGATAAGACATCATACTATACCTTATAGTACATTATACTGTACCATTATGCTGTATCTTATACACTATACTGTACAGACAGTTATACTATACGTACAACTATATTGTCAATAATAGTTAGAATGAGTTTCTCCAGACTTTTCTGCTATGACAAATAAATGGCAAGTACCTTTCTAGAAAATACAACAGGGTGTACATATTTTCACAGGAGGGAGGATGGGCGTTTGGAGTTACCCTTGAGCAACCGAGAGGCAGCACCAGGTCCCAGGGGAGCTGTGGGGAAGACCTAGCTAAGGAACAAGCACCCTAAAAAGAAAGGAGTAATGCGAAGGAGTCAGAGGTCACTTTGTGGAACAAGAGCACAGCAGGGTCCTGAGAAGAACAGCAGGTTATTATGTAAGTGTGCTTGTTCATTATGTATCTCTCCCAGCTACAGGAAGCTGTGTATTTTTGTATTCATCTCTGCTCTTAACATCTGCTACAGACCTGGCACATAGTATGTACTTAATAAATATTTACTGAATAAATAAATAAACAGATTTCTCGTCCTCCGGCTCTCGTAAGTGCCCCATTCTCCGTGAGTCTGGACATCCATTGTCCCATTTAATCTTTACAATTGTCCTTTAAGGCAGTCAGGGGCTCAGTGTCTTCCTTTACAAAGGAAGACACTGAGGCCATAAAAATGCAAGGACTTTAGCCAAGTTTACATAGCCGGTAAGCAAACAAATCAAGAGTCAAACCCAGATGCATGAGAAAAGACACTTTTTCTGCTACCCCTTATGACATGTGTATTTCAGCTACAATAGGTGCTGTGGTAGCAAAGCTTGTGTGCCCTTAGATCTCACCCTAAAAGATGAGGTTTCCTTACCGCAGTTGCTTAGGGCTATTTTTACTTTTCATGCAGCACAAACCAAAAGTGCCAGGAAATTAATGTCCTTGCAAGCAGCCATCAAATCAGTGACAGATGGGAAGCTGGAAAGAATCTCAACTATTTCACCCTTCGGTTCGGTAACTTGAGAAAATGTTCTATGGTGTCTCCTGTGAGCTTCAGGGGGATTGAGCCCTGTTATTCCTCATGTGTAGGACAAACCTACAAAATAGCACACTCTTGTCTGGCCTTCTGCCATTTGGATTCAAGGCACTAACTTACTCATCTCTTAGAATTTCCTAGATTCACCTCTGAAATAAACTAAATAAACTACTTGTTCCCAAACTGCTTCCTCGGGGTCTGCTTCTGGAGAACCTAACTGGAGAGATCTCTCTCGACGAACCCCGGGACTTCTTACTCTCTTACTTCTGCACTAGGCTCTTGTGGACAGCTGAACATAAGCCATTCACGGTCAAAGAAATGATCTGGGGTTAATGGGTCTATACCACTCTAGCATGCTTCATCTGGACACGCCATTTCTTCATCTGTTTCCGTGTGAATATCCCCACTGGTTTGGAGGGCTTTCTGATGCTCTAGGCATTTTCAAGACTTATCCATATCAAGATTCATAAGAGAATCCAACAAAAGGGGAAGATATGAATGCTCTTGGTGATCCCATGTATATATTCTATTTTGGAACATTAATAAAGTTGGTTGGAAGAATATTTCTAAGAAGTAAGTGACTGGGAATGCTATGTGACAAAACCTGCAGCTTATAGTGATCTCCTAAAAAAGTGCTGTGTTAATTCCTTTTGCTTATCCATTTGGCCACAAAACATGATTTTTTTTTTTCACATTTATAGCATTCCTGAGGTTCCTAGAGTGTTTCCTATTCAGCCATTTCATTCATATTCATCATTCTTGAATTTTATTATTATTATTTTTTAAATTTTATTATTAATCTGTAAGTAAGTTACTCTGCTTTTCAGCAGAGTGCATGATCAGTCTGGGAAATAAACTGAGGAGGGCCATTCAGGGAACGGTCTGCTTAATTTTCCTTCAAGGTATGAAAAATTCAACCACGCCCTATTAGCTTCGTCTCATGAGTAGCCTGCGTGTTTTCCCAAATAAACTTTATGGGAGCAACTCAGTGGATAGACAACCAACGGTAAAGTAGACTATGTAAAGTACAGAATTGTGTAGAAAACAATTGTAACATGAATGGAGGGACGGGAAGAGGTAAAATATGGGCCTCTGAATAACACAGCACAAAAACATTTAATCCGGATCCAATAGCTGACTTAATTTCCACTAGGGCAGCGTACTGGCTTTGCCCACCACTCAATTTCAGGACCTGGCTCAGGGCCTGACCCAGAGGAAGCACTGAATTATTTGTTAAACTAACTGATGAAGGATATGAAAATGTATGTTTTATTGGAAAACACTGGCCCTTTCCCCTGAGGCATCCAAATGAAACTAGAGGTTCGGGGAGGAAACACACTATATATTAATGTCAGACTACCTACGTTTTATTTCTGAAAAGGTTTCAAGAACTACTACATCCATCTCTCCTTTGCAAAAAACAAATGTCACCATTACTTTCAGAAACATATTTTTAGAGGGAAAAGTAGCAAATAAGTGATCATGGCCAATGATCCAGTCAGCAACCACCTGTAACTCAGGCCAGGCTCACAGAGCGCTAAGATAATATTTATTTTGCAATAAAATTAAACTCAGAACCCATACCAACTGACTTGAACAATTGTCTTTGCCCTGTTTTTGCTCTTTGTTCCCTAGTCCATTTCTATCTTGCTTTTAACCTTTGTGAGTTGTCTCCTAGTCCCTGGAATAGGATTTTCAATCCTCACTAAGGTGACAAAAGGCATCCTGAACCAAAGAGTGTTCTGCTCCAGTTAAAGAGATTGTATTAATAACGTAGTAGTGAAGAGTGGGAGACAGAAGCTTGTGGGTACAAAATGAGTAAGTTAGGAGAGTAAGAGGTGCAGCACAGGCACTGTAATGGCATCGTCTGGTGACAGAGGGTGGCTATGCCTGTGGTTTACATGGGCCTCATGGACCTTGTGGAATCCCTAGGCTGTAGGTCTGTAACCAACATAACACTGTGTGCCAACTATACTTTGCTAACAGAAGAGGAAACAAAGAATGCAGCAACAAGTGTGTGGGAATAATGTGCTGAAGAAGAAAAGAAAAAGGTCTATGGCAGGGCATTTTGATGAAGATGGCAGTATGATGATGATGGTGATGGCAACATGGTGGTGACGGTAATAATTACTATTATTATATTGTCCTGTTTTTCAGTATATTTTGTCCATAATTATACTCAGTGTCCTCATGACTTTCAAAAGTAAATTCAGCCTTTCAATGCCTCTTCTGCTTTTGTAATGCTGTGAAGTAGGGTCTTTTCAAACCAAACCAGCTAAGTAAAGGACAGAGAGAAATGTTGACATGAGCTCAGTACCGCACTCATAATGCATATTTAATATATAATTTGAATTAAGCTGAATTAATTTATTCTTAGTACTATCCTCTGGTTTTGCATTTTTCATAAATTCATTCACTTGAAAGATATTAACTTTGAACAACTTATAGATTTTTATCGAGCTAAATCATGTATATATTCTTATCCCTCCTGGAAGAACCTGTTTTGACAGTCTCATACTTTAGATGGGCCCATTTTGCATATATGTCTTTTGATCATTTTTTAAGGAACACCACTTAGAAATTAATTTTCTCCTGTTTAACCACAGAACAAAGATCGTCAGGCCCCACGACTCAAATATAAACAATGGCAGAGTCATGCGGATGTTTTATACTGGTTGCCCATTATTAATGAGTCACACGGCACTGAAACTAATTAGACGCAAAAGCAAAATAGCTCTGCATGCATTATCGGTATCTGGCACCTCTCATTACTATTATAAGCAACTTGCCTGGAACAAACAACAATGTGGCTTCCATGCTATTTATTTACATGCATGCATTTTCTGTTCCGCTTCCTTCTTCCTAAGACCAAGAAATAAGTCTTAAGTAGAGAGTAGAGTGTATTTCTCTGACATATGGATGGGTTACTACATCTGATAATAACCAAACATATATAATTCTCATTTGTTAACAATTTCAAATGTACAGATACTGTTTCATGGGAAATGTATGCAGAGAAAATATAGACCAATTCCGTGAAAAACAGTGGCTCACCAATGTTTATGTAACAGCTCTTGAGAGTTTCCACAACCCAGCTGTGCCCCATATCATTACTACAAAAATTCAAACTGGATAACAACCCAGGAGAAGAGCAGAGAAGAAGGAGCAGAAATGAGAAGTGGTGGGTCAGCCCTTCCCATGCACCTGCAGCTCACCCCGGCTGCAAGCCCGGTGTTCCTTAGAGCAGAACTTAATGCTCTCCTAAGGGCTCGCAAAGGCAGTCACTTGTTTTCACCTTCAAACTGGTGAGAGGCTGGTCAGAAAAATAAAGCCATTAAAAACCGACGAATAAATAAATTTCTCCTATTTAGCACACAGGTACCCAAATGGTAGCACATTTTTCTACCCAAACCATCCAAATTCTTAGCACATTGACCCTAAAATACCCTCGACAGCCAGGTCCACCCCGTCCACTCCGAGGCAGAGAGCTCAGCCATGCTGGATGTCCAACACACGCGTTGATTTTGTTTTCTTGTCCTTATCTCTCACTGTGCTGTAAACCTGGAGACTAAAATCTGTGTTTTGTTTGCTACTGTGCTGCTCCATCTCTAAGATCGCTCAAGTTCGAAATTATTGTACTTCCGGAATGAAGTTAATGCATTTAAAATAACTTATGTGTTTGTACAAAAAAAAAAAAATGACAGAATTTTCCCTACATGAATATCCCATCCTTATGAAGTCATACTAAAAGTTATTAAGATGCATTGAGGGATAATTATTTTATATTAAACATGATTGCAAAAATTGCAGTCATAGAAAAATATCAGATTGCTTCAAGAGTAGCACAGGTCATTGCCTCCAAGTCTGTCCGCCCAAATGAGCTTCAATTTAAATCATTCTCCATGTATCCTCTTAGAAGGGAACAAGCTTTTGTGGCAGCCCATTTATATTCTCAAACACATACAACATTTCTTTTATTTGGGCATTGCACATGAATGTGCCGGTATTAGGTAAGCACAGAGAAACATGTCCTCCATTTAGGTATTATGTATGAAGATGTCAGTGTTGCATATTCACTAATACTTTATGGCAAACAGTTTTGGGGTGCAAAATGTTATTTTCCAGGGACTTAGAAAAACGTTTTTACTAGGTCTTTATTTTTTCTCTGCCTGGATTTCACACAAATTTAGAGCTGACCTCACTGCACCCACAAACAGTTGTTAGCTCGGTTAAATAAAGTTTCAGTGCAGAAATGGGCCAGCATGTCCCTCATTAGCACTGTGTCTCTTTGACATGGAAATGCTGACGCCTTGATGACTGCTCTTCTGCCAAACTGACCTCAGACTCTAAAATATTTTCCTAAGGACAATTTTCACTTTTCTTAAAAACAACAAACTTTCTTTCCTTGATTGTGTTGTCTCTAAGGCCTTTCAAGCTTCTTTAGAAATGAATTAGAAGTGGGGGATCCCTGCCTGGGCTGTGTTGACCTGGGTCACCATTCGGAGCCTCATGCCGGATGACGGCCAGGCGAGGAAACGGCGCAGCAGAGATGCTCACCGAACGCCCTTCCTGGGCCTGTGGGGCCAAGATGCCGTGACTCAGTAAGGCTGGGCATCTGGATGGAGGGACTGCCAGCCCCAGTCTCTGCACAGTCCTTCCGGGCCTTGTTCTGTTTGCAGCCATAGCTCTCCTTTCCCTGGGACCATGATGACTTGGCATCCTGTCCTCGGACGTCTCCTTCTCGGTGTTCTCTCACTCCGGCCCTGCTGTTTGGACAACTGCCGCTTCCTGCCCCGAGAAACAGTGTGCCCGCAGGAAAGTCTCTCTCACAAGGCGCTCCGACTCTGTCCGGCACTGTTTGTCCAGCATTCCGCCCATGCCATGGTTCCAGGTACACACGCTGCAGCCTCTCCCCGGACCTCAGGTTTCGCCTTGCTGCGCGGCTCTGCTCTAGACCTCCAGACCCCTGACGCGGGGGATGCGGCTGGAATATTGTGCCAGGCAGGCACCCGGGCCATCGCTTTGCTGATGTATTTACTCCCTTTGTTGGAGGAGTTTGGGCTTCTTCCCAATGCCTTGTTGCCCTAAAGACGGCCCATGTAAGTCTGTTCTCAAGAGATACTAAATTCAGACAGAAGGACAATGGAAGTTAAGAAAGTCTTGGGCCTCTAAGGGAAGCTGGGCACTGTTAATACTGAAGCCTGAGGGTGAACTGAGGCAGATGAGTGGAGCTCTGCACAAGGTCTTCACTTTTACGGGAAACAGCAGAATGTTTTGGATATGAGCATTTGCTTTCGGTGGACCTGGCTTGAGCACAAGTTTAATCATATCCTAATATGATTATTAATATCCTAATAATAATGACATCAGAGCTGCCTGAGCCTCAATATACTTCTTTGTAAAATGAGGTAGGGGCACCTGGGTGGCTCCATTGGTGAAGCGTCCGCTTTCGGCTCAGGTCATGATCCCAGAGTCCTGGAATGGAGCCCCACATCGGGCTCCCTGCTCAGCGGGGACTCTGCTTCTCCCTCTCCCACAGCCCATCCCCCTATTCTCTCTCTCTCTCTCTCTCTCTCTCTCTCTCTCTGACGCCCTGTCAAAAAAATACGATATTTTAAGAAAGGAAAATAAAATGAGATAGATAGTGGTATTTACCTCACCTAGCTGAGGTGACGATGACCATGTTCATGGACGTCAAGTTCTCTGGAGCGGGTCTGCACACAGAAAACACTACCAAAAGGTGGTCATTGTAATGATCTGGAGATGCTCCGTGTTCTAACCATCAGCTCTGCGCTGTGCGCCCCTCAGTTCACAGCTGCACAGCCTCCGCTCAGTGATGCTGCTTGGAC
This sequence comes from Lontra canadensis, assembly GCF_010015895.1. NCBI lineage: Eukaryota > Metazoa > Chordata > Mammalia > Carnivora > Mustelidae > Lontra > Lontra canadensis. The sequence goes on along the minus strand of NW_022631141.1, from coordinate 1,937,434 downwards.
TGACAGGACAACGTCAAACAGGAGATGGCTCTGACACCAGGAATAAATGTGGCGCTTGAGAGTGCTCTGAAGGACGAGCATTCAGGGAAAGGGGGGAGCCCTCGCTACAGAAAGTTATTAGGCTTGGTCAGCAAATACCATTAAGCAAGCCCTTACCTGTCAATGAATAATTTAGGGGCAAAGGAGCTGCCTTTTATTAATTTTGAATGTACCTTGTATGTTGGGGGGAAGGCTGTTTTGATATCAGAGTCCGTTTTCCTAAAGTGCCAAACCTTCCAAGAAAACAGTCATTCACCCTATACTTGTTTCTCAAGTGAAAGCATGGAACTTTTGAGGTAATAAGACTGCATTTGAGTCACACAAGTTTATTAGAATTATACCAGTTCCATTTAAATTCTGCTCTTCTCTGCCTCCCTGCCTTTGCTCGTGGGACTGTTTAGAAGACGCTGCCCTTCTGTCTGGGTATACAGTCCCGCACACACTTCCTGGTCCATACCCAATGCCTTGCCTTCTCAAAGTCCTTCCTGAACCCCCTCCCCAGACACACGCACATCTCCAGCTGATGTCATCTCACTCTCCTCCACACTCTCACAGAGCTTGATACCTTTATGCCTAGACACAAACAACAATTTTGACTTCATGGGCCACTGATTCATATACTTAACTCCCTATCGTTTGTGATTTCTGAAGTGTTTTTTGTATGTGTGTCGGTGTGGTATGTTCATTTCTAAGTTTCCACACTCATAGAAACATACCTTGAATATTGCAGAAGCCCCATGCATATTCAATGAGCACCTGAATTTACCAGACCATTGATGCTCAGATTCCATTTTCCAGAACGGAGGAGAGTGTGCTAGTTTCCCCGATGACAGGACTTCCTATCATGCAGCCACAAAGCGGGTGCTCCTAGACATTTAGCGGGTGAACAAATGGGGGGGACAGCCATGTCTCACTGGGATGTTTCAGTTAGAGGAGCCTCACTTGGATCTGGAGAGAAAGACAAGAAGCAGCTTCACAGCACTTCTTGGCAGGCTTTTAAGAACAGGAGAGTCAGCTACAAGCATCAGTGTACAGAAGCCACACTGAAACATAATGAAATGTGTAATAAAAATGTTTCTTCCTTAATTCAGCAGCATTTTATCTTGCCCCTTTGCTGATTAGGCATTTGCCTTCTTAATAAACTTTAATTTGTTTGCATATTAACCACCGAAATTTTAAATGAAAGTGATTATTCGAAATCATATTAAATTTTACATGCCTTAAAATGCACCATAAAAATTTATAAGGCAGGGGCTGTCTCAGATTACACACGTGAGATGTTTGCAAGTCAGACATAATTATGTAATGCTTAGTGTGCATGAGGTCCTTCAATAACTAAAAGAGAAATTATGGCAAGGCAAATGTGACATACATGCACAATAAAACAGCGATTTACTAGAATGCTCTCAAAATGTGTTCTCATTAACCGAATTACATGGGTAACTAAAAATTAAGCAGGAAACATTTGTTTTTCCCGCTAGAATCATAGAGTGTTATGATAACTTCCTACATCAGCAGCCTCCTAACATGTCCACTTATCTTCTACCCCTCTGTCATCTACACTGATTGTTTTAAGATAGAAGGTAGGTCATGCTACTTCCCATTGCATTACAGATAAAATTTAAGTTTTTACCATGGGAAATAACTAAGGGTGTGAAACGTAACTATAGGTCATAACCTAGGCTGCCTATTGCGATCACCAGTGAGAATCAAAGCATGCTGATTCTTGTGTGTCCACCTGCTCTGGGGTGGGGTCCAACACAAGCAACTGTCAATAGCTTCCCAAGTGATGCTGACGTGCCGCAATGTGCTAAAGAGTTCGGCCCTCATTTCAAGGGAGAATGAGCAATCACTGATGGGTTTTAACCAGCCAATCAAAAGTATCAGAATTAAATTAGAAAATGATAAAAACTTATAAATTTGCTCCTTATCATTTTTCTTTGTGAACATTTTTCTTTGTGGTGGCAAGTTCACCACCTCCTTTATTCATCCTTGAGTCATTTTAACAGCTCTTAATAAAGAATAGCAATTCATTGAGAAGTCGTAAGATTAATGGAGGTTTTTTTTAAATAAGCATTTATCAATTATCACTGCATCCATGTCACTCGAACTCCACAGGACATTGCTGAGTACAGATAACCCTTTTATTTATCCAACAGCATGCCTTGTATTTTTGCTATGACCCACACTATCCTAGACTTAAGAGACATGAAAATGAACAATCATAGTTCTACTTGTCAAGGTACTTTCTCTTCACTGGAAAGACAGACAAATGCACAACTAACTTAATGGTAGAGGAAGACATTCTCTAGGAGTAAACATAAGGCAGGAATAATCTGCTGTTGAAATGGGAGGAGGGTCAGTCAGGGAAGCTTCAGAACTTTTGCCCCATGGCCTTAAAAGATGAATGGGGATTGACCAAGCAGAGAAGAGAGCAGAGTCTTCAAATCTGAGGCAATGGCAATAGTGATGGGCTAGAGGAAGCAAAAGAAGACAAAGCCTGTTAAAGACTTACTCAGCAAACAAGGACATAGAGTGTACGATGTGCTAGAAGGGAAGGCACACAATGAAAATAGAAAAGTATGTCCCATGAGCTCAGTCTCTTAGGAGCTTTAGTTTTTTACAATAATTCCTTGATATTTCTAAAAAAGATTTTATTTATTGGTGGGGGGGTAGCACAGAAGGAGAAGCAGAGCAGAGAGTCCAACACGGGGCTATATTCCAGGACCTTGGGTTCATGACCTGAAATGAAGGCAGACGCTTAACCAACTGAGGTACCCAGGTGTACCTAATTTCTTTATATTTAAAGAAGAAGACTTAACAGGATTGGATTGAGAATGTTTCAAACCTAGAAATTGAGTCTAAAATTTCAGAGTTAAGATCTTTGGGTATAAAGTAGGGTGGCTCAGGACTCAGTGCAACGGCTGTGGTGTGGGCTACAGCTCCTGTGTCCCTGGTCAGCAGTAAATCAAGATGGTAGATGTAGATAAAACATGTGGATAAAAGTTGTTATCATTCTCCATGAGGAGTGCCCCAAATACCAATGTGCCCTAACACATCCTGCATTGAACTAAAATTCCCATCTAATCTAGGCAATGGAAACTACTTCCTGGGAACCAAATTTGGCCCAGTCCCTGTTTTTGAAAATAAAGTTTTACTGAAACACAGTCATTGTCATTCATTTACGTATTGTTTATGGATCCTTTCACACCATAATGGTAGCTTTAAGTCTTTGTGACAGAAGCCATACATCTGCAAACCTAAAATACTTACTTTGTGTCCTTTATAGAAAAAGAATTGCCAACCACTGATCTGACAGGTAAGACTTTTCCCCTATGAAGTCCCAATTAAAGAGAAAATCAGCTCAAGTGGCCAAAGCAAACTTGAGAAAGAAAAAGAAAGCTGGTGGCATTACACTTACTCGTTTCCAACAATACTACAAATTGACAGTAAATAAAACAGTATGGTATTGGCATAAAACAAACAAATAGACCTATGCAACAAAGTAGAGAGCCCAGAAATAAACCTACACATATATGGCCAATTAATTTATGGTAATGAAGCAAGAATATACAATAAGGGAATGCACTGTTTCCTCAATAAATAGTGTTGGGAAAATTGGACAGCCATATGCAAAAGAATGCAACTGGACCACTGACTTACACAATACACTGAAATCAACTCAAAATCAATTAAAGACTCAGCTATAAGACTTGAAACCACAGAACTCCCAGGAGAAAACATAGGCAGTAAGGCCCCAACGGAGGTCTTGGTGATAATTTTTTGAATCAAAAGCAACAAAAGCAAAAGTGAGCAAATGGGACTACATAAAACTTTTAGCTTCTGAACAGTAAAGGAAACAACTGAAAAAAATGGAAAGGCAACCTACTGAATGGGAAAATATATTTGCAAATTATATAGCTGATAAGTGGCTAAAATCCAAAATATGTAAAGAACTCATACAACTCAACAACAAAGAAACAAAAATAAAAACAAAATGATTGAAAATGGGCAGCATATCTGATTAGACATATTTCCAATAACAACATACAGATGGCCAACATCATTAATCATCGTGGAAAACGCAAATCAAAACCACAATGAGCAATCACTGCACCTGTTAGGATGACTGGATCAAAAAGACAGGAACTAGCAAGTTTCTGAGGATTTGAGGAAAAAGAAGACTTGAGGACAATTAGTGGGAATGCAATCTGCTGTAGCCACTGTGGAAACTGTATGGAGGGTCTTCAAAAACTTAAAAATAAAACTGCCTTATGATCAAGAAATTCTACTTCTAGGTTTTTATCCCAAGAGAACAAAAATGTCAATTTGAAAAGATACATGCACCCCCATGTTCACTGCAATATTATTTGCAATAACCAAGATATGGAAACAACCCAGATGTCCATTAGTAAATGAATGGATAAAGAAATCATGGTGTACATACAATGGAATATTATTTGGCCATAACAGTAATAAAATCTTGCCATGGGTGGACCTTGGGGGTGTTATGCTAAGTGAAATAAGCCAGACTGAAAAAGACAAGTAACAGGATCTTACATGCAGAATCTGAAAAAACAAAAACAAAAACAAAAAACAAAAAACAAAACCACCAAACCAAGCTCACAGATAATGGGGAACAGACCGGTGGCTGTAAAAGGCAGAGGTGGGAAGTGGAGGCATGGGTAAACTATTTTTTTTTAGTCTGAATACATTTAATAAAAAATTTTAAAAAATATAGGGAGGAAATGTAAGTGGAATTAGCTGAATTCCAGCTCACCCTTGAATCAATGTGGTTTGAACTGTGTCAGTCCACTGGATACACTGAATTTATTCCATAAATATGTTACAATACTGTAAATGTATATTTCTTATCCTTAGGATCTTCTTAACATTTTATTTTGTTTGGTTTATTTTCAGAATTATAATGCACATAATGGACAACAGTGATGTCGGGATACCTGGGTGGCGCAGTTGGTTAAGCATCTGACTCTTGGGTTTCAGCTCAGGTAGTGATCTCAGGATCATGAGATCCACATTTGGCAGGAAGTCAGCTTGAGATTCTCTCCCTCTACCCCTCCTCAGACTCTCTCTCTCTCTACAATAATGGATAAATCTTTAAAAAAATGTGTTAATTAACTGTTTGATGTTATTGGTAAGCCTCTTGGTCAACAGTAGACAATTAGCAGTTTAGTTTGGGGGGAGTTGAAAGTTATACAAGGTTTTTACTGTTCAAGGCTGGTGCCCTAAACCCCACATTGTTCATGTTAACTACCATTGTGAATGGTAGTTAAAATAACGAATTTCAGTGTCAGTGTCAAATAAAGGGGTAGTGGAATAAATGAAGGTATGGTCTCTGCCAACATGGCGGCACATGGCTTGGCATGGTGAGTAAGAGCACAGACTGTGGAGCTGTCCCGGCCACAGTGGAATCCCAGCTCCACCACGTACCACCCATGCAAGTGACTTGAGAAGTTTGCTAACCTTTCCCAAGTCCTAGACGTGGTCATACAGCCCAGTTGTGAAGACCATTCATGACACAACTCCAGCACCCCCTTCCAGTCAATAGTCTATGTGATTGAAGGCCATGGAATTACACAGCATGCAACCTATATGTCCCTGTGTGTTATACTCAACTTTTGGGTAGGCCAAATAGTCGCGGCTTTCTCAAGAAGAGTTGAGAAGAAGAGATTAACTAACATAATAAGTCAGTTAAAACTTGGTTTAGCACAGAGTATGCATTCAATAAATAAGGTTACTGTGAAGATGGCTAGTTGCTTCACCAAATCCCCTTCTCACTTTCCTCCTTTCTAGTCAAGTTTTCCTTGGACACAGAACCATCTGATTAGGATCCATATTTCCCAAAATTCCTCGCAGACAGGTGTTTGTGGCTTTAAGGTTAAATTTAGGAAAAGAAATATGAGTAGAAGGGACCAATGCATCTTCCATATTACCTCAGATTTAAGATCACTCGCTCTCCCTGAAGCATGGCTTTTTCTCCCCATGAGGTATGTCAGAAGGCATAGCAGAAAACCAACTCTGAGCACACAGATGAGGGTAACATCCAAGGAAGATGAAGAAACAAAAAGATGGAGGGAATCTGGGTCCCTGAACGACCTGAGAAGTAGAACTATGAACGACTACACAGAACAAATATACATATGAGAGAAATAAAGCGCCATCTTATTTAAGCCTCAATATTTGTAACAGATTTATTGACATATGACTGACATATAATAATCTGCACATATTTAAATTCTACAACCGGATATGCTTTGATTTATGGAAATGCCTGTGATACCATCACCACAATCACACTAACGAATAAATCCATCATCTCTCCATGTTTCCTGGTGCCCCTCCTCCTGGCCTCCCACCCATCACTAGTCAACCACTGTATTTTATAGCCTTTCTGTCAGAGCACCTTAACCTCTATCTAAACTAGTGCTGATATTATGACTTATTACCATGAGTTTTATGTCAGTTCCCGAAGAAGTTTTTGGCAAGTGTTGTAGCTGATGGATACATTCTAATATTCTGGAGGAAGAGTGAGGTGAAGGGAGGGTGTGGTGAAGGGAAGAGTTAAAGCACAAAGCAGTGAAAACAACAACAACAAAAAAGCACAAAGCAGTGTTTTTGGGTGAGTGGTTTCCACCATCAGGGGCAACCGCTTGCTTATTGTAAACTCATTGTAGGCAGAGCCTACATCTCATTTATCTCTAAATCCCCAGCATCTACCACAGTGTCCTAACTTCAGGACTCAACGCATGGTAAATTGGGGAGTGGATGAGGGTATCGTACCATGAAAGCAGAGAAAAACATGGCCAACAATTTAAATTATTTTATAATTACTCACTGAGCTTGGCATGGCCATCAGAGCACAAGGAGGCCAAGATTAACAGCATATTTTTAGATGATTCTCCTTCAAAGCAAGCACAGAAGTAAAAAATATGTTTAGATGTGGCAATTGTGGGAAAAATATCTTTGATCTTCTTCTAAAATATGTGGCAAAGAGAACAAAAGTAAAAAAAAAAATATTCGATGTTATGAAAGCTCTTGTGAGAAGCATGTTTTTATTTGACATTTAAGAGCTATCTCTGTTTATATCTTTTTCAACTCCTGATCTCCAGCTTAAGAGCAAGTAACAAAAGCAGAATGTTGAAGAATAAACAGAATGAGTAATGTGCCAGAGAAGAGGTGAGGGGCAAGAAGATGGTTGAACAGAAACCGAGAACCCCCGCTCCACGCGCCGCCCAGCCTGATCCACAGGGTGTCTGGACCCTGTGCTTTTTGCTCTTTGATGCTCTTTACAGACTCAAAGTGTAGTCATTCATCCACTCGGCCAACCACAGACTAGGTGCCAGGGTCTATGCTAGCAGTAAAAGATAAAAACAGCACTGTCGATGAAGATATTAATAGGAGAAAACAGTCACATAAAGAGATATATGAGTTAAAAATAGAAGGACCACACATTCCATTTTTGCAGCACAGTCTTAATTTTAAACATATTGGATAATGTAATTTTCCTAGCATCATTTCACTTTCCAAGTGTCCCAGGTGGGACAATAAATGCAGTGTTATAATAGAAATCTGAATAGTTTCTCAAAGGATACAAGTGGTTAAGTCCATCTGAGGGAGTCTGGGAAGAGTTCACGCAGAAGAAACGTTTGAAGGGAATATAACGGATAAGTAGCTATGAGCCAGGAAAGGGAGACTAGGGTTGGACACTTCAGGCAGATGGAGCACTAAGGGCCAAGCTTCAGGGTTACAAGCAAGCACAGTACTTCAGAAGAGAAGAGGATGGCAGAAAGGAGGAGGCTTAAAGAGGATGGAAATGCTTTTGTGTTAAAAGTGTATGGGTAATGGAACAGACTAGATTAAGGATGAATGAAACTGCTTCTGAGAATCCAGGTGGGTTGATGACCATGGCTCATTAGTGCGTTCCAGCTTCCCACCTGGCAATTTCTCTAACAACATCCGTGAGATCAGGTGTAAAAGCAAGATAAGCCAGGTGACATTAATTCAACATTTTATGAAAAGATAAAACAAAAGGACAAAACATTGAATGAATGCAGTGGCAAGAGAGACTTTAGTACAATAAAATGCTTCTTCATAGCTGTGTAAATTGGGAAGTACAGTTAGACTGAATGGGGGAGAGGTAGGAAAAAATAATGGAAGAAACTAAAAGACTAGATTAATGGATCTCAAATTATGGTGTATATAAGATAGCTGAGTGTTTACTAAATTACATTCCCTGGTACTTTTCCACTCTCACTCCTAGATATAGAAAATCTGGTATGAGTCTCAAAAGTCATATCAAAGGGAAGAGTATGGAGGAAGTGAAGTGTAGTGAAGACTGAGTGAGTGTATGGAGAATTATTGAACTCCAGGCAAGAGATGCTCTGCTTCTCTCTAAGAATATGCTTACAGCAACTGCTGTGTTTAGTCCACTCCTTCATTCCTACAATTTCTCATTCATACACTCATTCTAAGGCAGATTCCAGAGGTGCCTGGGTGGCTCAGTTGGTTAAGAGTCTGACTCTTGACCTCAGCTCAGGTCATGATCTCAGGGTCATGGGATCAAGCCTGGACTCTGCACTCAGTGTGGAGTCTGCTTGAGATTCTCTCTCTCTTTCTCCCTCTCCTCCTCTGCCTCTCCCCCTGCTTGCTCTCTCTTTCTCTTAAAATAAATCAAATAAAAGATTCAACTTAACCAAACAGGTGAAAGACCTGTACACTGAAAACTATAAAACACTGATGAAGGAAACTGAAGAAGACACAAATTAATGGAAAGATATTCTACGCTTATGGAGTGGAAGAATTACTATTGCTAAAATGCACACACTACCCAAAGCAATCTATAGATTTAATGCAATCCCTATCAAAATTCTAATGGCATTTTTTGGTAGATTCCAGAAATAGAACAAACAACCTAAAATTTGTATGGGACCACAAAAGACCATGAATAGTCCAAGCAATCTTGAGAAAGAAGAACAAAGCTGGTAACATCAAATTTACTCATTCCAAACTGTATTACAAAGGCATAGTAATTAAAACAGTATAATATTGGCATAAAACAGACACATAGATCAACGGAACAATATGGAGAGCCTGGAAATAAACCCATACATATTATGGCTAATTAATTTACGATGAAGAAGTAAAAAATACACAACGGATAAAGGCCATGCTTTTCAACAAATGGTGCTGGAAACACTGGACAGTCACATGTAAAAGAATGAAACTGGACCACTTTCTTAGACCACATGTGAAAATAAACTCAAAGTGAATTAAAGACTTGGAGGTAAGCTTTCAAGTGAGAAGGGTGAGTGAGAAGTGAGAGGAAAACAAAGGGTATGAACCCCTTGACTTCAATCTTGGCAATGATTTTTTTTTATTCTGACACCAAAAGCAAAGGCAACAAAAGCAAAACAATCAAATGAACTAATCAAACTTTTAGCTTCTGCTAAGGAAAAGACGCTATCAAAAATATGAAAAGACAGCCTACGGAATGGGAGAAGACACTTCCAAACCATATATCTAATAAGGTGATAATATCCAAAATATATAAAGAACTCATACAACTCAATAGCAAAAACCGAAGACATCCAGATGGCCAACAGACACATGAAAAGGTGCTCAACATCACTGATCATCAGGGAAATGCCAATCAGAACCACAAAGAGGTATCACTTCACCACTATTAGATGGCTATCTACTATCAAAAAGAGAAGAAATAACAAGGGTCAGCAAAGATGTGGACAAAAGGGAACCCTCATGCACTGTTGATGGGAATGTCTACCAGTGCAGCCACGGTGAAGAACAGTATGGAATTTTCTCAAAAAATTACAAATAGAACTACCACATGATCCAACAATTCCACTTCTGGGAATATACCTAAAGGAAATAAAATCACTGTGTTGAAGAGATATCAGTATCCCCACATCCATTGTAGCATTATTTATAATTATCTCCACCCCCAAGTTCATTACAAATTTGCAACAACCAAGACCTGGAAACCATCTAAGTGTCCACCAGTGGATGGATGGATAAAGAAAATGTAGTGTGTGTGTATACATATATATATGTATACACACACACACACACACACACACAATGACATATTATTCATCGACCAAAAAGAAGGAAATTCTGGCATCTGTGAAATGGACAGACTTTGAGGGTATTATCCAAAGTGAAGTAAGTCAGACATTGAAAAACAAATACCATGAGCTCACTTACATGTAGAATCTAAAATAATAATGATGGAAAGCCTGGTAACTATAGTTAATAATACTGTATTATATATTTGAAAGTTTCTAAAAGAATAGACCAAAAAGTTCTCATCACAAGGAAAAGAATTTAGTAATTACAGGTGGTGATGGATATTAACTAGAGTTACTGTGGTGATCATTTAACAATATACACATATAGGGAATCATGATGTGGTACACCTGAAACTAACAGAAGGCTATATGTCAATTATATTTCAATTTTAAAATAAAATAATCCAAAGGGTTTAATTCACCTTCCAGCATTGGCAAATGGGTTAATACATACCTCAGTTTCATCATCTGTAAAATGGGTATAAAATACCTATACCATAGGGATGGTGCATTAAATGGCAACATATATGCAATGGACCCTAGGTAGAGACTGAAATATCATAGTCACTTGAAAAGTACCAGTTCCTTTCATTTGTGGAGTTCTGTGTTCTTATACATATCAACCCTTAGACAATTCCAGAAGACCACTCTTCAAGTGGACTTAGTCAGGTGCAGTTCTGTCTGTGTGCCTACAGTAGATTCCAGATGATCAGAAATCATTTAGAAACCCAGGAAGATCAGGGCAGGGTAGATGCTCTAAGTCTTTTTAGAGAATTCTTAGATTCTAAGGAGAGCAAATTGTTCAACTCAGGGTCTATGTGACTGGTGTAGAATCACAAAATATTTAGAGGTCACCTAGTCTGAACATGTCATTTATTAATTAGGACATGGATGTGAAAGAAAGTCAAGTCATTAGCCAATTCATAGAAAACAGTGGTGGAAATGGACCTAGCACCCAGGAGCTCTGACTGCCACACCAGGGCTCGTGGGATTAGTCCCTCATTGGTGCCTCAAACATTCACTAATTCATTTGTTCATTCACTTTACAAATTTTATTGAGTAGCTTGGATGTGTCAGGCCTTGTTCATGACACTGGATACTCACATAGCCAATAATCTGATACTATCAGCTGAAATTGGTTGAGGTCTCATGGTAGGTAAAATACTGTTTTCAATACTTTGCATATATTAATTCATTAATCTCTACTTTTTTACAGAATATTTTATGTTGGTATTTTTATGTGTTTCTGGTATTTGGAAAATAATTAGTCAATTCATATAGTCTAAATATTGAGAAATTAATATTCAAATAATGTGTTTGTCTGGGTTTTTAATAAACTGGGGGAAGTAGGTAAGTGGAAATTGTACTGGGCAAATGAGTAGTGAACTCCACATCATTCTACAACTCTTTTAACCTAAAACTGTCTGTCTTAACACAATGTTGCTTTAACACAAGCAAGTGTTACTGCTTGTAAGTTGCTGTTGCTTGAAAAAACCCAATTCTGTCACTTAAGTATTTTCTGTCCGTGTTGCTCACAGGTTTGAACATTAACTTATCCATGCAAAAACTTAATTATCTTCTTTGATTTTTAAAATGTTTGCGAAATGATGTATATGCAGATATCTTCCTCCTCTCTTGCTCATTTCAACCTTTATGCACATCACAGAATCATCCAAACTATTTCAATTTTAGTTTCAGTTTTGATCCAAAATCTGAATCTTAAACAATGATAAACATTTAAACTTTGTTGGCACATCACACTAAAAGTATTTGTGTTATTTCATCATTTAATGACTAAATCTACTGTGTGAATTTGTAATTTCATGTCTTCATTGTAATCCTCTAATAAAAAAAATGACCAAATTAGTACAGATTGTTAAAAAATGATTGGGGGGATTTTTATTTTCCCCACTTTACAGGTGAAGGAACTGAAACCAGAAGAATTAAATATCTCTCCCCTAATTGTATGAGCAGTAGAAGTCATATTAGAATTGGACCTGATCCCTACTCTTCACACTATACTATCCCTTGGAGAGAAGGAACTCTAACAAAGTTGACCAATAATAAAACACACACCAGGAGTGATCGCACAGTAAAGAAAATAGAGTAAACCCAGAAGGTAGTAGTGAGGAGAAGGGTTGCAATCTGTCCAGACACTAGCAGGGAGATTTCCACATTGCAATAACACTAACATGGAAAAGACTGGAAACCACCTAAATAAAGAGTGGAGGGGACACCTGGGTGGCTCAGTGGGTTAAGCATCTGCCTTCAGCTCAGGTAATAATCTCAGGGTCCTGGGATTGAGTCCGGCATTGGGATCCCTGCTCGGTGGGGAGCCTGCTTCTCCCTCTGTCTGCTGCTCCCGTGCTTGTGTTCTCTCTTTCAGATAAATAAATAAAATCTTAAAAAAAAATAGTGAAGGAATAATTTCACACACAGGGATTATTAGCTTGCGAGAAGGCTCAGGTGTGTGAGGGGTGGTGGGACTCAAGTGTGGAGAGCAAGGGTGAGAATGAGAACAGCCACTGTTGGAGAGCAAGGCAGGGTCCAGATTGTGGGTGCCTTGGCCACATTAAGACATTCTGATGCCATTGTAAGTGCAAAAATAAGTTACTGAAGCATTTTAACCCGAGACCTTGATTTCTGGGTCGTTTACATCTTCTCTTCCGTCTTACTCAACCAAGCGCGCTCTACATGTTCAATTGTGAATAAAGGTTAGAGTTAAATTGGCTGTCATTAAAATTACCAATAGAGAAGCCTCCCCCCCCATTTGATTGCTTCTTTATGGTTAAGAGGGGACACAGGCCACATAGAAATAATAAGCAGTAATACAGAGCTAAATATATCTCAGAGCTTTCAGTTTTCATGCCAATAAAAATATTACCATCCCGCCCACACCACCATCCACATATCTGAATAAGTAAGTAACAATGTGGCTATTTAAAATGAAAAGGTCAGCCATAGGTCCGTATTTTTAGAAATCCCCAGCCTAAATGAAATAAAGCATCCAGCTAGAATTTTTTCTCAGCCCACAGGTTCCCTGTTCATGTTTTACCAAAATGAATTACTTCTGCCATTAAAAGAAATATGCCCTTGAAAAAATATGTGTTGCTTCAGTGATCCATCCGAACCAGAAAATGTATACCAGAGCAAAAGCAAACATAGATTTGCCTCTGACATAGAGAACTGCCAAAAGCAGGAGAGGGATGGAATGGAGAGAAATATTTCCAGGAATTATTTTCATGACTCCATTAAACAATAAACTTAAATTAGCTTAAAATAAACTTTGAAGAATACTTAAACTTATTAGAGCACACTGGTGTCTGGGTCCAGGATAAAGGAGGATAAAAATGACAATTTGGACCCAGTTCAAGGTTTACTTCCAAGGAGGCTAAGCATTCCTGCAAAGGAAAATGAAGGGACCCCAATGAGGGAGGAAGAGTGTGCTCCCTGTGGCCTTCGTCCATCTTGCAGAATAGCCCAGGCTCAGGGTTCGCAGCAGCCCTCACAGAGAGGATGTCCACCCCAGCAAAGGCACATGGAATCACACGCTTTCTGCCCTGTACACCCCCAAGTCCCATTAGCACCGGATGCTATTTTTACTTAATGCATAAGACCCTAAATTCACACCTCAGCAACCTTGTCTCCAAAGGCACAACATCCAAGTCATGGGTCTCAACCTTTTGCTGTGCAAGGACTGGGCAATCCCTCCTGGAAGTCTTCACTGCAGAATGTGGAAATCCCATGCAGGGGCTCTCAAAGGCCAGCCAGGCACAGCCCACAAGAGCGACACGCACTAAGTTACAAGAGGGATCGACTCCTCACGCCAGGCTCTGCACGTTCTGTTGCTTGTGGAAGTGCATCTGGAACAAACTGGTAAGAGCCTGAAGAATAGGTTACCATTTGTCTAGTCCCAAAGCCTGAATGAGATGCTAAAAAATGACCGAGGATGGTGTGTCACTGGTTGGGCTTCTGACTCTCGGTTTCATCTGGGGTTGTGATCTGGGGTTGTAGGATCAGCCCAGCATGGAGCCCCGTGTTGGGCTCCACAATTGGTACCGAGCTTGCTTGGGACTCTCTCCCCCACTCCTTCTGCCGCTCCACCAGCACTCTCTCTCTCTGTCTCATAAATAAATAAATCTTTTTTAAAAATAACCAATGATGGTTAACTCAACTCAAGAAAATATGGAGAAAGAAACAGCATCAGGATAGAGATGTGATAGTCTCTAGAATTTAAGTGGGAAAGTGTTCTCCTCATCTTTTCATAATAATGTTTGACTTGTATGTAAGAATATTTCAGAAAAGCAGCAGTGTATTTGAATACTGGAAGTTTCTGTGGAGACAAGATTAAATCTGGGCTGACCAAGCAAAGCCCTGTCTATTTAGCCATTCCCCGATCACACTGACCTAGTGAGGAACACTTTCACGTTTGAGAGCACAGTGGTAGAAATCTTTTTTTTTTCATTAATTGTTCTTTTTCTCACAAAACATTGTGGGAAGATTGCATCAGCTCTGAAAACTCCACCCAAATACATATTTTTAAATCCCTTTTGTCCAACAACACAAGATTCAATCCTGCAGTAAATGAGTAACGCAAGTCGTAGGTGTAATTATACTATTCAATCCTTGTAGAGATCTTAAGACAACACGGTACCCATTTATAAATGGTCTCTACAAGAGCATGGAACTGAATGAGATGGTCCTTCTGATCACTGTCCCTCTACCTACATCTCGAAAGGCAATGAAGCATTTTCTGTTTGGTAATGCTTTAGAGCTCACGAAGTGCTTAAATAGACACCAAATTATTTGATCCAACCTTTTAGAAACACAGAAACTGACACCCAGAACAGTCAACTGACTTGTTCAACACCATCCTGCTAACAAGTTAAAGAACAAAAGTTAAACCGAGGGGTTCTTTCCACAGTGTCAATGTGAGTCCCCAGCGGCAAGCCTAAGACTCCGCACACAAGCACACCCGTATTTTAATCAGTATAGTCCTCTGATATTTTCTCAAAGCAACGTCGGTACATAATCTCAAATAAATAATGCACTCTCATACCGCGCGGGCTGACCTCATATGACCTATCCATCAACACGTATAAAATATACCACCATCCCATCTTTTCTTTCAAAACTAATGAGCACAGGAAGTAATCTCATCCTAGTTTTCAGACGGACACCTGTCAATCCTTGCGTTGTTTGTTTACATACTGGCAAATGCTAGGATGTCACGTGCCCAGCTCAGCATCCCACTCAATGAAAACTTTGGGAAAATGGTAATTTATCATTCCCTCTGAAAATGTGTTTATGGGTATTGATTTGTCTTATAGCATCAATGACTATACCAAATAGAACATGAATTTAGATTTCTACTATGGAATGAAATACAAAGAAATGGCATAGTTGCATGAGATGAAATGCTGAGTACATAATTTTGAAGTCTTTAAATTCAAAATGCCAGTTACTTGATCTGCCCTTATCTTCCTGAAATGACCCAGCCCACTGCCTCAGGTGAGATAACAACGGACTGGATATAGTCACTCTCCCTGCCCCCGACCCTCCTCCGGACTACACCCACCCTGAGTACTTCCCTGGCAGGGGATCAGACCAACCCAGGGCCTTTAGCAAATAAGGCTCCTCCCTACAGGCCCTGACCTATACCTTCAAGAGTTCCAGCTCCTGAAGTGCACCAAACACACTGTCCATCCGCTGTTGGAACCACAGATACCACAGGAAGACCTATGCAGTGATAAACACTTGCTCTGAAATGTTTATAGAACTGAGGTTATGGAGGCCATTCAAAGGCCCCAAATCTTTGAAAGTTGTCCAAGAGGAGAATCTCAGGGGGAGGTGTTTTGGAGACAGATGAGGAGAAGCTGGATGCAGCAGGACCCTAGCAGCAGGAGGCGAGTGGCCTCTGTCGCCCACTTCCCAGGTCCCAGCCTCCACCTCAGGGAGGCCAAACGACACTTCACTCCGGAACTCAGATAGGTGTGGGACGCCCCGCCAGCAAGCTTAAACGGGTCTCTGTTACTTACACCTGAAAAAATATACCAACCAGGACATGAATATTACCTTGGCTTTGGGAATCTGGGTGTGTGGGCAGGCAAGGGAGTTTTCCTCTGGTTATCTTTTATATCCATGAACAAACACATAAGATAGGGGGAAAGGTTTTAATTTTTTCAAGTAAAAGTTCACCACTATTTCCAAAAGGGAGAAGGAAGAAGTGGAAGAGGCTCTTTACTGTCCTTTAAAATTTAAGGATCAGGAACAAATTTCCTACCAGAAAATCATGATCCTGCCAGTCACGGAGAAACACAATACCCTAAAATGTTAGCAGGAATGCTGCGGGCTAATCACACACACACACTCAGTTCATATTTGGAATGATAAGTTAGGACGAGGCGCACAGGAGAACGTGGTAGGGAGTTGCCCCAAGGCAGGCGTCTGTCTATATCTGGCCCCTCCCACCCCGGGACCACTGCATAATTACTGGCCTCTTGTTTGATACTCACTTCCAGGCAGCGGCGTCCCTCTTCAGCTGGGCAACATTCATGAGTGGATCTTGCTGCCCCACACGGGCCATACGGAAGCTTTTTCTTAGTTCTATTGGCATAGAATGAGATGAGGACATTTCTGAGAAAACAGCCACTTGTTAAGACACTGATTCTGGGGGCACCTGGGTGGCTCAGTCCGTTAAGTGTCCGCCTTTGGCTCAGAACATGATCCTGGTGTCCTGGGATGGAGCCCTGTGCCAGGCTCCCTGCTTAGTGGGGAGTCTGCTTCTCCCTCTCCTCTGCCCCTCCCCACAGCTTCTGCTCTCTCTCTCTCTCAAATAAATAAATAAAATCTTAAAAAAAGAAAGAAGGAAGGAAGGAAGGAAGGAAGGAAAGGGAAGGGAAGGAAGGAATTGATTCTGTTGAGAAATGCACTGATCATCAGTTGGAGTTGTAACTTTTTTACCCGGACCTTAATGAAGAGGTTTTCATTCATGTTCTCCCCAGGGACTCCCAGGTCCTTTGATGGGACATGTGTTGGTTCAGCAACCCATGATCTCTTTATGCCAATTTCTCTTTGGTTTTAAAGAAATTTTAAGCAACAGAATAAAATCATGGGGGAAAAAAGTGCCAGGATACTGTTATAATATACTTTTTAATAATCAACATGATATTTTATGGGCTTAAATTGCTTAAATGTATGATGTACTTTGAACTTAACCAAAGTAGGATACTTAATAATATCATTATCCACAAGGAGGCATTTTGTTTTGATAATTGGATAGAGAAGAATAAATATCTTGTGGCGCCTGGGTAGCATCATCATCAGGTAAGCCCCCAACTCTTGATTTCAGCTCAGGTCATGATCTCAGGGTCCTGGAATGAAACCCCACATTGGGCTCAACGGTCATTGGGGAGTCTGCTTCTCCCTCTCCCTCTGCCCCTCCCCACACACCTTCTACCCCTGTATTCTGTCTCTAAAATAAATAAATCTTTAAAAAAAAAAGAAAAGAAGAAATATCTCTGACATGAATAGCAATTGCCAATCTTCATGCCTCACAACAGTAAATTCTGGAGGACCACACGATCACCTCAGGGCAAAATGGTTGTGCTGCTTGTGTAAAGACATGGAAGTCTAGTAGAAAGCTCTGCAAGGTGCAAAGCTTTGAAGCCAATACATTTTCCCTCCACTAAGAAACTACCATTTTAAAGACGAAGCTCATAGTTTGGAGACCCTGAAGTTAGGCATAAATAATTTATATTTATCTAGGTCGAATGCCTCTCTGGCATGCAAAGTGCTCCAATTATCTGGACCAGACAAGTACTTCATTTTCATTTTCTGGGGTGATATGTTTATGGTCAAATATATCTGTGGATATTTCTGCATGATTACTTGCAATGGGCTTGTTCATTCCCCCACTTAAACTGGCTAGAAGTTGGTTTAATGTTTTGCTATATTGAAATTTATATTAATCCTGAAGGGTCATACTGAATTATGTGAGTGTGTTTTATGATGGTTTTATCCTTAGTAGACTGTACAGAGGAGACTTGAGGTATTAAAGAAAGTCTATTTTCCATAATTAAGCACCTTCTGTTCCCTTTGTCCCTCTCACATTTAACTATAATTGTATTTATCTAACCACTAACACATTTCTTTTGAGAAGGAAAGATCTTAGCGTAATGAAGTTGTTTTTGAAGGCAATAGCAAACCCATAGTTGCACAGGAAAAGGCAAGGATTCTAATTCTCAAATGAGTTTTCTGGGACCTGAATGTTATTTTCTGCTGTTCCCCATTCAGAGCTATTTTCTTACTTTTACCAAATGGGGAACAGTATGGAAAATTTGCAGAAGGGAAAATCATGAGAACTGGTGGTTCTTTTTCCTCCTTTTGGTATTTCTTACTTATACATTCAAAGAATTCTGTTTTTTCCTTCTCTGGCATGCAATTATCAAAAACAGGGGGGGTGGAGAACATTGTTTGCAGGTTTTGGATACTGTCAGAGGCATCATTTTGAAGATACTGAGAGCAAATCCAAGAACGCCTTCATTTTTACCTTCTTTATTTTTAACTTCAAAGAATTGGTGGATTCCCACTCCACAGATCATGACACGGATGTCACTGTCTTTGGAAGTCCCTTTCTTTAGGGTTTATTTTTAAAACCTTCATCCTCTGTAGCAACTTCACGATACCCCCAGTTCCCCAAAGGAAGTAACACGAGAAGAAAAATTAAACATTTGACCTCAGAAGCTTCCAAGCATCCTCAAAAGGTGAACGGGAAAATAAAGGGGGACAGAGAGAGGGCAATTATTCAGAAAGGAAAATGAATTTTGGGTGAATCAGGTCTTCATTTTTTGAAAAATGGCACTGATATGTAACTACCACTTAAAATTGACCTACAAACTCCAGCAGTCATCCTCAATTGATCTGCCCTTTCAGCTTTCACGTACACTCTAGGAGCAATGTCTCCACGATGCATCCCTGTATCCTCTCAGTTAGCCCAGTCTCTACTGGCATCCTCCTGGTCCAGAACACCAAGGGCATCTGACCTGGACCAGAGCCCAGTCCCATTCTGGTCTTCCTGCTCACACACATGCAAATATGTTTCTGCCACACTGGCCTTTCCCCTCCAATCTCAAGACCTGTGCATGGACTCTTTCCTCCGCCTGGAAAACCCCTCTTCCTAATTTAACTTCTACTGTTTCACATCATTCAGTTTTCAGATCAACTATGGCCTCTGGAAAGATGATTTCTATGATCATCCTATGGAAAGTAGCCCTACTCAAGCCCAAGTTATTTTGCATTTTATTACTTGGTGTATTTTCTTTCTTTCTTTGCTAATTTCTATTGAAAAATTTCATGTCTGTTTATTTGCTTATTTTATATCTACCACTTCCCTTTTGTAATTCCAGAGAAGGTAAACTCCACAAAAGATACGGCTACTATCCTTCTTCGTGTTACAGAGAACATGAGTCTGCCTGTGGGCAATTGAATGCTTCCTAAATGGGTGAAAGTATCAGGCATGCTACTGGGTGACATCATCCATCCATCCTAAGAGCAGATACACCATATTCTCATTATTGCTATTTTGTAGATGAGAAAACCGAAGTGTAGAGAGATTAGATAATCTGGCCAAGACTCCACGAATAAGAAATGGCATATCCGGAATCAACACCACTTGATTTGAAGTAATTTGTTCATGTTCCAAAGCCGTTGGTGTTCTTACTGAGCCTGTGATTTATAAAGATGACTTCCTATGGGGTAGGTGTTTCCATCTCTGTTCTTATGGGTGAGGAAGTTGAGGCACAAGACAATCAATCCTTTTGCCCCAAATTGAGCAGGTGGAATCCGGTGGGGTCAGAATTTGAATCACACTTTCTCTAGTGTAATCTCAGGCTTTTTCTATCCAGCATGCCACCTCATCTATCAAATCATAGTACTAACCTTAAGTTATTACAATAGAAGTTCTTAGGAACAAAAGAGGTTAAATATAAGCATACCATTTTTTTTACATTAGACATCAAATTCTTGCCATCAGAGTACACCGTAAATGTGCGTGAATAACCTCTCTAAGAACATGAGTCTTAACCTTACCACCATCTCTGTACAAAGAACTCGGTACTGTAACCAATCCTGTACGGACAGTCCATTTTTGCAGAGCAGCAAGTTCAATCATCTGGGAGAGGAGGAACCCAGATGTAGGCTTTGCAATAAAATCAGTTTCAGTTATAATTTTGTGGCAAAAAATATTGCCACTGGCCCCCAAATCCATGCTCTTCTCATCTTCTTGGGAACATGGCTGGAGGGCTGACCTCATTTCCGGCTCCATCTCATTATGTGTGCCCATAAGATTAAATTCCAGACAATGGAATGTGTGAGAGAAAGTAATAAGCAAGTCCTCAAAGGTTGGCCCAGGAAAATCTTTACAAAGGCTTCTCAGAGCGCTTTTTCTTCCTGACTGCTTGAAATGGAGATCACTCCAAGGTCACCTTGGAAGCATCCGTAAGTCTGGGTTCCTGAAAAACTGGATGGGGTAGAATATCTTGCCAATCTGTTCACTGGAAAAACACTGTTGGTTGAGGAAGGAATAGAACTTTCCAGTCTGTTCTACAACAGTTTCTACAGTAGATTAGCTCACATAAAATGTGTCACATGGGAAAATGGTTAGAATCTGACATGGGTGATGTGCCCTAATGTGTGATCTCCCCACGCATGCCCATGGTTTGTGCACATTGAAGCAACAGCTGAACAGGCACAGAGCAGTACGGAGCTGCCGACTTCTATACACTCCACGTTCACCCCACATTCCATCACTTGCTGTGTATCTCAGACTTCTCGTGGTCTCCTTGCCCTCGTCTCCACCACTCTGAAGCTCGAATATTCCTCGTACTCTTCTGCCCTTATTCTCCCACTTCGTCAAAAGTACCTTCCGAGTGTTCTCTTACTTATCAGAAGTTTAAGGCAAACATCAGAAATGAAGACCTGATTCACAGCAAAAGTGAGTGGAAAGAACCGGGATCAGATAAGCGCCTGATCCCACCCCACCACTTACACAGACTCTGCCTGCTCTCAATATCTCCATCAGAGTCATACTTTCGTCACCATCCATGAACAGACAATGGCACCTCATTATCGTTCATAGTCCAGTTTACACAAGGGTTCACCCTTGCCATTCTGCCATTTTTGACAAAAGTATGATGATGTGTATCCACTACTGTGTTATCCTCCAAAACAGCTGAAAAGCTCTGTATTCCAACAGCTCATCTCTCCCTCCTCCCTACCTCATGGAACCACCGACACCCCTACTCTTTCCATAGATTTACCTTTTCAGGATGCCAGGTAGTTAGAAATATGTCTTCCTTAATATACTAGTATTTTTTTTTCTTCTTGTTTTTAGTGTTCTGTTTAGAACTTTATAGAGTTACTAAGCTCCATAGTTTTCAAAGGGTCTTCCCCACCTCCATTCTTCCCAGAAGTGCTATTTTATAGAATGGGTTATCCTTTAGGAATGGGCATATTAGGTTTTTACAGCACCTCACTTGAATTTGAGCCATTATAAACTTGGGGTCTCTGTGTTATAAGACTTAGCTGACTCTAGCCTATACAGGTCCTTCACTAAAGTCGCTTTTACCCAAAGGAGTAGGGCATTTTGAGACAGTGCTGTTGGAAGCAGTGTAGTATGGTAGTTGTGTGGCCTCCAGCAAGTGTCTAAGTCTTGATCACCTTATCTGTCAAATAGGTCTTACAGGTTTTTGTGAGTATTCCGCCAAAGAAGCTGTGGGATGGACTCCGTTCAGGACGGTCTCTCATTCATGCGAATGTTTAGATTCCAAGTTTTATGGCTTTGTTATCAGACATGCCGCAATTCTGCCACTTACTATCCGTACCATCTCGGGAATGTTTTTTAACCCCGTAAATCATCATTTTCTTCATCTGAAAAATCTGTGACAAGGAATGAATACTTTAACTCAGTAAGAGAGATCACGTACGCAAAACTAGTAGACATGTAAAGCACCACGTTCAAGCAGAAAAAATGACATTCAAATGCTTTCCCGGGAATAGCAGGCACATTTCAAAAAGCAGGTTTTCAGTGCTTTTCCAAGTCATATCTTGTAGGTAATTGGCGTCCTTGCATACATATCAGAATGGCTCCGGGGTCGCCAGTGTGAGAAAGGAATATGCCTGTAATCAGCAGTGCACACACTAAGCGTAGGAAAAAGAAAATTTCTAACTGCAGCACTTTCATCTAATTCACCCAGGGACATATTCACAGAGGGAACTCTAGCTCAGTAAATAGTTTATTAAAATTCTTTCTGAGTTTCATTGTATCCAGTTTAAAAAAAGGAGATAAGACAAATGAGATACATCAAAATAAATCCCAGAATTTGAGAATTAAGCAATAAAAAATAAAGAAACTGGAAGAAATAATATGTATTTATCAGTTATTGGGCAACAGAGGGACTTTCTGAATATATTATAGAAGGGAACCATAAAATAAAAACTTAACCAATAAGACTTCCTAAAATTTTTTGTTTTTAACATTTCAAGTTTTTATTTAAATTCTAGTTAGTTAAAACGCAGGATATATTTTATGGTTCCCGTCTACAATATTATATTTAAAAAGTCCCTCTGCTGCCCAATAACTGATGGAACTCTTGATTTCAGCTCAGGTCATGATCTCAGGGTCCTGAGATAGAGCCCCCATGTTGTCAGGCTCCCTGCTCAGTGGGCAGTCTGCATCTCCCTCTTCCTCTGCCCTTTCTCCCATGTGTTTTCTCTCTCAAATAAATAAGTAAATAAGTCTTCATATATATATATATAGAGAGAGAGATACATAGATATATAGATATATATACACACACATATTCATATATATATATATATATATATATATTTGGTAGAATTTGCCTGTGAAGCCATCTGGCCCTGGACTTTTGCTTATTGAGAGGTTTTGATTACTGATTCCATTTCTTTGCTGGTCATAGGTATGTTCAAATTCTCTATTTCTTCCTGATTCAGTTTTGGTAGTTTGTACGTTTCTAGGAATTTATCCTTTTTTTTCCAGGATGCCCAAATTGCTGGTACATAATTTTGCATAATAGTCTCTTATAATTGTTTGCATTTCTGTGGTATCTATTGTGATTTCTTCTTTCTCATTCACAATTTCAGTTTTTTAATTTATTTTCTTTCTTCTTTTTGGTAAATATGGTTAGGGGTTCATCAGTTTTATTAATTCTTTTAAAGAACCATCTCCTAGTTTCATTGATCTGTTCTACTGGGGTTTTGGTTGTTGTTATTATTGTTTCTATGTCATTTATTTCTGCTCTAATCTTTATTTCCCTTCCCCTGCTGACTTTAGGGTTCATTTGCTTTCCTTTTTCTAACTCATTTAGGTGTAAGGTTAGGTTGTGTAGTTGAGAGTTTTTTGCTTCTTGAGGCAGGCCTGTATTGCTAAAACTTCCTTCTTATGACTGCTTTTATTGCATCCCAAAGGTTTCAGACTGTCATATTTTCATTTTTATTTATGTGTATATATATATTTTTATTTCTTTTCAGCATAACAGAATTCATTGTTTATGCACCACACCCAGTGCTCCATGCAATATGTGCCCTCCATAATACCCACCACCTGGCTCCCCCAACCTCCCACCCCCGCCCCTTCAAAACCTTCAGATTGTTTTTCAGAGTCCATAGTCTCTCATGGTTCACCTCCCCTTCCAATTTCCCTCAACTCCCTTCTCCTCTCCATCTCCCCTTGTCCTCCATGCTTTTTGTTATGCTCCACAAATAAGTGAAACCATATGATAATTGACTCTCTCTGCTTGACTTATTTCACTCAGCATCATCTCTTCCAGTCCTGTCCATGTTGATACAAAGTTGGGTATTCATCCTTTCTGATGGAGGCATAATACTCCATAGTGTATATGGACCACATCTTCCTTATCCATTCGTCCATTGGAGGGCATCTTGGTTCTTTCCACAGTTTGGTGACCGTGGCCACTGCTGCTATAAACATTGGGGTACAGATGGCCCTTCTTTTCGCTACATCTATATCTTTGGGGTAAATAGTATAATTGCAGGGTCATAGGGAAGCTCTATTTTTAATTTCTTAAGGAATCTCCACACTGTTCTCCAAAGTGGCTGCACCAACTTGCATTCCCACCAACAGTGCAAGAGGGTTCCCCTTTCTCCACATCCTCTCCAACACACATTGTTTCCTATCTTGCTAATTTTGGCCATTCTAACTGGTGTAAGGTGATATGTTTTTTATTTCTTTTTTTTAATCTCCTAATTAACCCATTCACTCTTTAGTAGGATGTTCTTTATCCTCCATACATTTGTGATCTTTCCAAATATTTTCTTGTGGTTGACTTCAAGTTTCATAGCACTGTGGGCTGAACAATACACATTGTATGATCTCAGTCTTTTTGTATTTGAGGACTGGTTTGTGACCCAGTATGTGATCTATTCTGGAGAATATCCCATGTATTTGACAGTAAGGTATATTCTGCTGCTTTAGGATGGAACGTTCTGAATATGTCTGTGATGTCTACCTGGTCCAGTGTGTCATTCGAAGCCATTGTTTCCTTATTGATTTTCTGCTTAGATGATCTGCCCCTTGCTGTGAGTGGGATGTTAAAGCTCCTACTCTCATTGTGTCATTATCAATCAATTTCTTTGTGTTTGTTATTAATTGTTTTACATATTTGGCTGCTCCCAAGTTGGGGGCATAGATATTTACAATTGTTAGATCTTGGTGGACAGATGCACGAATGAAGATATAGTGACCTGCTTCGTCTCTTGTTACAGTCTTTGGTTTAAAGTCTAGTTTGTCTTATATAAGTATGGCTACTCTAGCTCTCTTTTGATGTCTGTTAGCCTAATAAATGGTTTTCCATCCTCCTGACTTTCAATCTGCATGTGTCTTTAGGTCTCAGATGAGTCTCTCACAGGCAGCACATAGATGGTTCTTGTGTTTTTATGCATTCTGACACCCTATGTCTTTAGATTGGAGTATTTAGTCCATTTACATTCAGAGCGATTATTGGTATATAGGAACTTAGTGCCATTGTATGACCTGTTAAGTCATTGTTTTTGGAGATTTTCTCTGTTCCTTGTGTATCTAGTGTGCTCCGTGCACTCTGCTGCTGTGTTCTGGCTGCTCCTTCCCTCAGGTCAGTCCCCTGCACAGTGTCTCCTTGCCCGCAGTGGAATGTTTGGAGCTTGTTCAGAGTGTGGTGCGTTTTAAGTAGGTGTGCTCTGGTCTGCTTGTTTAAAAAGCCTTGATCCTATTTCCACCAGAGCTGAAGCTTTGCAGTACTCTCCAGTGAGCAGACTTGGTGCATGCAGGGAATCTGTTCTGGACTTCTGGGGGAGGGGCGCACTGCTCTGGTTTTCAGGCATACCTGCCCTAGTAAAGAAACACCTGCAGAGTGCAGGGGTGGGACTTGGAGGAAGGCTCAGGCCTCCACTGTTGGTGCTGTGTTCCTCACTGCCGTCAGTCCTTGCTGACGGGCAGGGGGGGAAACGGCGCCAGTCCTCGCTCTCATCCCTGGAGAAGGGGTGTTCACACCTGCCACTGTCTGGGAAGCCCTCACAGAAGAGCAAACAATCACCCCCTGTGTGTCCCAGGCACCGGTCAGATCCCTGCCTTCATCCAGTCTGTGTCCGGATGATCTGTCCACCCAGCAGCACAGTGCACCTGTGTTTTATCTCAGGCATGCCAGCTGAGTTTCCAACTCCACACTTTAGGGATGTGGTGTGGTGAGAACCTACACAGATCGTCCAGGGGAGGGTCTCCTTGCACTGGGGCTGGTGCCAGCTCATCCCAGAGGAGCTGTCAAACCAATGCATAGGAGCTTGGAGGTCAGAGTAAAGTGCAGCAAAAAAGCCTGAGTCCAGGCTAACTGTCTTCAGTAGGTGGCTCTGTTCCCATGCTTAAGGGGCAGAGGAGTGCGAAGGCGCTGCAGGGTCTTTTGTCCCCTGAGAGGTAATGCCACCTCTTCCACATGCACTCTGAGAAGGGGGAAGCATCTCTCCCAGTGCATCCCAGGGGATCCTCAGATCATGCTGTCATCTCCTATGCTTCTGTCCTCCTCCATGGAAGTGTGGCAGTGCACGCCAGGCTCCACACTGGCCATGGACCGCTAAAACTCCAGTCTTTGAGCTCCACTGGTTGTAATAACTCACAATAATCAGTTCCTCTTTTTTTTCCCCAGGTAATGGTTTTGAGGAAGTGTTTTTTCTTGCGTGATCCCCTGTGCACTGCGCTCTCTCTCCCTCCCTGTCACTCTGTCTCCGCTCTCTCCATGATCAAGTCTCCCTCCCCTCTGCAGCATCTGTGATCCTTTTCTCCCCCAAATCACGTCCCCACACTTACTACCTTCCACAGCATGGGCTCTTCTCTCCCTCTAGCTGTACAGTTTGTCCTCTCAGCACTCAGATCGATTTCTTGGGTGTTCAGAATGATTTGATATTGATCTAGCTGTATTCAAGAGACAAAGCAAGCATAGAGTTCCCCCTACACCGCACCATCTTCTAATCTTCTGACTTCCTGAAAATTTTGAACTTCTGCATAAAAGTTTAATTCCCTCACTCATCACCCTAAAAAGGCAAACAACTAACCAGGAAAAAATATGGGTTATGGGATACATAAGATATATCTGGATTAATGGGGAAACAACACTTAAAGGATTAATAAAATTGGTGGTCTTATTCTATTGAAATACTCTCTACAAGGAAAAGAGAAACATCCAAATAGAAAGATAGCACTTTGAACTGAATGTTTTTGTCTCCTAAAAATTCCTTTGCTGAGATCCTAAGGCCCAATGTGATGGCATTAGGAGGCAGGGTCTCTGGGACATGCTCAGGGAGCCCTCATTAAGGCAGTAGAGCCCTTTTATAAAAGAGACCCCAGAATGCCCTCTCATCCCTCCTGTCATGATAGACAGGCTGAAGACAGCTGTATATGAACCAGGAAAGAACCTTCACCAGACACTGAATCTGCCAGTGCTTTGATCTGGGGCTTCCTAGACTCCAGAACTGTGAAAAATGAGTTTCTGTTATTTCCATTATAGCAGCCCAAACTGACTACAATAAATGGGTAAATGACAATTCCAAATAATTCACTGGCAAAAGAGTACCTGGTATATGCTAGACAGAACTCTAGGTGGTGGGAATAAAAACCAGAATGAAAAAGAGCCACGCTTCCTCTGCTCAGGAAGCTTGTCATCTAAGGGGAAGGTGGACAGTAAAAAAGTAAACAGGAGGCTGTGACATAAATAAACAGCATGATTTTAGGTGGCAAACAAATGTTTTACAAAAGCAGGGGAAGTAGATAAAGAACACAGGCGGAGAGGCTATTTTGGACCGCAGAGCCCGGGAGTGCTCCTATGAGAAGGTGACACTGAAGCAGAGCTGAGTGGAGTCAAAGAGTGAGTCTAGTGAAGATCTGGAAGCAGGGACGCGCTGTGGCTAGAGAAAGCCCACAGCATGGTCAAGGTCTCCGAGAGAAACAAACTCAGCATAACACAACAGTAGTGAAAAGCATGTGGGGGCGCCTGGGTGGCTCAGTGGGTTAAGCCTCTGCCTTCGGCTCCGGTCATGATCTCAGGGTCCTGGGATCGAGCCCCGCATCGGGGTCTCTGCTCGGCGGGAAGCCTGCTTCCCCACGCCCTCTGCCTGCCTCTCTGCCTACTTGTGATCTCTCTGTCAAATAAATAAATAAAATTTTTAAAAGAAAGAAAGAAAGAAAGAAAGAAAGAAAGAAAGAAAGAAAGAAAGAAAGAAAGGCAGGCGTGTGGCTACAGCAGAGTCAAACAGGAAAGGTGTCAGGAGAAAAGGAAGGTCCATCCCAGGTGGACAAATATTTATAATGCTTGACCAGTAATTCCCCTTCTAAAAATTTATGACATTGATAAAGTCACTGCACACATACATGCACACAGATATTCATCCATTATAATTCAAAATAATGCAATACTGAAAATAAACCAACGTACAACCCTAGAGACTATGGCATTAGTATGATATGACAAGAACTTCAACAGTTATGTAGAAATAAAATGATATTTTCAGACTACTTAGTAAGAGTAAATACTTGGGACAATACATTGAAGGGAAAAGAGCAGAATGCAAGAGAGAATGGCCTTAATTTTAGGGAGAAAACAAAAGAGAGAAGCAGGCAAGCAAGAACATTGAAATGTAAGCAGTGATTTTTACTGTGTTAAAAAATTATATGTGATTTCAATCTTCCTCTTTATATGCCCTGTGTTTTCCATTTTGTCCAGTGGCAATGTGTCACTCTTATATTTGAAAAGCCAGACAAAGGTTATTAAGAAAATTTAGTTCACACCCAAGAATGTCTTGCTTTTTATAAAATGGCCTACGATGGGTTATTCCCACGGTGAATTGTTTGTCCACCTTGTTTGGCTATAGACAGAGCAAAGGCAAGGGAAACACACGGTTCTCTGGATGTATTTTTGAAAAGAATCATCACGGACTGATGCGACGTTAGACAGGGAAGGGACAGAAAGATAGTCAAAGCACTTTGTTTTGAAGATGAGGAAACCAGGACTCAGGAGAGGTTATGTAATCTGCCAAGGATCCAACAGCAGTTCACAGCAGGAATCAAACTAAAGCCTCCGTGTCCTGATCCTCAATCCCTTATCCTATATCCCAGAACATCTACTCTAGCCTAACACCAGCATTACTAATGTCTGGAGATCGGTCAGATCGGTCAGAACACGAGGGAACAGATGACTGGGGAAAAGCTCTAACGTGGAGGAAAAAATCTAGCCCTAGTGAAGGAGGGGTGAGGATGACACAGAGACCTTCAGTTGGCCATGTAGCCGCTGGTGGACAGACTCAAGTACACAGAAGAAAGGAACAATTATTGACAGCTGAGGGACAGTGAACTGGCTAATAACACTTCAGAGTCTCCATTTTCAGGAAAAAGGTTCAATCAGGAGAGATACTTGAAGCAGCAAACTAGTAACCATCCATCCTTTGTAAGGCCTGGAGGGAGGGGAGATGTCAGATAGGATGCCTGGAGCCAGGAAGCTGGAGAATGTCTCTCTGTAAGGATGCTGCTCTCAGTTCCCTGGGGTTTTGCATATTTGCACCCTAGATAATAGTAGGTAACTCCTGAACCTTAAGACTCTTTCAATTGATAGCTCACCGGGGTTATTCCTGCCATGACACACATCGTAGATACTCCCTGCGTGCTTGCCATGCAAGCGTCTGGATGCTGTAACGCGCCATGATGCAGGATCTGTAGGACCACTCAGCAATTCCAGGAGCAACGCTGAATTCCGGAAGAGCTCCAACGGCACAGTGGAACAAGAGAAGTCCCCATCCGACTGACCTGTCACAGAATCCTAATTTTGTTGCTTTTTAACTTTGGATCAGGAGCTTCAGCGTCTCCATCTAGTCTACCTGACAGAGCCGCAAGGACGAGCTGAGACAATGGGTGTACATCACAGCGGACAGGGTGTGAAACAGAAAAAGCACAAGAGAAAGATTAGAGGCTCTTTCTACACTTCTGACTTTTGACCACACAAACTACCCCTTCACCTTCATCCCTTTCACGTTTTCCAAATACAATCAGAGTTCATGAACTAGAAAACTACATTTTTTAAAAGATTTTATTTATTCGTGAGAGAGAGAGAAGGAAAGAGAGAGAGGCAGAAAGGGAAGCAGGCTCCCCCCTGAGCAGGGAGCCTCATCCCAGGACCCCGGGATCATGACCCAAGCCGAAGGCAGATGCTTCACTGACCGAGTCACCCAGGCACCCCTCCATTATGGTGTTTAATGCTGCTTCTTCTCAAGTTAGAGCTGTACTTCTCACAGACACCCAATACTGGGTGATCGACGGTATTACCACTGAGGTCTCCCTAAAGATAAGGTAAAAGCCCACATGGGAGCAACTGAACTCACCCATGAAGCATGTGTTGGTTTTCCACACACCCGGCATGAGAGTCTATCAAGCGTTTTTGCAGATGCTTCTG
This sequence comes from Lontra canadensis, assembly GCF_010015895.1. Taxonomy (NCBI): domain Eukaryota; kingdom Metazoa; phylum Chordata; class Mammalia; order Carnivora; family Mustelidae; genus Lontra; species Lontra canadensis. The sequence goes on along the minus strand of NW_022631141.1, from coordinate 1,907,286 downwards.
GTGTATCCGGTGTGTATGCGTGCACACTATGTGTGTGCACGTGTGTTGTCCTTACGTAAAGCAAGGGGAATCCTTTCTGACATGCAAAATGACTGCATCGGTGGAACAATGAGCGATGCAGTGATGGTTCTACTGTACTCGCTGGCCTTAGAGGCAGAGGCCAGCCCCCAGGAGGCCTTGCAAATTTCAATTTCCAATTCCGCCCCCACAGAGCATGAAATGAAATGGGAAAAATAAATGTTGTCAATTTGAGTTGTCTAATATATTTGGTGGAAAAGGATATTAAGTTTGAAAGTAAAGCAGTCCATTTCTTCCCTGCCTGGCTGTGATCTAATCCTGTTCCTGGGTAAAAATAGAGAGCAGGAGTGTGGGAGCCAGAAACAATGACCCCAGCTCCATACTCACTACCTACATTTGCGCACTTCAGAACTCATTTCACTGTTCCTGGGAATCTACTTCCTGTCTTACATTTTCGTTAACCTTAGTCACCTGTGTAAGGGCCACCTGAAAAGACAAATTCTCGGTCTGCCATGAAGAACTCTAATTTAGGGACCTGCATGTGTGAATGAACATCTCAGGTGATGCTGGCGCGAACGGTCATCTCTATCCCACCTTGACAGACTGCTACTCTTCTGCTGCTCTTTCAGGTAAATTCCCTTCCAATGAGGCCTTCCCACTATTGTTCTCCACTGAGGAATATACTTCTTCCTTCAGTTTTTAAAAAACATTCTTACAGGTCTCAGATGTCTCTTTTTACTGCCTTTTTGCTTTTATAATCCATGTGCTAGTGAATACGAAACATCTTCACTTGGCTTCCAGAACACACATTTGTGTATTTTTCTCTCACCTTTTTGGCCACTTCTCAGTGCCCCTTGTTGTTCCCTACTTATCTCCCCAACGTGTCCATGTTGGTGCTCCCAGGGCTCAGTCCTCGGCTATCTTCTGTTTCCCGTCGGAATCGCCCCCTAGGTCATCTTACCCATCTTATGGCTTGTAGACCCAACTACTCAGCATCTCCACTTGGATGTCTACAAAGCATATCGACCTTGCGTGCCCCAACCTGGGGTCCTGATAATCCCTCCAAACTGCATTCTTCTGTGTCCTCCATCTTTCCAGTTCCCAATTCTTGGAATTACGTTTAACTCTTCCCTTTCTCTCATACCCTGCATGCCATCCATTAACAAGTCCCATTGGTTTTACCTAAAAATGTATTTATGATCTGAACAGCTCCAGTCACCCCCAACTCCACCCCCTTACCAACATTTCTCACTCACATTCACATTGACCTTCTTCCTCTCATGCCGACCTCCCTTTCTGAGCCATTCTTGCTTCAGCAGCTGGAATGAACTTACTAAAATGTAAGTCAGAACATATCACTGCTCCAAACCCAGACTTCTCATCTCACTTGGAGTAAATGCCTACTTTTGTACTGTGACCCCCGAAGACCCTACAAACAATCTGGCCTCAGGGCCACTCTTGTCCCTCAACTCTCCCACTTAACTGCTTCTGCTCCAGCCCACTGGTCTCCTAACTGTTCTGGGAACATGGTGGTACCTTTCTGTCACAGGGTGTTTGCAACTGCTGTTTCCTCTCTGGAATGTGCTTCCCTCAGATATCTGCCAGCTTCGCTGTCTCACTTCCTCCAGCTTTTTACTTGAAAAGTCATTTTCTCAGAGAGACCTTTCCTGGGTAATCTGTCTAAAATTTCAACACTCCCATCCTCTGCCCTCAACCATTCTAAACTCTTGACACTTCATGAGTTTCCCATTCCCTGCTTCATTTTCTACTCTTAGCTCTTCTTCGAACTCAGTACGTGTTTTACCTCTACCAACTCTAGTTGACTAGTTCTGTGAGTGTTTAGTTTATTGCTGTGTCCCTAGCAACTAGAACATTGCCAGACACATAGCAGATACTCAATAAATACTGGTTGAATGACTTAAAGAACAGACGTTTAATTCCTTCGGTCCAGCAATCCATTCGAGTTTACCTCTTATATTTTCTCTGGTTCTTTCCTTTGTATCTTCAATTTCTTTTTCCCATATGTAAATAAATGCCAACTACCTTTATGTGACTCCCGAAAAAGTGCTCTATTTTCTACCCTAATATTATTTGGACTGTTAACTTCTTTTCCTATAAAAATGGTAGCCTTTGCTTTTACACTTCCTCCCATGTGACAAGCACTAATATAACGCACCTCTAATATAATGCTGTTTTCCCATTTTACAGATGAGGAAAATATCCATTGAGTGAGTAATCCAAACATGTTTAGTGAAGATCATTCTTTGATCCTCCTCATTCTGCCCCTAAACCTGGACTTTTTGCCATAAATCCCACCCTACTTTTTCATACCAAAGCCATATCATAGGGCTTCATGTGTACTTGTCCCATCTTTGAAACATCCCCAGGTCTAATTATGATGCACTACCCTCCCATGATTTGCTTCATAGACATCCAACTATGTTCTTTCATTTGACATTTCTTAAAACTCATCCTCTCTCTCCATTTCTCCTAAAACTTTCCCGATCTATCTATGTAGTTTCATGTCACTTGTCTCTGAAAATCTCTCCCTCTTTCTCTCACCCTATATAGTCCCCTTCCTCAGGTCTCCCAACAGTTAAACCTCAGATTCCAACCCCACTTTTAAAATGTGTCATGCGAGGCAGTGTTAGTAGTGATAGCCAATGTCAGCAGAAAATTTGGAGAACTCACTGTTTCAAAATGGAATTACTGGCTCGTCAATCTGGCACAGTTATTTTATGTGTGAAGAAGTACCACTGTAGGTGCCAAGCGTCTCCCCTTAAATTTTTGTTGGGTAGATGCGTCCATAGGAATGATATAACAAAGACAAAATTTCAAGGCAATGCAGCTTTTGGAGGGCAATGACATCTGCTTCACTATCATGATACCTTTATCCTACTTTTAATCATAAAGACTAAAGATAAGCTATTTGACATTAATGGGAAAAACTGCCAGAAAAAAATGAAAAAAATCAGGATAATTTAATATTTTACAGATCCACCATGTTCTTCTTGCTGAGAGTAACTTAATTCAGACACTGCTCATGAACACAGCAGCACCTCCAGGAAGGTGAATATTTTAACGCTCCTGGTTCTCAAAATAAATGCCTTGCTTGCTTCATAATTCACCAAAAGTCTGGTGAGGTTATATTCCGTAAATCCCTATTTCCTTTAGAGCAGTCTTGAGCTTCTCAATGTTCTCTCTGCATTTTTATTAGAAAAGTGGGGAGGGCAAAAGACTAGATTATGATGGCACTTACATGAATTCATTACCTTTCCTAGAGATGAAGACAGATTTTATAGTCCCATTGCACTGAAGCATAACTTCCTTAAAATTAAGGGTAGAATTTTCATTTTTAATGACTCCCTGCTAAAAGGAAAAGGTTAAAGTAGCTGATTTACAAAAGAGGAAAATACATACGATAAATAAAATAGAATGTATGTATTTTTGAGATCGTAACTTTCCTACTACTGAATTTCGTATTTACTGAAGTGGAGGCACGGCAGGCAGTGATGAGGAAGAACGACAGTGAAAAATCAGGAGCGCAGCTTCAGTCGGTTAATGCTTCCGTGTAGACAAAAACCTCATCACAGGTTTCAGAAAGGAAACTCATGCATCAGATTTTCAGCCAAGAGCTTATCAGATAATTGCAGGTTCCTATGGCTGTAATTCTTCAACTCCTTTTTTGTCAACTGTATTATTTTCACCATCATCCCTATCATGGGTCAACCAACACACTGGGAAAACAAAAATCAGCTGGACTGCAAATCACTCAGGCCAAGTATGGTCCTTGCGGCCACGTACAGACATCTTTCAATTTCTCTGATCAGTTCTCTGCAATTGCTCAAAATGGTCAGTCTGAACGCACATGTCTATCTGAAAATAAAACTGGTAAAAAAAGCATTGAATTCTTTTCTCAAATTTCTGAGAAATTTGATGGCAAGATAATTATTTTCAAATTCTAGCATCCTTTGGAGAATTAATACACTTAAGTATTGCCAAGATAAAGTCGAAAAATATGTCATTATTTTGTGTACCCTTGGGAAAGAAAAAAAAACCTGTCAATTAAACTCCTAATTTAACTAATCAAGGCTTTGTTCTCCTTAGAAATGTTATGCTTATTCAAAGAACTCCTTCATACATAATTTTCACACATAACTTATTCATACACAATTTTTAAAAATTGCTTCTGTGCATAAATAAAAATGAAAGTATTAGGAGAATACATTGGTTTAAGTATCCCTGAAACTTATTCCAATGCAGAATCCAACTCTGCTGAATAATTTTTTGGTTGAGGATTATTAAACTCTCTGTGTTTTCCCATATAGTGTTATTTTCTGGGTCATCAAGGATGTTCATGATTCAGCATTTGTTTACAACATGCTCCACTACTGACTCTGAGCTTTTCTCCTACCCACTTATGCCATCCCACCAGATCTGATGCTCAGTGTTTCTTGATCTTACCGGAAGAGTCAGGTGATGTCAACCATGTTACTATGACTGCTGCTTGGCCAAGAGCATCTGAGAGAAGCAAAGGGTTTATTCTGATTGTAGACCTGTTTAAAGGGAGAAAATGAAATGTATCTTAGAATTGATGATATACAGTACACTCTTTGCCAAATATGTCAAGGAGTTTTTGTCCTTCCTATGCAGGACAACAATTCTACATATCAAAACTTATTTTTAAACAGATTCTACAGTGTCTTCTGTGTCAATGACTCAGTATTCTCACCTCCCTCACTTTCCTGGTGGTCTTCTTAAATATCAAACTTAGTTTTTGATCAGTGTCCTCCAAATATTGACCATACAATTCAATTGAAAGGTGAGTTCAAGTTGAGTTTCCTTGTAATCCAGTATTTCACAAATTTATGTCCAATATATTGGGGAAATGCTGGATTAAGCAAAAGTAAACAGGATGCTTCAATACAACTTTCTCAGAGCCTATAATATATTGATGTATATTGTGATAGTCTAAGAGTGGCAAATTATGGAACACTTTTGAAAATTATTTGATTATAGAATATTTTTAATAGAATATGTTATAAAAATTTGTGCTTTGAGGAACAATATTATGGGTAGCTCATATTCTTTGTAGGGTTTCTTTGAAGTGCCTATTCTTTGCTATGCGGCATTCTAAATGACTAAAACTCTGGGATTGCATGTGATTTTAATACAGATAACTCCATATTTATCCAGTATTATCAAAGAATGAGATAGCCATGATATAAATTTTAGGTGAGAGAATCGTATTTAGGCACAAAATTGTTTGCCTCCTATTGTACAGTGTGGTTACACAATTCCATAACATATGTCTGTTTTGTAAACTGACCTAATATGGACGCGAGGCAAATCCTAGGCTTTTGGGAAAATATGAACCATCTCTGGCAGCTAGAGTGGATGAAGGCTACATGTTCTTTCCCCCACAACTGTCCTAACAGTTACATCACAGTAGAAGCCTACCTGCCAAACAGATAAATGCTCTTAGAAAAAAAGTATAAAGCCAACGGCCGGTTCTTAAAGCTGCTCTGGGGACAGTCTAATTCTGCTCAGATACTCCAACCTTACACGGCAGACTTACTCTGAGGTGAACACTGTGGTATGGTGGTATAGGACTAGCAGGCCTTGTAACTAGGTCAGAAGACAAGGAATTCTGTAAAGCAGGAGGATGTATGTCCAGTGGGGTCTGGTCAAGACCGTGCTGTGCACCAAAGACATTCAGCTGCTAACCTTGCTGAATTCTTACACCTCATTCATTCAAGAAGAGAGTCTCACCAGTATTTCCTAACAAACCCAACCATGGGACACTACTCACTTTACTAATGAAAAATCATTTCTAATATTGCTTATACAAATTAACAAAATCTTCATGTGTTTATGTGGATAAAGATATGTAGGCACTAAGCATTCAAATTCTGCAATGCTGATTTCTGACAAAGATTATTTTTACAAATGCTAACCAATCACTGCTTTGGTTTAAAGTAGAGTTAACTTGTATACACGTACCTATATGTTATAATATTAATATCTGATTTTTAAAAATAAATTTCCATTATATTGGTAATGTAAAAGCTTACCAGCTTAAACAGAATATAGCCAATGGAATTTATACGTATTTATGGTAACTAACCACCATTATTATATTTTTCAATTAATGGAACATCCCATTGATTTTTGTGAGCTCCAGAGAGCTGTATCAGATGTTGGCAAGCATAGTAAATAAAGAAAGGAACTCCGTACTGAATTTTACATTCTTCTTTTTGTACATTGTTTAGAAATCGTCTCTCATTCTAGATTTTACCATATTATTCTTGCAGTTCCACCCTCCAGTCTGATACTTGATAGAGAAACCTCAGATTTGATCCAACTAAAATTACTTACAGGGGCGCCTGGGTGGCTTAGTCAGTTAAGCATCTGCCTTCAGCTTAGGTCATGACCCCAGGGTCCTGGGACTGAGCCTCGTGTCGGGCTCCTTGCTCAGTGGGGAGTCTTCTTGTCCCTCTCCTTCTGCCCCTCATCCCTGCTCATGCTCTCTCTGTCTCAAACAATAACAATAAATAAACAATAAATGACTAAATAAAATCTTTTAAAAAATGTTTGAAATTATGCACAAAGTAGGACCAAGCCAGCTCTGTAGTAGGGCCTCAAGTTTTCCCAGAGTGAAGTACACAGACTTTCTAGAATCATCTTTGGAAGACCTAGCTTGGCTGTTCTGAGACTGTCCTTCAGTTTTATTATAATTTCTTCAAGTTGCTGAATAAGTTATTTTCAAAACAATGTGAAAAATAAGTTATACCAGATTTTATTGGCCTTAATGTTTTCCTATTTTCTGCAGTTATGTTTGGCTTCAAGAGTGAATTCAACAACGTTCCAAGCTTGGTAAAATTAATATTGTACTAGAAAAAACAATTACATCAACTTCAATGCATTAGGGAAAAATATATTTGTGGTCATCGTGCTCGTCAAGATGCTGGTCAGATTGAGACAATCAATTTGCGTATTTTCTATTCTCAAAGTAATACCGTCCTGCCTGTGCCTTAGGACCGTATTAAGAATGGAGCTGGGCTTCATGGGGGGGTCTAGACAACACTCCTAATAACTGAAAATATTTTAAAATGACCTGAAATAGAACTATTAAAAATTCCCAGCTGTGCTGCATATAATAGGGTTATTGTTCAAAAACTAAATAATTTGGGGGGAGATATAACCATAAAAGTGCAATATCCTACAGGTGGGGAGAAAACTTTTAAGGCCTTTCAAAACTTCGTAGTGAAGTACCTTCATTTTTAATGCTCCTGTTGTCAACACAGTCCCCGCGATAATGTTTTTAGTAATTTAAACAACAACTTCTGTCCTAAGATACAACTCATTCTATTTTTAAACAGGTCAAATTAGGGGGATTTTTTGTGTTTTTAAAATGGCATATTAATTGGAATGTCCCTAGTTCTACATGCTTTATACAGCAGGAATGTTTTATTAACTCTTCCACATATTAATAGGTCTTCAAGTACATGCAGTTGATGTCTGTGTCTCTCTACACCCCTCACCCCTACCCAGCTCTCCCTCCACTCCCACTCTCCTGCTTTTCACTTCACAATCATTAGGACAGGGTCCCTGCAGATAGACTCTACTGTTCTTGTGGCCTCATCAGTATGCATGTTAGTTTCTCTACACTGATACATGGCTCCCAAGCAGCTTTTAAAGTCAAGCCATTGAAGTTAGAAGTTTAAATTAGACAGATTTATTTATTTATTTATTTATTTATTTTGCCTTTGTTCCCTTGAAACAACCTGCTTCTTCCCTATGGTCTCCCACACCGGTCAAGCTCTCATTGTGTTCCACTTCATCCAGCCCATTAGTGAGATGGCACCTCATGGGTTGTTCTACATTGAGCCAACAAGGTTGTGATTCCTTCAAACCTTCTTCAGAGGTTTCGAGGTTCAGCCCTGCCAACTCAAAAACAGAAATGGCCAACCAACAGCTTGAATGAGCGATGCCTTTTCATAGCTTTGAGAGCAGCCTAGGCTCCAACACTAAAAATATAATCATGAAAACATGCCACGACCTTGCAAAGATGCCACATTAGATTATACTTCAGGATTCTTTAATCACTTAATCAGAAGAAAATACTGAAAAAAATATTTGTAAAATTATGTTGATGACACTGGCAGACAGTGGCTACCTCTTGTCAAACAGTCTCCAGCTTGGTAGCAGTCTAAAATTTTCAAATGAGAGAGTCTCCCCATCTTCACTGGGGAAACAGATTCTTTATGGCCTCAAAAGAAAAAAAAAATCTAAGAGAAAAATCAGGGTCAGAGTCTAACGATGTGATTTATTTCTATGTCAGCTTATTAAAAGAAAACTGTGGGGTGCCTGGGTGGCTCAATCGGTTAAGCTTCTGAATCATGATTTTGGCTCAGGTCAGGATCTCAGGGTCGTGGGATCAAGCCCCCATGCTGGGCTCCATGCTCAGCGAGGAGTCTGCCTAAAATTCTCTCTCCCTCTCCCCCTTGCCCCACTCACACGCTCTCTCTCTTTCAAAATTAAAAAAATAAATAAACAAATAAACTTTATTATACATTTTTTTGCAGAACTTTCAATACTTTTTTCTCTTCCATGGTGCAGTATTACCTTCTTTGGTAGAAAAGATGTAAGGGGGAAAGTCAGGAAGATAACCAAGATTTTAGAACACAAAAGATGGCCTCAGTCTCAAACCCTCAAAAGGCACTCCGTGATGGAGGATTACACATCCCAATGGTGAACTTAGTTAGCTGAGAATAAAGAATCTGATCATTACTAAGGGTTAAATACTCAAGTTTTAAATACTGTCATTAATAAATTCAAAATGGGCCCCATGAAAAAGAATAAATGTGTAATATGGAATTCCAAGGGACATAAATATAGGGAAACATTTTCTTGATTGAATTAAAATCCTCACTCAAGGAAAGGGAACTGAATACCAATTTCTTGCTCAAGAAATGAGAACTCAAAGTGTGACAGTTCACTGGATATAAGCCCATCTTATAAAGATAAAAGTGCAGCATTTTAAAGGAGGCTGGCAGACATCCCAGATCAATTAAGGAAGGAGTTCTGCGGTATCTGCAACATATTTATCTTTGAAACCTTAAATTTAGATAATGCAGCTCGAGAATGGATAAATGGAAATAAAACATATAAGTAAGCTGAAGAAATATTACAGATACAGGGATTCTTTTCCATCAGAGACATATAACTCAGTGACTCTTTCTATTAAGCCGAATCGCCGGTTTATTCTAGGGAGTAAAAGAAAACTAAAGGTTGACAGGACAGACTCCCTGACTGACTGACTGGATCTGTTAGTTGTCAAAAAGTCAAGCTGAGGTCTCACCACAACCAGTTCTTAAAGATCAAATCTGGGAGTTCGTGCTCAAAATACGTCAGCAGGTTAGCTCTCCTATTTCCATGTCGGATAATCTGACATTGCCGGAGAGGGATCCAGACAGTACTGCATCTACGCATTACATAAAGAGGGAAAGAGTGGGCCAAAACTTGCATACACCCGGACTTAGGATTGTATAACCACACGTGTACAATAATTTTTTCCAAGTTAGGACCCAGGAAATAGAAATTGGTTTGCATTTGAGTTAATCAAATAGACCTAACAGTTGTATTGTATATTTCTGCTATGCATTTAGTAGTAGCCATTGCAATTATAATTTTAAAGAAAAGTCCTTAACAAGAAGAAACTCGGAGCCATCGCCTCTTAAGGACCATGCTCAGAGCATGGGCCCCCTCACCAACAGTTGAAAAGAGGAATAAATTAATGCTATTTTGAAAGAAATTAAATAAATCAGAGAGTTTCAGTCCTCCTAAGAGCCATAATTTCAGTCATTTCCTCCCTTTTTAAAAACAGAGAATGTGATACTTTTAAGAAAAGCTGCCTAAAAAAGTCTTTCTACATTATTTTACTGTTAATAATAATGGAGATAAAAGGATAGAGATGACACATGTAGCAAATGAATCCGTTAAAAATATGACAGAATGTAACAAAAGGAAAATTTAATTGTTAAAAGACAGTCATCGAATGGGTTAAAAAATGATGTGCTTCTTGTCAATGACTCAACATAATTTAATGGCATATTTTGCACTTATTTGATATAAAATATTCTGTAACCATGTTGGTAATCTAGGTCTTTTGAATCATTTGGAACTATTTAGAAAATTTACCACGGTTTGTCATCTTGTGAATATTTCATTTCAGTTTTTGGCACCAACTATTCAAACATTATCTTTTATTCAATTACAAAAATCAACCGAGTTTAATCCAGTTTTTCTGAGCCAAATCATAGGTCAAAATCGTTTTGCTAACTGTCTTAAAGCACCAGAGTCTGTCTCTTTTCCGAATCTGTCACAATTTCAATCACCTGTCCTTAACCCCCTCAGTTATTCCCGCCACGAACCCATGTTCCCGCCCGCTCCATTTTCCTACACTAGCATCACTGACGTCTCTAAAGAAAACACGACTTTGAAAACAAAAGGAACTATTAATAGTGGATGACAGGCCAACCTCTGAATTAGTTTGTCACAGCAGTGCCCAGTGCCCCCCCGTTATCCACAAGGGATATGTTCCAAGACCCCAGACAGTACCGAACCCTGTAACTACTCTTTCTTCCTATACGTACGGACCTACCATAAAGTTCAGTCACCAAGGAGGCACAACGAGAGATTAACAACGACAATAATAACATAGAACTATGATAACAGGAGGCCGTAATACAAGTTAAGGGATCGTGGTCTCTCTCTCTGTCTCTTTGAAACCATCCCACTGGCCTCACCCGTCTCGGGAGCACAGGCGACGACACGCCGCCCGCACGCGGACCGACTGGAGGTGAGGCGCAGAGCGCCGCGCGGCGCGGGCGCAGTGACGTAGAGCTAGGCTACTATTGACCTTTGACAGATTCGTCAGAAGGACGAGCTCAGAGTCTCTGGACCTCAGTTCACCGCTGGGAATTGAAACGGCTGACGGCGAAACCACAGATAAGCAGAGGGAACTACCGTATATATGTGTTACTGAAATTCTGAATGCCAGCTCATTCAAGTTTGTAGAAAACTTTCTTCTATGTTGCATTCTTGTATATACTTACAATTTCTAAAAACCACTTAAGTGCATTTGAACTTGATAAAGTTACATATGTGCAGACTGTGGTTTTAGAGAGAGACAGAACGGGGTTTAACAAACTAAACAAAATAGATTTCCAAAGAAATCTTGAAGGCCATCTAGTGTAACACTCCCCTTTTACAGGAACAGATCTACGGCCCGTAGAAGAAGCTCAGTACTGCCCAAGATCAGTAGTCTATCTGGAGAGCAAAAATTAGGATTTATGTCAGAGTGTTCTGTTTCTTTCTGAGATCAGTGAGTGGAGGATGACTAACCCATTGGTGTCCTCTTGGCAGAGAGCAGACTTTATAACATGATTACCATAGTCAAGAGAAAGGTCCTGCGCTGAATTATAAGTTAAAGGCTGGTACACGTTTAGGGGAAAAAAAAAAAAAAAAAAAAAGTAAAAAAAAAAAAAAAAAAAAAAAAGTACCGCTATGAGCCACATGCAGAAACGAGACACGCCCCTTTTCATTCCTTTTCCACTGTGGCTTTTATGAATTCCTGAAGGAAGCCAAGCATATTTGAAAATGTAGTGGAAAACACCATTCTTGTGCTCTATTTATGTAAGGGAAAGAGTATATGATAAAAAATAGTGTCACTTCCTAACCTATCCTTTTAGCAAATCATTACTGCTAGAATATATGTGTTTGGGATAAATACCACTTTGCACAGACCTATTATAAATTGCTCTCATATTTAAGAATGTTTTCTAAACAGTAGAAGTATCTTTTACAGTTGTATGGATGTCATTGAACAATGTCTAAATATAGAATTGTTGACTTATCTTATTCTGAACAGTAATAAATATTTATACATCTGGTTTCCTTGTGTTGGCTCATGTTCCTCCAACTGGCCTATCAGCATTTAAAAACATAGCGTCAAATTCAGTGTTTTGCTAAATTAGTTTAAGATACAGGTAAAAAGAAAAATTGAATCATCTTATCTTTAATCTTGATAGCAGACCTTCCTCAGTCTCTCAGTGTATCTTTCTTAAGTGCCTATTCTGTGTAAAATGATACATTAGTTGGTGTAATCAACCTCATTTGTAAGAATTAATTTTAGGTAATACTGAAAACCAGATTCAGAAGAGTTGATTAGGCACGGCTCCCTAGTTTTTTGGTTTTATCATTGGTTTGGAGTATTTACCTATGTTAAAGGTAAAGAAAATGAAGGTTCCATACAACATCCTTTACTGCTCCTGGCTAAAATAGTTGACATTATGAATTACAAGGTCTTTACACAGCTCATAGTATTAGTATGTCGGACAACATGACTTTGAATACTTTAAATTCAGTATATTATATATTGTGATAAATTATCCTCTTTAGCATTTAATACTTTTACAACATAAGCCATTTGCACATTTTTTCATTGTTTCTATATTCTCATTTCAGAGGCTAGGTCTGAAACGTAATGAGCATTTTCAACCACTTTTTCTTTTCTTCTTTTTTTTTTTTAAAGATTTTATTTATTTACTTGACAGATAGAGATCACAAGTAGGCAGAGAGGCAGGCAGAGAGAGAGAGGAGGAGGCAGGTTCCCTGCTGAGCAGAGAGCCCGATGCGGGGCTCTATCCCAGGACCCTGGGACCATGACCTGAGCCGAAGGCAGAGGCTTTAACCCACTGAGCCACCCAGGTGCCCCCATTTTCAACCACTTTTTAAAAATGGTATAACATACTTTAATTAGTCCCAGTCCTATCTGATCTGTCTCTCACGCTTTTCTCTTATTAATGTCTATCTACATAGATATTATCTATCTATCCATCTATCTCTACTTGTTTAGGATCACTTTCTTCCATTAGAAAGTAAGATTCAATGGATTAGAGACCTTATCTCTCATGATCAGTATTTTATTCCCTGGAGTTTTAGACTAGGGCATGGCAAAGGGAAAATCTATTGCTTTATTAATACTTGTTAAATGAGTAAATGATTGACTGCAAACCCAAATTTTATGTCTCTCCTTGGTGCCTCTTAAAGGGACTGATTATATTTTGAGACAATGTGATCAGCCTTCTTTCTGGTGATTTTCAAGCTTTTTTGATCATGCCCCATAGAAATGCCTTTTATATTCTTATGGGTGTGTATTTGAACCAAAATATTCATAAAACAATGTTATTTTCTGCCATGAACTCTGATAATTAAATCTCAAAGCTATTGTAGTCCATTCAATTTATGGAAAAAATAATGCTGAAGAACAGAGGATTTTTAGAGCAGTGAAAGCAGTCCATGCAACACCCTATGGATAAGTTACATGTCATCATATATTTGTCCAAAGCCACAGAATGTACAACACCAAGAATGAACCATAATGTAGCCTTCATATGTGCCCTATGTAATCAACTGTGTACCATACTGTAAGCTTTGAGTGATTACAATGTGTCAATGTATGATCACCAGTTGTAACAAATACACCACGGTATTTGGCCCTGTTGATAATGGCAGAGGCTACCCCTGTGTCTGGGCAAAGTGTATACAGGACAACTTTGTAGTTTCCATTCAGTTTTGCTGTGAACCTAAAAGCTCACTGAAAAAATGAAGTCTTAATAGAAAAAAGTCATCATGCTGTTCTTGAAATTGACCTCACCGCCCACAAACCTGCAGTTTGTGAAACACTGTTCTAGATAAAAGGCCAGGAGATGAACCACATGAATCTTTGCACATATGGAAGGAACACCGGAATCCTAGTCTGTGTTGGACTGAGTAATTGTCAAGTGTCTCTTTTCCTTAACTCCCTTCCCTTCTCAGCTGCTCCTGGCTCTGTTTATCTGGGTATCGCTGACTTCTCATACCCCATTCCTTCAGGGGCTGGAAGGCATAAAAGAGACTACTAAATGTCTCTTCTAGGTCTCATCAGTGAGCAGCTGAGAAATTATGTAAATTTGGATTTTAATTCAGCTACAAAGCTAAATACTAAAATTATTTCACATAATTCTCGCCACAACCATACAGACTAAAAATCGCTACCCTTCTTTTCTAAGTAGAGACACTGGGGCTCAAGAGGTCCAGTGGTTTGCCCAAGGTGACAAGGTTAGTAAGGTGCCGGGCCCAGACCCTACTGTTCCGAATGTAGTTCCTTCCGCTGGGGAGATAGAGACGTGAGGCCAAAACTCCTAGAATCCAGAGTCCGTTCCTCTGGACCTCTGAGCTCCCAGATCCTGAGAAGAGGGAGGCCCAAAGGCCTGATGCTCCCTGCCTCTTGCTGTGGACCATGAAGAAAAAGAATGTGATGTTCTCATAACGTCACCTTGCCAGGGTGCTCCAGCTCGACCCCACCCTGACCTTTAGCCGCTTCTGTTGTGCAGGGGGTGGGGGTGGGCATTCAAGGGCACCCCTAACCATTTCTGATACCCTTCCCCACGTGGGGCCATCACAACTAGAGCCCCATGAGATACGGAGCATCTCTGTTCCCCTCCCACCCTGGGCGAACCACCTTGACTCAGCTAAGCTCACGCTGGAGCCCGGAGCTCACAGGAAGGTCAGCCAGGCTCCTCTACCTTGCGGTATCCCACTTTCTCCCGAGTGACACCCTGAGTAAGCAGAATCTGATTCTGGCCCAACTCCAGGCCCCATCCCCAACGCCCCCAGCACCAGGGCACGAGTTCTGCCTCCTGGGCAGGGACTAGCCGGCCACCCGGGGAGCAGGGCTGGGACTTGAACCCCTGCCCCTCCTCCCCAGCCCCCTGGCTCCCGATGTCCCGGCTCGGGCGGGCGGACCCAGCCGGGCTGACCCCCGGCAGGTGGGGAGAGCCAGGTCCCCCCTCCCAGCACCGCACCCGGGCCTGCCGGGGGCGGGGCGCAGAGCGCGCCTCCGGGCTCGGGGGCCGCGCGGCCGGCGGAGGACGCGGCCGCCCTGCGCGCTCGGGCGCCCGCCCGCCCGGGACGCCGCCCCCGCCGCCTGTGCTGGCGCCGCCGGCCGCCGGAGGGGGCGGACCAGTGTCAACCTGTTGTGGGTCCGGCCACCGTCCGCCGGCCTGCGGCTGCACAAGGAAGTGCGGCGCCCACACGCGCTCCGAAAGTTGGGCATGCAGGAAGTGCGCGCCCCGCGCGGCCACTAGCTCCGCGGCCCGGCCCTCGCGCGGGAGCGCAGGCGGCGACAGCGCGGCGTCCGGCCCGGCGGCCCCGGCTTTCTCCTGCGGCCACGCGGTCCCCGGCTCGCGGCTCCCAATGCGCCCGCTCGGCCTCGTCTACACTCTGGTCTGCGCCAACTTTTGCAGCTATCGGGACGCGTCTGCAGCCCCGCAGAGCGCATCCATCAAAGCTCTGCGCAACGCCAACCTCAGGCGAGATGGTGAGAGATTCACATTTCATTTTCTGTAGTTTTTGAAAAGAAATCCCGTTGTTGTTGTTGTGATCGTTACTTCTTTTAAGAAACTTTTTCCTCCGAAGCCTGCTGAAGGCTTCGTGGCGGCGGGGCGGGGGCGGGGGGTGTCTCGTGCCTGCCCGCATTCCGGAGTGGGCCTGGGGGCTGCGGGACGCGGGCCGGCGGCGGGGGGACCACGAAGATCTGGTGGCTCCTTTGCCGCTCCCCGGAACACTCCTTCCTGCCCTGTAGTCACTGACCCAGGGTCCCAGAGCTGCAGAAAGTTGCAGCCTGCGCCGCCCCTCGGCCGGGCTCTTAACCTTTCGGACTGGAAACGCGGATAGACGGGGCGTTTATGATAGGCGGGGGGGACTCAGCGGTGGCTCTTTCTGGATGACCTATTTTATTTTTATTGTATCAGTAGGAGGACAGGGAATGGTGTCCTTCAGTCCTGCAGCCGTATCTGGAACAGAGAATTTGTATCTTATTTATTTGGGAGAGATGGAGGAATGCAGCGTTCCCCCTTTATGTCCCCAAAGTGCATTTCCCACGAGGGTGCAGCTGGGGCTCAGAAGCTGAGTCTGGGAGACTGGGACAGCCGGGGTCTCTTCAGTACCACAGGGGGATCCGGCTCCTGATGTTAGTTTCCCCGCACGGAGGCTTCCAACTGTTGCAAGGAGCAGGGCTGTTTAGTCCGCTAACCTCAGCAAGGTCCCAGGCAGGCTTGTTTGTTTTCCTTTGCTCTAGAGGACACCTGGGTCAGTGGGTCCCAGAGACTTGAATTGAGCTTATTTCGTTTCTGGGCTTCCACGAAGGTCCGAACTTGATTTATTCTTTTATTCTCAACTACAACTTTGCCAGTAATTTGAAGCTGTTTCTAGCATCTACCTGAAGTGACCCATAGGTTTTGTTTTTTTCCTTTATTGATAGTATCTTCTTTCCGTCTGCCTGCTGAGGGTTCTAACACATCCCCCAAAGAGCTCACCACTGTTCTTAATGGCTTCACTGAGTTGGCAAAATATGTCCTCTCGTATATTCATAGGAGCCATCTTATTCCCTTATCAGTTTCTCTCTTGGTGTGACCTTAATTTGGACTTTACTGCAAGGCTTTTGAACTTTGAAACAATAATAAAAGCCTACTATATTTTGTGATGACAAGGACGCTATGGATTTCAGTGTGCTCAGGTCCTAGGAGGTGGGGTAGGTGTGTGGAGAGGGCACAGGGAAGCCTCAGGGTCACTTCCGGGCCAAAAGATGTCTCTATGTTTCCGGAATTATTTTATCACAGTGTTTTTATGTAAAATATTCCAGCAGTGGCTTGCCCTCTGTCTTAGTTAAAGCACAGAATTTTCTTACTAAAACTTAAAAAAAGGTTCAGGCTCAAGACCAAAATTTTATAGTTTTGCTTTCCTCATTAATGTTTCCACCAGGGATGATTTTCTCCTAGTCGAGTTTTTAGATTTGTTAACATTTGCACTCTGTATGCCCTCTTAGCTGTGTAGAATAAAATGCCATGTATAACTTGCATGACTTCATAGCCATAATTTTTGTAATCCTCAGCCTCCCGAGTATCATTTACAAGATGTCAAGGACGGAAAGCAAAAAGTATGTAACCATTGCCTGGTAACCCAAGATTCCATCTAAAACCAAGTCATGCAGCTCATGTTTTTTTTTTAAAAGAATGCTCTCCTTTTAGTTTTCATTGTTAAAACTCTGTGCATCTGTCTAGTCTATATGATAAAAGCTTTATTTTATCACAATTTTGAAAACCACCCTGGATTGAATTATTCATATTTTAGTTAAAGCTGTTTTGCAGTTACTAATAGCACACACATGCACACACATTTTAATTAATTTGGATGACTCAACAATTTCCTCAATGTCACTCTAATTTTGCAAACAAAACTAGGAGTGGGGAAAGGTTAGATAAAGAAAGAATTGTCATGTACAGAAATGGAAAAAAATTAATACTCATAATGGGTTGTTCATTTGGGGATTTTTCAAAAGGCATCTTATTCTTAAGTGTTCCAGAGCACGCATTCTTAAAGAGAGACAAAATTGCCCCCAAAGTAGCAAAATCAGATCTTAGAGGGTGAAAAAAATCTTAAGTACTACAATGGTTTGTGATCCTCCAAAGGGCCAATATATATAAAGAGGTATACTGTATCTGTAGTGTGAACATCTCATAGGGAGGGGGCATGATTAGGAAAAAATTCTAAACAGGCTCTTGAAGGGAGGATTGATGATAAAGAAAAAAAAATTGAGAAACACTGCCATAGGGTTTTGCTGAGAGAGTAAGAATAAAGGGTCTTTGGAAAAGTCTAGACATCATCTGGAAAATCTTAATCACAACAGTTGGGTTGTTGAGAGAAAGTACTAGTGTATTAAATTAAAACCCTTGTTCTGATTCCATACATTTTTAACTGGTTCCCCCAAAGTTCCTTTCTTAAGGAAGACAATAGTCTAGTTCTTTCGACTATCAGGTTAAGACAGGGTATAAGCCTGGAGAGGACATAGGCATGGAATGTAGTAAGGGGAAATTTAGAAGATAAAAGTTTCCAAACATTAACTTAGGGTCCTTAGAAGATCAGGCCCTCCAGGTACAAGTGGTAGGAAGTCACAATAAAAAATTAGCCATGACCCTTGGATGGGGTTTTAGGAACCAGTATCTAATGATGGAACTATCTTTATTCACAGTTGACTGCCATCAATTTGTTCCCGCAGACCCTGTTAGCTGCCACCTAATGCTTGAGTCGAGATAAGGACTCACAGGACAGGCATCCTGTCATGGGCATGGGATGTGCTGGATCCTGTCCAGCCTGACACACGAAAAACTTGTTTTTATTCTCTCTTTACCTGAGAGCTCCCAGTAGCTGAAGTGGCTAAAAACCATACGAAAGTATTGGAGTGGATAGATGATAATCTCCTTACCCAGTATGGGGGGCTACTCTGCTGCTGTCTCCTGGCCTTCCAGAACTCTCTATCACAATATATTCCTATTGTAAAGGGGTATTTACAGACCCCTTCCCAGCACCTGCAGAAGGGCTCAAGGAGAGCCAATGGTGGGTGAATTTGGTCCCTGTCTCTAGGAGGAAACTAGGATACTAGAAGGAAACTAAGAAGGATAAAAGCATTATATTTGAAAAAAAAAAAAAAACCCAGAATATTTACACTTCCTTATATCATATTTACTTTTGATGCCCATTCCTGATCTGCCTCCCAGCACAGGGAAAGTCTTACTTGAGTAGCAGAATCCCCGTCTTCCCATTTCAGTGCCCGTGAAGTTGGTATTTTGTAATAACTAGCTGGAGCTGGTGTTGCTCAGAGTGTGGATCGAGAAATGTAAAGGTAGCAATTAACTTACAGTATTACTTACTTATTTTAAAATGGAACCAGACAGAACTTCCTGCTGTGGGATGGGGGTTAAGGATACAGACACAGTCTCCATTTTCTTGGCCTTTTGTTGTTCTGTGTGGCTTTCTGGTGCTGTTGGGAAACGATTCTGAATTTAATGCTTCTTGGCCTCCTGTGCCAATACTTGAATTGTCTGTTACGTTATCATTACCTAGTGATAAGCCTGCAGGTTTACTAATGTGGTCTTAGATCTTTAAGGAGTCAAGCTTGTGTCTTAGATAATGTGGGTTTGTGTCATCAGTGATGACAAAGATTAGATCTTTTAGGGAAGGAGACAAAAGAGGACAATGGAAGCAAATAATGAGGGTTTATTTGTTTTTTTGAAGTAGCCTTGACCTACATTATACTCTCAAGACTCCCCTGCACATAGGATATGCATTCTGTCCACTGCAGCATTATTTGCAATAAACAAATTATCTTTAAAGTGTCTGAAAGCTGAGAATCAGGTTAGTGTCAGATCTTGTGTTCTTCTGGGTTTATATTTTCTGTTCAACTCTAAGGGCATTAAAGTTTCATCATCTCATAGAGCATCCTGGGGATGGCATATTTTAAATGTAACGTGGCTTTGACGTGCTCCTGTGGCTTATGATATTTAATATAGGTTCTTCTCAAGATGGGAGTTTAAACAAGTGGACGGACATACACTCTGTAGGAGGAAATGCCACTAGGTCGTGAGTTACGGTAATGACATTGATTTTTGTCTATGGGATTTTCCCTTTCGGGGAATGAGAGCTAAACTTTATTGTTTTGGAACAGTATGGCCAACCAATGGAACAATGTCCCCACAGTCATTGATCTCTGATGACCAGTGATAAGCAAGCTGTCACACGGGTCTCCTGAGCATGCCTGGTCTCAACCCCTTCATTCTGCGTCTGGAAGGGTGTGTGTATTCATGCCTCTGTCCTTGAGAGCTGAGTCATAACGCATATCGTCTCCCTTCTGGAACTACTCTTCAACTTTCCTTGCTGAATTGATCAGATTAGCTTAAAAAGGTGCTTCCTGGGCATCTTAATAAAATACTTCCTTGTATTAAAATAAGGATGTCTTCTAAGTGAGCCAGGTGTAGCTGCTCTTAGTTCGTCTATGCCAAGTCCTTTAGGCAATGATTTGGTCCCTCACAAAGGAGTCGGATGACTTAAGGTGGAAGCCAAGCATGTTTGAGTTCTCTGTCCTTTCTTAAGGTTGTCTCTTTTTAGTTCGTTCCTTACTTGGTCTGTGCTGTCCTCTAAACATGAGAGGTTGACAATGAATGTGCAGATGGTTCTTTGTCCTAAGCTCTGCTCTTGGCCCCCACTGTAACTTACTCATCTCTACGCAGTTATTTATTCTATCTCTAACCTTTGCCAGTTGTTATACTGGATGCATAGTTATCTAGCCCATTATGAATGAACCACATGCGTGGTTCCTGCCTCCTTCCAGCCTATGGCCTCCTGGACGATAGAGACAAATGCATACTTCCTGCCTGCGTATTACCATCGTGTTTCAGACGCATTTGGGTGAGTCCCAGGATTCTCCACCCTTCTTCAACAGAACTATCCCACACGCATCTCTGCCTTTCTGCTTCACATATTTGAATCCATCAGAAGATTTTTAGGTGAAAAGGATTTCTTTTGCAGTGAGAAAAGTGTGAAGGCGCAGTGGAGTGTGACAGTTGCTCTTATGGAGGAAATGCACCGGGGTATGGGAACTCACAAGGAGCACCTGATCTAGATTTGAGGCATTGGGGAAGGCTTCCTGGAGGAAGGAGTGACTGGGGAATGAAGGGTGAGTAGGAGTTAGAAGTTGGGGATGGTGAGGAAGGAGGGGAGAGTTTGCTAGTGGGAGAGAGCCCTTACCAAGGTTTGGAGATGAGAACACAGTCGTCATGTGTCCATTAAGCAGAGGTCTGGGAAGGAATGTTAGGGAGTTTGGCCATTATTCGTAAGGTGGTGAGAAGCCACTGAAGGAGTTAGTTTGGAGAAAGATGGGGCCTGTGCTGCTTTGAATACTGACTGCCCACGTTCCTGAGAAGTCAACCAGGCCAGGGCTGTGATCGGGAACAGTCTCCCTATTCCTCCACTGCCCATGGGACATGAACACGGGACCACTTAATTTTCAGCATGGATCATGGTGGACGTGACTGGTTTTCCTAGCCCGAATTTTGTAGAGGTGAGATGACAGTGTCCTGGGACATCACAGAAGTCCCCTCACCCTGGATGCCCCAGATTCTAGATTCTGCTCCCCATACCTAAGGTCTCATTCTGTAGATAGGGAAAGCAGCCTGTCTGGTGTGTCTACATTTTAAGATATTCCATGCTTCTATATTTCAGAATTAATGCCATTTATTTTTTTTAAAGATTTTATTTATGTATTTGACAGAGAGAGATCACAAGTGGATGGAGAGGCAGGCAGAGAGAGAGAGAGAGGGAAGCAGGCTCCCTGCTGAGCAGAGAGCCCGATGTGGGACTCGATCCCAGGACCCTGAGATCATGACCTCAGCCGAAGGCAGCGGCTTAACCCACTAAGCCACCCAGGCGCCCAGAATTAATGCAATTTAAAAGAGAACATTTTTACCCTGACTTTTATGTGAAGGACGGTTTGGGCAGAAAGGTACTGGGGATAATACATAATAGCCAAAAAGAAAGACTCTAAGACAGATACTGAGGCAAAAAAAAAAAAAAGAAGTTCTCCCTCCCCACACAGTATTTCAGGACCAAGTATAAGTCATAAATAAAGGAATAAGCCCATGAGACACTAGAGTGCACAAGTACACATACAGGAAGAAATATTTTCTTCCAAGGATTTTTTTTTTTTCAGAATAAGAATGAAGTATGCCTTGTTTTTACAAGCGTTGATGATGTAGATAATAATATATCTTTTCTCTGCTGTTTACCATGGTATGCTGACATCAGTAGATTAGCTTTAATGTTAATAGATTAGCACTGTGCGTTTGTGTGTGTGCCATGTGCAGGTTAGTGGGTATTTTGTGTAACTGGGAGACGGGGGTGTCTCTGGAAACACCCTGGTACAGGCATAGGAGTTGTCTTTGATAGGAGGAGGGATGCTTTCTGATTTTAGGTTTTTTTACTTGAGCACTTTTTTTGGTAGAGAGTTTACGAAGATAGCTGTACAAGCAGCACTTTGCCCGCAAAAAGTGAGCCAGGCGTGATTTGGAATCTTGGATCTTAAGATTCTTGATCTCTGGAATTTGGAGGCCAGCATGCCTTCTTGGGACTGAAGGAACTCTGTGAAAGCCACCAGGTGTGCCGAATGATACACTGTGTGAATCTGGGACAAGTCATTTCAGACCCAACAGGTTCTGCCTTTCACTGAGACAGGCAATCAACAATGTAGCACCAGCCCACTTTCATTTTTTAAATATTTAATTTATTTACTTATTTAAGAGAGGGAGTACATAAGCAGGGGGAGGGGGGAGAGGGAGAGAGAGAGTCTTAAGATGCTCCCCGCTGACCTTGGAGCCCAACAAGGGGCTCAATCTTCTGACCTGAGATCATGACCCAAGCAGATTAGCATCCAATTCTAAACCAAATGAGCCCCCTCGTCCCAACCTGGCGCCCTGGCAATGGCCCACTTTTACAGACCTTAGCTATTCAGCATCCTCTGCTATGTAAAATGCAACCGATTGAGTCGGGTAAGTATGTAACAAATCCGTTTAAAGCCAACATAGCGTTGCAGAGTTTATAGTGAGTTTGCAAGTTCATGCAGTAGACACTAAAAGATGCTTTGCTTCTACTTTCCGCGTAATCCCAGCCCCCTTGTTTTGCTGGTTCTTACATCCACAGCAGAAAGAGCAGGTCTGGTTTGAGTCGTGCACACTGTTGGTACCGAGAACTGACAGCTAGTAGTTTTTCTGCCCCTTTGTATTTCCACGCCTTGGAAAACAGTCATAAGATCTAATCAGGCATAGCTGGCTTTGGCTTCTATTGAACAAGGCCAAAAAAGTTCCAGCCTTCAAGAGACTGAATGTCTGTCCCCCCTCAGAATTCGTTCATTGAAATTCTAGCTCCAGTGTGATGACATTGGAGGTGGAGCCTTTGGGAGGTTATTAATGGCGTCAGCGCCCTTATACAAGGACTCCAGGGATGTGTCTCACCCTTTCTGCCATGTGAGGGAACAGTAAAAGGATACAGGATCTGCCCAGGCCTCAGTCTTGGACTTCCTGGCCTCCAGAACTGTGAGAAATAAACTACTATTGTTTAAAACCCACTCGGTCTCTGGTATTTTGTTGCGTAGTCTGACTAGGCCAAGAGGTTCCTCTCTTCACAGGAATTACTCTCCAGGGAATTACTTTATTACAGCCCAGGAACATTGCTGATTTTTAAAATCATGACCTTGGGGGCTCAGTCGGTTGAGCGTCTGCCTGTCGGTTTTATGATCTCAGGGTCGTGAGATCAAGCCCCTTGTCTGGCTCTGCACTTGGCAGGTCTGCTGGGCATTTTCTCTCTCTCCCTCTAGCTCTCCCCTCCCCACCCTCCTTATAAATGTTCTATCTCTCTCTCTTTTTCTCTTTAAAAAAATTAAATAAATGAAATAAAATTATGTCCTTGAGTCATAAAGGAAAGTTTAGATGATGTGTTTCATGGGTTTACCGAGGTCCTAATGGGCGTATTAGCGTAGGTGTATATGGACCTCAACCAGAAAATGGGCATTTCTAGGACAACTTTGTGGAACAGAATGGCTGTAACCTGCATGATGCTAAACACATTGTCATTCTTTTGGCAGTGACTAATAAATTTGTGTTGTCAAGAGGGAGATAAAGAGGGATTTTATTGGCACTTTGGATTAGACCATATTGGGGTCAGAATTCTTAATAACTTGAGTAAACACATGGAAAACCCATCTGCTAAACTTGGGTATTTTAGCTGGAAACCATAGTTAGTGAGTTGGAGTAGATGCAGAGTGTCAGGCTTTTTCTGTAAAGGGCCAAATACTGAATATCTTAGACTTTCAGGCTCTCAGGTCTCTGTTGCAATGATTTGACTCTGCCATTGTAGTATGAAAGTAGCCAAGATATTAGGTAAAAGAACAGCTGTGGTTGTGTTCATTCCAATCAAGCGTTATTTGCAGAAGCAGGCAGTGGGCCTCCAGGCTGTCGTTTGCTGAGGCTGAATGAGGAAATCCATGTGCTCTTTGGTGGAAATGATGGGCTGATCCTATGAAATTCGACAGGAATAAGTGAAAAATCTCATTTTTTTTTTTTTTTTTTGGCTAGAAAACAAGAACAGCTACATAATGACAGATCAGAACAACTTGGATTAACATCAGTTCATGCCTGGATGGATGATTGTATGGATAGATAGATAGATGGATAGATAGGTAGATGGCTGACTGGCTGGCTGTCTGGCTGGCTGGACAGATGGAAGGATGGATGGATAGGTGGATGGATGGATGGATGGATGGACAGGTAGATGGATGGATAGGTAGACAGATGTGTGGTTGGATAGCTGGAAGGATGGGTTGGTAGGTGGATGGATGGGTAGGTAGATGGATATACTTGTCTATATCTGTCTGTATTGTCTAACTGGTTTAAATGAATACAGCTTATGCTTCAACCAACAGCAGAGTTGCTAACCAACAATCACTGTTTAAAACTGGTAACGGCATTAACACTATGTCAAGATCAGGGAGGCAGCCGTGCTCTTTTACGTAAGACTCTGTTCTGGTCCATCCTGTATGAGGGTTCGTGGTCAGGGTCTCTCTCCTGTGGGTGAATCTGCTGACTGCTTCACTCCCGTGACCCAAACCCACAGCTTACCACTCTTTCGTCTTTAAAGATCCCCTTCTTACTGGCTCTGTCTCCTCAGCCACCATGTGTGGTCAACTTCCCTTGCCCCCTCCCACAATGGACACAGGATGTATTACCACTTTCCTGTTTTATCACCATATAAGCATCTTTGGTTTCACCACGACTCCCTGACTCCACCACTTCTCCTCTTTGTCACCCACTGTGACCTGCAGTCACTCCCACAGCTCCCCTGAGCTGCTCTGGGTGACGTCACTATGATTTGTAGCCGCCTCTTGTCTGGAAACATGGTCAGCGCTTGGCTTGACACTGCCTCTCCTTTGCCTTAACTGCTCCTAAGTGCCAGGTTTGAAATGGTGATAGATGTAAAGCCACAACTAACACAGTACTTGTTTTAGGTTCCTTAGAGGAGCAAGCTTAGAGAAAGCCTCAAAACGTGTATTTTCTGTGTTATTATCCCCGAAACCTTTATGAATAATGAAAGAAGTAGCAAAGACCTCTTAGAATGTAGTAGGGATTTTGTTAATATGGGAAGAGCACTCAAAGATTAAAAAAATATATTAAACCTAGTAAGCACTACAATTGCAATATTTTGGGGGAGAGAATGTATCTGTGTATATATATGTATTCGTATGAATTTGTATATATATGTCTGTATATGTGTATGTATAAAAACTCAAAATGTTTTACACAGAAGAGTCTTTATGGTTATGGAAATAATGACACTGGACACAGGCATAGATTTCGTTTTCTTATATCATTGAGCACTCTTTTATTTCTTTATTTTTTGTTTCCTCAGCTGGGTCTCCATCGGTCGGCCCTATAAATACTGGTATGTTTTTTTTTAAGGTTCCGACCTCAGCCTTATCGTCTCGCTTTTCTCACTGATAATCTCTGGAAGATCTTAGTTTTGTCCAGAGTGCCAATTGCTGCTTCTGTGTCAAAGACCTGTAAATACACATTTACTGCCTCTGCCTCTTTCCTGAGCTCTGAACTTAAGGGCTGCTCTGGGCGATCCCACTGGGGCTTCAAGTAAACTCTCCAATTTAGAGGCCTGAGAGTGAAATAATTAGTTTTTTTTTTTTTTTTTTAATGTTAGCTTATTCATCCAGTGGTGAGTGCCTTGGCAGTATTAACCCTTGTGGTTCTTTCGGACACAGCACAGCTCAGTTTGCGTGGACCGTGTGTGGGCGTATGGGCAGGGGGACTGCATCACTCTGTCACCTTTCTGGACCCCAGCACTCTCCAGGAAGAATGGGCTGCTCCTTCATTTAGCCCACATTTCCATCCTAAAGCCTCTAAGGGTACATACTTATTTACATATCCGACGTTTCTGATGTGAGCATGCTTGCTGTGTTTAGTACAGACTCGTTTTCTGTTCCGTTGTCTCTCACAGGAGAAGCTCCGTGAGGTCAGGAATCAGTAAGTCATCCACAGCCAGTGTCTCCTTTTCGTGCCTGATCTTGGAACCACATGAGCCCTCCCACCAGCAGACTGTAAAGGAACGGGAGAAAGGTGTTTAAACTTGAATCGAGGGTGACAGGTTCCTGTTCCTTGTCTGGGGAGCTATTTATATCCTAGAACAGGCTAGAAGATGGGAGAGGAGGAGCAGGGAAGGGAAGGGCATGGACACAGGCAAGGTCAAGTTCCCGGAGATGGACCCTTCAGGCTTTGGGCGCATGTGCAGAGCCATGCAGATAGAATCTAGAGGCAGGGAGATTTGAGGAGAAACACTGTGTACATGAAATATGTGCACAGTGAACATGAAGAATCAACAGTGTATTATGCTTTTCAAGTAAGCGATTGCACAGTTGTGGGCATATGAGAATAAAACCTGGCATTTCTGGAGAACTTGCAACGTGGGGAAACTCTCCTAGCCTCATGGACAGCGATTGGTGTGAAGGGTTGAGTTATGTTTCCAGCAGACTTCGTGGATAATGCCCAGATGACACATATTTTTAGACTACTGCCTTAGGTAGGCATAAGCATGACATTCGGGGGTTCACTTTGGACTAGTAGCAATGAAGTGTGTGAAGAGTCCCCCCGCCCCGAAAAAAAACACACATGTACTGAGTATAATGGCTCCCTTTGGGGATACCTTTCCTTTCCAGTATGAATATTTGAGTGCTTCTGCACGAAACTCCTGCTACTTAATAAAAGTTCAAAAGAAAGACATTAAGGATCAGGAAACAAGTCTCCAGGTTCAATCTGGATGACTAAAGAACATCAAGAAAGATTAATGCATCTCGGTTCTATAGAGAATGCATATTTAACCCATCTGTTATTTTGCTGAGGGTAAAACAAGAGAGTTGCCGCTGAATGGAATAAAAAATATACGTATTTCCTATAAAAACAAAAAGTTCATTGATGACACAAATATGGTATTGAAGGATTTTTGTAGAGTTGTTAATTTAAAAAAAAGCATGAAGTGAGAGCTATTTGGAATCTCGTTTAAATACAGCACATTGGGAGGATTATTTAAATACCTCGAGAAGAACTGCTGCGGCTTTCTATTGTTTTGAGTCAATTCTGTAGATTAATGTTTTTCACCAAACCCCATTCCAGTAAACATGAGCGCTACTCATTCACTCTACAGATGTTTACTGAGGGCTGCCCACTCCCAGAGCTCGGGATGACGCATTGAGGAAGGAACAGGGAAGCCCGAGGCACAGTCTCTATTAAAACTTATACTTATAAATATAAAAAATATAAAATAGATATAAAACGTCTCTGTAAATAAGCATAAGGGTTCTGCCATTCTGTGTCCTAGGCTTTGTGTCTGAAGAGTCCATCCTGTTGGCCTAATTGTAACCGTGCGTCGTCTCTCCTCATGCTTAGTTCAGGAGAGGAGGGTATCGGTCAAGATGCTTTTGAGCACAGGTTTCTTCAAAGGTCGGGAAACGGTTCCCTCAAGGGTTATCACTATTCTATTCATTAAAATTCGAGCAGAAAAGAAATTTTGATTGTAGAACGGGGAGTCGTTCTGTCTTGATTTTCTCTTTTGTGTGTTTAGATGTTAGCCTAAATATTCCTGAACCACAAGAGCAAAAGCCGTGGGCCCCCTTAGCAACCCACATTAACTTTTTAATGCTTATTTGCAGGCTACTCCACTGTGTAATGTGCAATACAATTATTTGACCACTGGATGGCAGTAGGGAAAAGACAGCTTTATGCCTCCTATTTTTTTTACTCCCTCTCTTGGGAATGTGAGTTAAAGTAGGGAAATTTCATACTTTTCAAATACATTGGGGAAAAAATGAACAATAATGGTCATCTGTCATTCATATACAACCGTTCTCATCCATGTGATCTCAGTAAATTTTATATGCTTTAAGAAGCTGAATCAGTTATAGGACTCTTATTTCTTGGCGCCATTCACACACCCAATTTGCAGGCATCCCTAATATTCGTGAAAATAGAATTTGGAAACATTGATGAGTCACACGTGATCTTCTGAACGACATCTGCACGTGCACAGCCCTCGGCTGACCAGGTTCCTCTGAGCACAGAACCAGCCAACCCGCCACTTGAGACTGGCAGAAACTCCTGGAGACGCCTCGTTGCTTGCTGGGCGTTGATCAGAAATGAGTTATTCAGGGGGACGAAAGCATGATGATCGTATCAGGAGTGAGAAGTCATCATCTCAGAATCCTAGCAAGCGTGAGATCCTGAGGAGGCACGGGCAGCGTGGTGAGCACATGAGAGCCCAGGAGTGTGAAACTTGCAGCTCCCTCCCACGGTGGGGACAGTAGGCGTCATGGACGTGTAATAACTCGTCACTGCTGTATAAAGAAGTTTGGTTGCGTCCATCCTGCTTTCATAGAGATTGCAAAGTGGTGTACCAAAATGACCACTTTTAGTGAATACCGTAGGGCCGATTGGGAAGCTACGTGTCGGAGTCTGTCTTCTGTGGACTCATGGCCCTGAAAGGTTGCATGCACTCATTCTGGCATCTCTAAGTGATGCTTTGGGGCAAAGAATTTGCCAGTGTGATTTAGCTGAGGATCTTGGGATGTGGGGGATCAGCTGGGTTTTCCCAGTGGGCCTGATGCGATCACAAGTGTCTTTATAAGAGAGAGACTGAGGGAGCTCTGACCCAGAGAGGAGAGGACAGAGTGACCACAGAAGCAGAGACTGGAGCCATGTGGACACACACCACGGAATGCCAACAATCAGCAGAAGAGAGAAGAGGCAGGCAAGGGATTCTTCCCTAGAGCAACCAGAGGGAGCATGACCCTGTCAGCACCTTGATTTTGGATCATGGCACTGACCTCAGACGCCTGCCCTCTAGAATCGTAAGAGAATAAATGTGTGTTGTTTTAAGCCGGTCAGTCTGGGGCGATTTGTCACAGCACCTGTGGGAAACTGATAAAGGGTATGAAAGATCTTTTGACATGAAGGATAAAAAGTTGAACTGCTTGTTGAGCTCAGTTTTCTAATCATTTCTACATTTCACTGGCCAGGAAATCTGTATTGACAGTTTACTGGTACCTTTTGGACCCTGCCTTTGAGAATTCTCTAGGAAGACGAGCCTTGCTTGTGCCGTAGTTCCATCTCAGAACGTCTTGAAAATCCTGGCTTCAACTCCTATCTGTTTTTCAGCTCAGATGAAATCCTGACACCATCAAAAGGGCCGGGCTCCTATTCCGTTATCGTTTCATTGATTCTTAAAAACTCTCCCTTAACCCGTCCTGTGTCATTTATGGCTTCATTGACTCACGTGTATTCGTTTGTTCATTCCACAGACTTTTGTTGTGGGGTCACTGCGTTAGTTTCTAGGCTGCATTCTGGGCCATGGTGTTGTAAGTGATACAATGATAACGACTTTGTTAATGAGCTGTGTGATATTGGCTACCATCCAGAGTATTTAACTCTTAGGGAGAGTACGCTGATGTGACGTACTATGTGTTAGGGCCATGGCGATATTGTATGCTGGGTGGTGGGACATTAAAGAGACGGAGCTCAATGAGATATTTGCAGGTATTAGGGTGGACGGGCTTTTGGAGCTTAGGACAGAAGGAGAGAATTCTGGTTGAATATCTGAGCCCAGTTCCATTAGCTGGAATTACACCAACACTTGCCGCTCTAGAGTGTCATTGTCCAACAGAAGGATAATGCAATATACGCCATTTAAAAAATTGTAGCAGCCAGATAAAAAAATTTTAAAAGAAATGCATGAAATTAATTTTATTAATATATTTTATTTAAGCCAATCTATATCCAAATATTGTCATTTCAAGGGTCAATAAATCTTTTAAAATATTGAGATACCTCTTCATCTTCCTTTTATGACACTGAGTGCTCAAAATGGGATATGCACTTACGCTTACCACACACCCTATTTCAGACTAGACACATCACAGATACTCAGTATAAGATGTGGCTTGTCATTACCAACAGGAACAGCACGGTTCTGGGACAGTCACATCATTAATTTAGGCTAACCCACTTATCATCGGTCTTTTTCCAAAAATAAAAAATAATTCATACACGCTATCTCTCTAGCTCTTTTTCTGCAGTGTGTGGAAGTTGACTGAGTCACTTGTTAGGGGCATTAATCATCTAACATCGGCACATTTTGTATGGCTTCTATTTTGCTTTCTTATTCTATCAACATGGATACATTTGATGTTTCTCGTTGCTTTCCTATATTCTCTTTTTTTAAAGAAAAGAACATACAGTCAGCTAGAAGATAAGCAGTCAGGCAGACTCCTCATTTTTCTGTGGCAGGTGCAACATTTTTTGAGACTTGAGAAGCTGCTTATGCAAACAGCAACTGGTACTTCATTTCTCAGTCACGGATGGAAAACCTGTGTTTAAGCAGCTTTGGTATCCTTTTTCATTTACAACTTAATTTGACTTCTGTAATGGTAATATTCTTTTTTTTTTTTAATCGCTTGGCTATTTTTAAAAATGACTCTTTCTGGCTGACCAGTGGAAGATTTGTGAAAAACACAGTCTTGCCATGTGCGGAGGGAGGCTTTAACCTATTGGAAATCTGATACGGCTTTTTATTAAATAACCCGTATCTCCCTGGATTTAGGGGCCTTGGGCAGCATCTGTTCGGAGGCTGCCTTTTTAAAGGAAAATGAAAGGTTATGAACGCTGATGTTTCGCATTTTAAAGTCTCGGATCTACCAGTCACTCTCTGGTCCACAGTGAAAAGGTGATCCATGAAAGCGATCACAGAACTATAAATCATTCTTCCTTTTTGTTCAGTGAGTTATTTCTACCAAACGTTTGCTTGGCTGTGTGTCGGCATGGCATTTTAATTTGTTAATTATCTGGGCAAGCAAACACATTCTGTCGAGTGAATGCGGCTGGTAGGGGGGTCTTGGGTTACCGTAACTGACTTTGGAACCATCTCCTTGGATGCCGTCCCTGCGAGAGGCTCATCTGTTGTGTATACCAGTGCCCTGTGCAACTTACGCTGTCGCCGAATGTGTTTCTTCTGGGGGTGGAGGGCTCCCGCCCCGCCGCCTGGGGTCTCAGGCAGAGGTCTCAGCCCGTGAAGGACCTCAGTACGGTGCCCTTGGTGTTCGGGATCAACACCCGCGATGGAGAAGGTTCCACGGAAGGAACGACTTCATAAGGCCCGAATTTCTTCAACAGCCCTATGTATGTCAGGACACAGCATGACTACTTCTGCGAAAACATTTTGTTCATGAAGCACTTTTCATTTCCCGAGAAGTGGTTTTAAAAACAATGCCTGCTAAGCCCATCGCCACTCCCCTCTACCTGAAGTGATACTATTTATTGTTATTTGTGTAGATCTTATCTCCTTCCAGGGACTGAGCTGTGAGGATGGACGCTTGGTCTCTTGTGTTCCCTGCTGTCCCCTTGGCTCTTGGCATAGCACCTGGTGTGGCGAGGCGCTCAGTAAATATTGGCTGGATGGTTGAGTGGATGTCTGCGGAGTGCAGGTCTGGGGAAGCTCACACTGGCAGCAAGAGGAAGGTCTCTGCGGGTGGCAGCGGGGGCCTGACTTGGGAGCTGAGAAGAGTTGAGCTGCAGGCCCCCTCCCTCACTGGGTCCCTGCCGAGGCCCTGTTACCTAAGTTGATATTTATAATCTGGTTTTCTTTCTCATAAAGCGAGCATCTCAGATTGTAGAAGCATCACGTCCCACAAAATCTGGGTCCTTCCCGGGTATTCAGGCACGTTTCTCGGTCATGTGAGATTCGCTCTGCAGAAATACGAAAGCGTCCTCCAGCAGCTGGACAGACTAATGCCGCAGGAGCACTTTTACCCCGAAAGGCAGACTGACCGCATGGTCTAGTGTTAATGGAAAACCTTTGACTGGTACCTGACGGAGGAGCGACAGCAGGGCTCGAAGCCAATGGCCAAGAAAGAATTCCTGAGCAGTCTTTGATGCAGAAATGTGGTTTTATTGAAGAACAGGGACAGGCCCTGTAGGCAGAAAAAGCGACTATGGCCCTTTCTGTACTTTCAAGTTGGGAGGGGGTTAAGGAGAGCTTAGTCCTAAGGAATTTTGGAAGCAAGGTTTTCAAAGCTCGAGGGGGCTGCATATTGTTAGGAATAGTCATTTATTACAGTCTAATAAAACCTTGCTCATGAGACCCTTCAGGTGTCTTTCGGTGGGTCCTATGCTTGCGGGGTGACTGCCAGCACGTATCTTGGGAGGGCGGGGGTACTTAGAGATAAAGGAGGAGTCCAAAAGAATTTTTATACGGTAGAGTAGGCTTACAGGATCCTGGGTTGCGGGGGAGGGTTGGGCTAGGGCTGCCTTTTGCCCTTAGCAAAGTTTCAACACTGAGGTAGTTGAGTTCCTAGAAGTTTGTCCCTCCGCTGTTTCAAGGACTTGTCAGTGCGCTGCAGGGAGTCAGGGAATTTAGTACTTTCTCCTCTGCCTTTGTTTCCCACATCAGTACCCATGACTGTAGTGCTCGAGGTACTACCCTGAACACATTTGGCCTCCACCGTTGAGATGAACACACCCCAAGGGTCCGTTATACTCGTGACCAAACATCTGTCTTCCAGTTGTACACACTGATACAATGACACAGTTCAGTTAAGTATCGTGGGGCACAACAAAACGTGAGTGTAGTCAAGAGGGTTTATTTTTTATTACAGTAAATATTTAATTGAAAATCCAAACTTTAATGGTGAGTTGCTTTAAAAAAAAACTGTCGTTGAGTTAGGTATCAGTGAGACAACTCATCTGTTTCACAAAGAATGTGAATAAATGAATCTGAAACGCCCGAAGGCTCCATGTATAAATGGCTTCGCATGTGTCTCTCGGTTTTTCTCTACTTTCAAGACAGAGAAATTGGAAATTATGGATATGTTATGGATGTGGCATATATAATAAAGATCAGAAAGAATTTTATCAGTACGAGACGTACTCAGAGAAAAGATCTTTGTACTTCACCAGAACCTGGTCACAGGAATGCACATTTATGTTTTAAGTTACAATGTAAAACTCCCCACTTTAACAGGCATTTTACGTGGGTTAATCTAGGACTGTCTCAACTGTGTTGGGTAGGGTGGTTTCGAACATGTGTGCGTGGAGAAGAGTAATGTCTTAAAGGGACACGTGTACTGTGTAACAGAGCATCCAGTTTATGCCAACAGAGGTCAATGAATTTATGTTAATGAAGGAAATCCAGAAATCTGGCTTATAGGAGGCTGTGTGGGAAATGATTAAGAGTAACAAGACCTCAGCTAAAATCCTGCCTCTACCGCTTGCTTAGCCAAGTATTCTGGGGAAAGTGCTCAATTCTCTCCCACCTGGGCACCTTGGATATTGAAAGCAAAAGACACACTAAAAAAAAAAGAAAAAAAGAAAAACACTCTATAAGACAGTGATGTGAAGAGTCAGTAATTACCGTATGTAAAGCTCTTAACATGATGTTGGGGAGACAACAGTTGATGAAAGATGGAGCATTTGGGTGTCTGCATTTAGTTGTTTGTCAGGTTTTGGGGTTTTTTTGTTTTTGTTTTTGTTTTAAGATTTTATTTATTTGGGAGGGAGAGGAAGAGAGACAGCAGCAGGGAACAGGGGAGGGAGAAGCAGGCTCCCCGCTGAGCAAGGAGGCCGACGTGGGACTGGATTCCAGGACCCAGAAATCATGACCTGAGCTGAAGGCAGACACTTCACCCACGGAGTGCCCCCAGGTGCCCTCTATTTGTCAGGTTTTTATTTTTCTGGCTGGACATTTCCTTCAGAGGATACCTTCTGTGATAAAAGTCATAGCTCATACTGTGTCTATGGTGTGCTTCCGTGATGACTTTGTAGACTCGGGGAATTTTAGCCCTGGAAGCTTTCTTCAGGGTAGTGCAGGCCATCTTCTTTGCTGTAGAGTTGATAAAACCATGACACAGAGAGGTAACCTGCCCACAGTCACACAGTGGATCACGCCAGGGTCAAGGTTCAAGGACACGTTGTCCAACTACTTGTCTGTTGCTTTTTCTGCGGTAGTGCAGACGACTCCTGCTGGTAGGTCTGGCAAGTGCCAGTCTCAGGGAAGGTGATGGCAGGATGAGAGAACGCCTTCATCAGGACCTCACCAGTCATCTCAGCAATATGCCTGCCTTTCTCTCCTCCCCGGCTGTGTTCCCTTTGGGCTTCGTTATAGTAAATACAATGGCTGTATTGAACGTTTTGAACTAAAGAGTAGTCATAACAATTGAGAACTTGTGGCTCTCTCTTTTTTGTTGTTGGTTTTATTTATAATCTTAACCTTCAGCGTTCAGTTTACTGCAGTGTGTCTGAGCCAAAGGCATAGATCAAGCCAGTCTCATCAGGAGACGCCGGGCTCCTCAGCAGTCTGCTTCGTGCGTGTAAAGACCTGAATCTCTATCAGGCTGGAAGTCAGGAAATCCATCTCTGAGTGCGTTTTCTTTAACGTCTTGAAGCGATACGTGTGCAAATACAAACTAGTCTTGAGGAAAATGACAGAAGCCTAAGCTGCTTTTAAATAATCATCTCTAGATTTGACAAATCAGTTTTATAATGTAACCAAGGGAAATCGTGTAAATCCAGCCCTCTGGGTGGGAGTTTTGTTTGATTCATCTGTCACTTGAGTCTTCTCTGTGCTGAGATCTTGGGCTGTTACAGGTCGTAAGAGACATGTGATTGTCCAACCGAGTAACCTGTTTGGTGGGGAGACCCTCGACCCATAGATTTCTGCCCCAGAGTGAAGGCTGTGAGTGAGCTCAACATGCCGAGGGCGTACCAAGGAGGGGTCTCTATCCTAGAACCACAGCGGGGCTGGGACCTTAAGATCTCTTCTCTAGAGAACTTTGAGTGACCATAAAAGGGTCATTTATGATGCCTCCAAGGATAAAAGCAGAGTCAACCAAACCTTTACCATCTAATCAGTTGCCAGATTTTGTCTTTTCATGGCAGCCAGAATCAAATAAGAATTCCAAGAATATGAGGGTTTCTGCTTTTATTCAACAGCGTTAGTTTAAGAAGCCTTCTCAACCATGTTTGCTCCCCTCTAGCATATTCAGAAATGTGGACGCTACACATAGATATTTTAGTATTAATCTTACTATCAAACGAATAATTTTCTAAAATAGCCCCAGCAAACAATGCCTGATCTAGAGGAGTTCCTCATACCAAAGAGGAAGTTACAGGTTTCTATAAAATAAAGGGGGGGGGGTGCTGGGTGGCCCAGTGGTTTAAAGCCTCTGCCTTCGGCTCAGCTCATGATCTCAGCATCCTGGGATCGAGCCCCACATCAGGCTCTCTGCTCAGCGGGGAGCCTGCTTCCCCCTCTCTTTCTGCCTGCCTCTCTGCTTGCTTGTGATCCCTGTCTCTCTGTCAAATAAATAAATAAAATCTTAAAAATCTTAAAAAAAAAAAAGAATTACATGTAAAAATATAGCAGACATTTGGTGCACCTGGGCGGCTCAGTTGGTTAAGTGTCTGTCTTCTCTTACTAGGGAACCCGCAGACAACTTGCAAACTCATTGATTTATTGGATGAATGTGTACTGGGCATCTGTTGTTATTAAAGAGCAATGCTGGGTAAATAAGATGGAGATTTGTATAAAACAAAGGGATCGGCTAAAGATAGTTACATGATGTGTATCCTGGTGCGTACCGACACATCCACGTGCACGGTAACGATTTACATTTACATGCAATTACACAAGCTTGGGGGTGTCAAACAACAGAAATTTATTCTTCCGCAGTTCTGGAGGTCAGAAGTCTAAAATCAAGATGTTAGCAGGGCTGCATACCCTGCAGAGACTCTAGGGGAACACCTGTCCCTCACCTTCTGTTGGCTCTTGGCTCTCCTTAGCTTTGGCCACATCACTGCTATCTCTGCTCCTGTGGCCACGCGTTGCCTTCTCCTCTCTGGTGTGTCGGCTGGCCCTTGGCTTAAGGATACTTGAGATTGTAGGACTCTCGTGTATAATCAAGGAAAGCTCTTCTTCTTGAGGTCCCAAAGTTATGCACATCTTTTGCCATGTAAGGTAATTGTCACAAATGTTTGAAATGAAAGCATAGACCTATCTTTTGGGGATGACTCTCCTTTGAACCCACTGTAGGTGAGAACATTTTTAAAAGCTAAATTTGGGGAGAGCATTACAGGTTGGGAAACTAAACCAAGCAAAGACATAGGGACATCTCTAGGAAGAAGAAGGCACGTTGAGTACCAAGGAGGAACCTCAGGGAGCAGCCATGTCAGTGGAGAAAAGGGAGAGACGCAAACAAGGTTCAGGTGGGGCCAAGCCAGGATGGCCCTTTGCTCGTGGGCAGCCGTGTTCAAATGAATGGGAGAACGAATGAGGACCAGATAGGAAGCTGTTAACGTGCCCAGGTAAGACATTGCCAAACCCTACAGGTAGTTCTTAGCTATGGGAATAGAAAGGAAAGGAGGTATTTCTTTCTTTCTTTTTTTTTTTTTTTAAGAGTTATTTATTTGTCAGGGAGAGAAAGCACTAGCAGGGGGAAAGGGAGGGGCAGAGGGAGAAGCAGACTCCTGCTGAGCAGGGAGCCCCTGCTGGGACTCATCCCAGGACCCCGGGATTATGACCTGAGCCGAAGGCAGTCGCTTCACCGACTGAGCCACCCAGGTGTCCCAGGAAAGAAGGTATTTCAGCAATACAGTCAATAAATAGAGTTTGCAACACACTGGGTTCGGTTCCACAAAAAAGAATTCCAAATGCTTGGATAACCGGGAAAGGGCTGGGACAGAAACGACCTTGGGGAGATTAGAGGGTGGGAATGCTTGGGTTTGGCTGTGTTGTCTCAGTCGCCATATGCAGAGGGGGAGCCAATTAGAGTGTCGACTGGGTCTGCAGAGAGTCACTGGCGTTGGAGTTCTCCGCCCCGAAGGGCGAGGCTCCAGTGGGAAGGAAGAGACGGTGAAGAAGAGAACGTGT
The DNA here is from genome assembly GCF_010015895.1 of Lontra canadensis. Lineage (NCBI taxonomy): Eukaryota > Metazoa > Chordata > Mammalia > Carnivora > Mustelidae > Lontra > Lontra canadensis. The sequence goes on along the minus strand of NW_022631141.1, from coordinate 1,870,311 downwards.
CCAAGGTGTTACAGACTTGGAAGACTCCTTCCATGGAGGTTAGGAAACAGTATTTCCCTGTTTCCCTGTTTCAAGCCAGAGGGTTATTGAATTTCCAGGACTTTTGGTGCACTCATGGGTTGTAGTGAGCTCAATCTCTTTATGTCATCTCTACTGGTTTATGAATCTTGCTGTGTCTTTGCATTTTTTTTGCTAGCGTAATTTAGCCTAATTATGACCTTATTAAAATAACATGGTTATATTTGCTCTTTGTTTTATGGTAATGACTGATAAACAAAATGCTAATTGGCATTACAATTTGGGGCTATATTTGTTCTGATATTCAAATGGATTAATTAGGATTTAATTTTCACACCAGCCTGAGCAGTTGTCTATGCTGATACTTCTTTTGCTTTCTTGGTTCGGGGAGTGTTGTGTATTAAGACATGGTGAGGGCCCAAAGCTTTGCCCGTGGGTACTGTGGTAGTGCTTGGTTTTTAGGGAGGAGAGTTTGGAAAGGCACAGTTGATTCCAATTATGTGGTTGTGTGAGAAGTTGTTTCAGGTGAAAACCACCGATTATCCTTGGTCCAAGCGAAAGGAGAGATTTTCACACTTAATGTTGCCTTTGGTCTTTAGTGTCTAGCGTTGGTGATTGGAAGGTTGTCCTGGCCGCTTATTTCCGGTTCCGTTCGGACCCATACAAACTTGTTCTGTCAATACTTAACAGATAGTAATTTCTCCTGGGGCATCTGGGGCTCCCCTTCTCCTTGTTTTCGTCCGATTGGACTTCTCAGCCACGAGTGTTCCTAGTTACATTTCTTCTCTCCTCACTGTATGACGCACGGTGAGGTCAGATCCCTGCAGCAGGAAGTAGCTGTCCTGTACTTGGTCACCAGCTCTCACTACTGGGTCATCTGCCAAGCTGGGAAGAGTACAATTCTCTAGTGGTGTTAGAGCAAGTCATGGAAAAATGGGTGGGGACCACGGGTATTTAAACGTATTCTGAAAAGATTCAAAGCGGGTTAAAAGACATGGCACAACTCTACTGTGTGTTTCATACTATTGCTATTTAGTTACTTTGTTTCCAAGTGACAGGCCCATACCACAGAGAAGGAAAGGCACATGAGCCCAAGTCCTGCTTCTTGGAGGGGGTTGTGGGTACGGATGGACACCGGTGGATCATGCTGAAAGGCAGGTGCTGCAGATTCGAGGTATCCCTAATCGAATAGAAGAATTTACATGTATGTACATGTAAGTCTGTATCTCTCGTAGACCCAGATGCATTTTTTTAAAGATTTTATTTATTTATTTGAGAGAGAGAGAGCAAGAAAGAGAGAGCACAAGCAAGGTGAAGAGCAGAGAGAGAAACAGACTCCCCGATGAGCAGGAGCCCGATGCAGGGCTTGATCCCAAGACTCCAGGATCATGACCTGAGCGGAAGGCCCTAGGGGTATTGACCCAGATGCATTGTCAATAATACACATGGGGCTGGGAAGAAACCTAAAAACTTTTCTAACCCAATGAAAGACTCAAACCATCTTAAAAGCTGTAAGACCAAATTAGTTTAGGGATTTTGCTCTTTATTTACAATTTTTAGGAATTTGAGGTTTAGAAGAGCTTTATCGTGATGTCTCTTGTCACGCGAATCTCTATCTAAAATAACTGCTTTGTAAATGTGGGTTTTTTCATTGGGTTTTCCTAAAAGTAGATTTATTTTTTTAATTTAAAAAGTTAAGGTTTAAATTGGAATCTGTTGTCAATTTTTTCTCGATTCCATAAATACCATTTTAGGGGTAATGTACCCCGTTTCACTGTTTTCTTTAACACATAGGATTATCACAGAACATTAACTATCACAGGTATGGATTTGTACCCTTTGTTCTCAGTAAGATAAGGTTCATCTCCGTAACACAGGCCAGTGTGGGGGCCTCCTGGGAGGGGAGGAATTGCAGACAGAGCCTTCCCGACATCCTCCAGTAAGGGAGAAGGCACCAAGGGGTGATGTGCATCACTCGCAGACTAATTGGAGGTATGTGGAAGATCACGGTCTACCATCACGGAATTTGTGATATGGAAGTCAGCCAGCATGTGTGGTCAAGGACCCTGTCAGCCAGCGACGGTTGGTGGTCTCCAGCAACTAAGTGACATCTTCCAAGTAGGCTGGAACTTAATAAAAGATGGCATACTGAGGGGGTTCAGTACTTCCGGGAGCATTCTAACTTTGTCTTGGACTAATGATAAAATTGACCAAGTAAGCCCTACTTGAACTATCTAGAAAGAGTGCTGGAAACTTCGTATCTGGAGGCATATTTGTGATTTGAGGGCTTTGGAGAATCTTCCTGTTCCCGTGAAGTATTGTAGCGTCCATCACCATGCTTTCTTACACTTTTCCTCTGCTAAGAGCACATGGACAGCTCAGCTTTCTTATTCACCGCTGTCATAAGGAAAGTTCTGAAGCATTGTATGCATTTAGGATGGGATTCTGTATCAGTCCAGTGTTCAAAGATCCCTTTTTTGTTACAGAAATCTTAACAACAGACAAATTTTTAAATGCTCTCAGTACTGACAATGGTGTCACTATTCTGAGCAGCCATTTGGTATAATAGACCTAGTGTTCTAGACCAGGGCTTGAGACATATGGGATGAGTGGAACGAAGAATGGAAAGGAGGGTTTCTGCATCCTTGTCTGACCTCTAGCAGGTCCTCTCATTCGAGGCTTCTTCTCCTGATCCCACATGAGGACGTTGGATTGTTTCCACTCAAAGCCCCTTCTTGTTCTACATTGTATGATGTGTCTAAGTGAAATACGAGTGTGAATTCTTTTAGGGAGTTGGCCCAAATGTTTCTGAGTGTTTCTTAAAAGGACTTGGTCAGGAAGGCAGGATAATTCTATTTTATCCGCAGTAAAGCATAAAAGTGGTGAAGGATAAGTGTTGGTGTGGGGTGAGTACGCCCGGCAGAGCACATGTTGACATAGTTAGTAAGGCACGAGTGCACTTCTCGTGTTAGTTATTACCAGAAAAGGTGTATTTGTGAAAAGTTACATGCAGCCTGAATCTCATTCTCATGGTGTTGATGTTGTAGTTCATAAAATGTGTATTTTTGCCCGAGTGATACGTGTCTGTAGTTGAAACCAGACAGATGTCTCTCTGGGTTTATAATAATGAACGGTGGTCCTTTGAGTCCTAAATCCCATAGGACTCTGGTGTTTTGCTTTAATTGGCATTTGTTTTCTTTTATCTTTGCATCTCCTAGATCTGTCAATTTTAGACATTGTTTTATTTTGACACTGGGAGGTGACGTTTTGTGGGCTTTTAGAGGAAGGGAAGGTAAACGTGCTTGCCCAATCCGACATCCTTCACTGGTGGCCTGTAAATGTGATTTTAGAGATGTTCTATTTTTGTTTCTACAGAACAGTAGCTCAGTCATTAAGTCACATATAACCTTGGCTCTCTTGGCTGTCCATTCTCTATAAAGACTGAATCATGAGATAATTCTAGGTCTTTCCCTGCGTACCAAAGAGCTCAGTGGTGCCAGTAACCTCCTTTCTCAGGTTCCAAAGACGAGGCTCACAGACTTGCCTCTGCATTATGCTCCCTCTTTCATGGGGTGCCTCTCTTCCCTTCTGCACCCCATGGCACCGGTCTACTTGGAGACCCCCCTCCTGCTCCTTGCAACTCAAATCCAGTGTTACCTGACCTTCTGCCGAGAACCCTTCCCAGCCTTCCTTAGACCGATGCCTCCACGTCCGATTTCCCACAACTCTTGGGACATGTGGTTTATGTGTCTCCTCACTCTCCCTCCATCCATATCCCAGACCTCCCTCTTGAGCAAGACTCTTAGCTTCATTTCCCTAAAGACACCTCATAGCTGTCTTGCAGGTGCCTCAAATTCATGGAGCACAGACCTAAACTCATCCCCCCCTTTTCTAAAGTAGCGTTCCCTTGCAGTACTCTGGATGAATGGTGCCCGGAACGCCTGTTGACTGAGATCCCCACTCCCATCCTGCTGTCAGTTAATCCACGGTCGTCACAGTGCAAGGAGCAGGGGGACGTCACATCGGGTCCTTCCCTTTCTAACATTCTTCGGCACTGCCAAGCAGAGTAGCCTTCTGAGAGAGGCACCGGTTCCGCCTTCAGCCTCCTCCCACCTCTGCACACACATGCGCTCCAAGTTTCTGGTGCGTTAAACCACTTGGAGTTTCTGGAAAGGCACGTTCTCTGTCCCTCCTCTGGGACTTTATACATGCTGTACCATTTTGGAAAGCCTCTCCCCTGGCCTGCAACACACCCTTCCTTCCTCACCTTTTAATTCCTCCTCCTCCCTCTTCTCCAGCTCAGCTCACAGGCCTTTCTGGGGCCTGCACAGCCAAGGTGGGAGTTGCTGTACTGGGCTGCCCGTGGTCTCTGGGTTACTCTCCCCTAACACCTAATGCCATGGGATACGAAAAACAATGAAAAGTGTCACTGCTGTTTATTTAGGACTTACTTGTTCAAGGGATTATACTGAGTGTTTTAGGGATATTATGCCACTTGAATGTGACTCTCTAATTATTAATGGAAGAGACATCGTGGTTAGTTTTCCTCTTCACTCATGGCCCTTCCCTGGGAGATTAACCACAGTCCCTGCCAAGAGGCCCGGGCATCCCCTGCCTTGTCCCACTGGCCTCAGGACATTGGGCATGGACAGATGCTTGACTCAGCCTGGTCAACCAGACTCCTCCTTGCAGAAAGCTTGAATTTGGGCTCAAAGACTCTACTGAGATACGAAGTAATTGGATTCTCAACTGAGGAGTGACTGCTGCCTTTCCATGCATTCAGAAGTGCAGACAGCCAGTCGGGAAAGAGGATGGCGGCTGCAGCTGTGCAGCCCGTGGGGGCTGCGGACGCAGCGAGCGGACCTATTTCTGACAGTGAGTGACGGGTTTCATCCCCTCATGAGTTCTGAGTAAACATGCTGCTTTGGGTTTCAGGAGACTCTGTGTCTGCCGCAAGTTCCTCTTTTTACCAGAGCTACCTTGCCACTTAAAACCAAAGTATTCTTAATTAAGATATTGATCTTAACCAAAATAGTGACTGCGAGCTTCTTAAGGACATGGGTGATGGGAGTGATGGGTGCTACAGTGGTGCCTGCGGCCGTCAGAGATCTATTAGGGGAACAGGAGTAAGCTTGGGAGCGATCTGGGCAGCTGTCTACCCTAACACGGGGAATATTAGTATATTAGCATATTAGCAAGAGACACCATTCTGGTGGCTGCTCGGTACCCTCAGTTTGACCCCATCATGTCCCTGGGGGATGATATGCGTAGACACTGGATGCCGGATGTACCAGGGCTCAGCTCTCTGTCGCACAAGAGGTCACACAGCCTCTTTGAGCCTCAGTTTTCCTGTTGTGGTTTCAGTTTATTTTTTAATCAGTAGAGTAGAATGCATAACCCTGATCGTGCATTCATGCTTTATAGGACTTGTGTATATAGTCTCTTAATCTAGTGCATTATATGACATAGTAGATCCCAGTAGATATTAGTGGTAATTATTGCTCTCTAAAACTCAAAGAGAAATAATTTGTTCCTGTGAATTAAAGGTAGGGCGCCCATGATGAAACGTGTTGGTAAGGTCCTAAATGAAGATGACATTTGCAGAGAGCTAGAGCACTTGTCCCAGATAACACTCCATGCCTGAATAGGCTAGAGCATCCCCACCACGTCTGCTGGTCAGCCCCAGCTGTGTACCATGTTTGGGCATCCTTGTTGAAGTCTCTTCAACATAGAAGCTGGAAGTGTAGTGAGAACTTTGAAACTGCCCTTATCATTATGACTTTGAAGAAATAGCCCCAAAGAAGTTCCACGACAGAAGTTTCCCTAGCTTTTAAAAAGTGCCCTAGCTTAGAAAGGGGAACCCTCCTACACTGTTGGTGGGAATGCCAGCTGGTGCAGCCACTCTGGAAATCAGTATGGAGGTTCCTCAAAAAGTGTAAGATAGAGCTACCCTATGACCCAGCAATCACACTACTGGGTATTTACCCCAAAGATACGAACGTGGTGCTCCAAAGGGGCATGTGCACCTGAATGTTTATGGCAGCAATATCCACAATAGCCAAACTATGGAAAGAACCTAGATGTCCATCAATAGATGAATGGATAAAGAAGATGTGGTATATATATATATATATACACACACACACATACATACAATGGAATACTATGCAGCCATCAGAGGAAATGAAATCTTGTCATTTGCAATGATATGGATGGAACTAGAGGGTATTATGCTGAGAGAAATAAGTCAATCAGAGAAAGACAATTCTCATATGATCTCCCTGATATGAGGAATTTGAGAGGCAGTGTGGAGGTCGTGGGGGGTAGGGAAGGAAAAAAATGAAACAAGATGGGACCAGGAGGGAGACAAACCATAAGAGATTCTTAATCTCAGGAAACCAACTGGGGGTTGCTGGGGGGGTTGGTTTATGGAGGGGGTGGTTGGTTTATGGACATTGGGGAGGGTATGTGCTATTATGAGTACTGTGCAATGTAAGCCTGATGATTCACAGACCTGTACCCCTGGGGCAAATAATACATTATATGTTAATAAAAATAATTTTAAAAATTATCACAATTAATAATTAAATAATAATTAACATTTATTAAATGTAAAAAAAACTGTCTTAGGTTGTAAAATCCTGCTAAAATCTTGATGAAGTCATTTAGAATTCCCATTTCATCCTTCATGACTTATAAAGACTCAGGATATTAGTCAAAACAACAAAAAAAAGTCCACCTTGGTGCCATTTTATTGGATTCTGGCCGCCATTTAATCTTCCATCTGTTCAGGGAACAGCTGAGTCCTTATCACAGTGCTAGGCTGCGTTCAAGGTCCTGGCTATGTGGTAATGGCCAGGAAAGGCTAAGTCCCTATTATCGTGGACCTAGCTTCTTGGGAGGGGGGATTGGGGGGAAGAGAGGCAAAGGGCACGAATAAATAATGAGGACAGTCTCCAGAAGTGACAAGTAAAATAAAACCGAGAGCTCCAACAGTGAGTCGGGTGGATAGGTGGTGGTATTAGGTGGGACTGTCGAGAAATAAACTCTGGGGACATTTGGAGTGAGACTGGCACGATGGCAAGGAAGCGGCTTTGTGAAGGTTGGGAGAAGGAACCTCCCAGGCAGTGGGAACAAAGCGCAAACTCCCTGAGTCAGGGGAATAGGAAGATAAGCCAGTGTCCACCCGGAGTTGTCAAGTCTTAATCTGGAAGATTTTCGAAGATGTTGAGAGTCTTGAGCTAAGGGGGATTATTTTGAACCGTCAGGGTGGACTCTCACTGCCATCACAGGTGTTCTTGGAAGAGAGATGCAGCCAGAGATGAGACGCACACAGAAGAGAAGCAGTGTGAAGAAGGAGGAAGAGATGGAGAGAGACAACCATGAGCCAAAGAATGCTGGCAGCCCCAGAAGCTTCTAGAAGGAGCATGGCCCTGCCAACTCCTTGTTTTTGACTTTCTGGTCTCAGAAAAAACTGTGACACAGAAATCCCTGTTGTTGTAAGCCCCAGAGTTTGAGGCCATGCATTACAGCAGCCTCGGTAAACCCATGCACATCATCAGTGAGAACTAGATTAGAAGCAGAAGTGCAGATCTGATTGGTTTTAGAGGCAAAGTTGGTTTTTGTTTGTTTGTTTGTTTGTTTTTTCTAAATGCAGTGGGGAGGGCCTGTGTGACCTACTTTTAAGCAAATCAGTTTGGCTGTTGGGGAGGGAAATAGACTATGGTGGGGAGGGAAGAAGGTTGGGGTAAGAGTGGAGATAGGCTACTCATGGGCCAGTGGTAGCCATCCAAGCAGGACGTCATGGTGGCTTGGTTTTGGACGGAAGCCATAGAGATGGAGAGACATTGATAAATTCACATTATATTTTGAAGATTGAGCTGATAAAACTCACGAATAGATTGAATGTGAAATCTATCAACAAAGAGGTCTTGATCTTCATGTAAGTAAAATAAAACTAAGGGCAAAATATTTGTTTCTGCTCATCTTCTTGAAAAAAATACAATCTGACAAATTTTTACTATTTTTTTCTTACATTTTTCAATAAACTTAAATAAATTACCTTACTTCTAAGGTGACTTTTAAGGGATTTTCCTAAGGTACTTTAAGTATTTTCAGCTTACTTATAGTTATCAGGAGATGAGACTGTGTGTAAGACTGATGGGCAGAATAAACATCTCTTCAAGGAGATTTTATGGAAATGTTTTATAGAATGCTGCAAAATGTACCAATCTACATAGTCCTCCCTGGAAATTTTAGCACATCTCCTCATTTCGAGGTTCTTAGAAAGTCTGTGGTCATGCACAACTCCGAGTGTGTGCACTACAGACATTACAAGGACAGTTAAAGTAAAATTCCATTTTCACGTTTTACCATTATTTGATGGTAGCCTGAGCATCATGATGAAAATGATAAAGAAAAGCTGTTATTTATAAGCAGTTACTTTTTCCCTGTTGTAATTCACTGATAAATGGTAAAATCAGGCAACTTACATGTTTTGTTCATTTTTCAGTTAGGATGTGTTACCGATTTCAAGAAATTTCTTAGGCACCTGACTCCATTTTTACCACTTAGGAAAATATAAAATGACCAGAATTCAAAATTAACCCATGATGATTGTGATAATGATGGAGATGGTGGTAATAATAAATGCTAAAATTTAGATATTCTGTTACTGTAATAACAATGAATCAAAATGGTACTATTTAGATATAATACTAACATACTAACTAAACCTCCTTGAATGTTACTACTAAAGGGAGACATAGGTTATGAGCTATTTCTTTATGGAGTCTTCATAACTAAATCTGGGTCATGGGTGGTCATTGAAGTGACCTTTCCCAAGTGTGGGCAGAGGTGGGGGGCATCTGTATCTCTTGCACCTGCTTCTCCTACTACAGCAACCTTGGAGTTCCAGATGGCAAAGCTACCAGAGAGCCTCCCAGAGTGCTTTGGATTGTATGGGCATGAAAAAACGGACTTGGAGTTGGGCAGCTGAGAGGTCAAGGTTGTTTTGTTACCGTGGCAACGATCTTACCCTGACTAGTAGCCTCACTGCGTGATAGGGGATGCAGTCAGTTTGTTCACGTGGTTTATTTTGGGTCATCTTGGAAAGGTGGTGTTAGTATTTAAGGAAGTATGTTTGACTTGGACACATCAGTTCATTGTACCTTTATAAATCTCCATGTAGGAATAATCATTGATTAGATGAGAAGACCATGGTCTCAACAAAAGCATCAATGCTTGACATAAAGAATTCTTTAAATTGATGTTGTGTGGGAGTGTATGATCTGTAGTAAGGAGCTCACTAGACTTCTTTCCTTGTTGACTAGTTTATGAGCTGGCCATCCTCATGTTAGAATAGGAGAGCACCGGAGAACAGAAAAGATGACACAGCTAGTAGAGGCCAGGGAGAGATCACCAGCAGGGAGAGGCCCCCTTAAAAAGAGGTTTCAAAAGAGGCTCTGGGGAACCCAAATTGTAGACAGTGAGCATTTTCCATCTAGCTGTAGGAAAGTAGCGAAGCGTATTGTTTTCTCTTCATACAAAGTAGAAGAAAAGAAACAAAACATTCTTAAAGTCATACCTTAGGTTCATCTGCTTATGCATGCTGAGATTGTGTTACTTGTGCAGCATTTTTGAAAAAAGGATATTTGTTTTTACTGAACTTTATTAGAACCCTGATCTGTTCAGTTTGAGCAAACTGCAGAGAAAGAACATCAAGGAAAACAAGAAGTTGCTGTAAGAATGAGTGATGTGAATTAAATCATGCAGGTGGATAAAAGGATGAGTTTTATTTAACCCTGCCTTGATGTCTGATACTTTACTGTCCTTTGGCCTCCTTGCCATAGGCAGGGGATGTTCAGATCTCCAGATTTCTTGAACCTGAAGGTGATAGTAGGTTTTTAAAGGAACCTTGGTGGTATGTTCATCGAAAGATTCATCCTGGTGCTGCTTGTCAATTTCTTCCTTGCTTTTCCCGGCTTCGGCAATGGAGAATTTCAGCCTGGAGGTTATCCCATCAGAGAGTAGATTTATGAGATGTTTTTACCGTTCATTGCAATCTCGGATACTTAGAGGAAAACACTAGGACAGTGTCCCTAATTTTGGCATTTCTTCTCATTGGTGGCAGCAAATCTTTAAGGCACAGTTACTAAACCAGACCAGAAATGCCAGCTGCTGTGAAGTTGACAGAGAAACGGGATTCATAGCTGTTACCCCCCATGCCATCATCACTCTGCATGGTAGTGTTAGCTCAGAGAGAGAATGCATCGCATTCTTTGAATTAAACATGTTTGAAGTTACCTCCCATGTTCTAGACTATCAGGGAATATAGGCAAGGTTCTTGCTCTCCTAAATCTTGCGCTTTCAAGATGGCATATGATCAATGAGCTTATTGTGCTGATTCTAATATACATGTTCTGTTTCACCTTTTAGCAGTTCTGAAGTCAAATGCAACTCACGGTTAAAGGTGTGTTTACCACTGCAGACGAGTCAGCTGTCTGGTATAGCAGTCATTTCCTGCTTCTGCCCAAACTTGTCAAAAAATGACCATACAACGGCCAGTTGAGTTGCATTATGTGTCCACAGGTTGAGTTTAGTTGCCAATTAAAATCTTTTTGAGGCAATTACAGTATAATTTGACATTAAAGCAAGAAGTGATTGTGACTACAGGAAGACCAGGAACAGCCTAAAGTTTGTGATAATGAAGGGGACATTCATTTTTGGCAGAATGACTGTGACATTGTATGTAACTGCAAGACAAGGAACAGCCTATCTCATTTATATCTTCCTGCTCATGTTTGTAAAATAGTGATATAAAATAAAAATCGGTGTCTCAGTAGGTCTAAAAGAACATCTTTCCATTTAATATATAATCGGAATTCAAAATGTTAAGAAAAACATGTGTCATGGTTTAATTGGAGGTACATTGCTTTGTTAGGAACACAATAAATAATAGTATGTCTTGTACTTGGTGGCCCCTTGGATACAGGGCATATAGTCAATAAACCAAAAACTATCAGGTGATTGGAAGGTCTGTGTAAGGCCTATGAAGATAACACAATGGGATGAGGTGATTGAGATTGGTTGGGTCCAAGGCAGGGGAGGTCCTTTAAAGAGGTGGCCTGAGAAGTTCTCTCTGAGGTCGTTTGAGCCCAGATGAGATCTGATAACAAAAATGAGCCATTGTCCAGGAAGAACATTCCAAATGGGGGAGGGACAGCACAGTCCGAGGCCCTGAGGGGGACACACCCAGCTTGTTCAGCCAACACAGAAGGCTGGTGTAAGGATATTTGTATCTTCTGGTACGTGTTTCAGCGACTGTTATTGTTAACTGGTGTAACTCAGACGTTGCCTTTCCCCTAGAAGGTGAGGTCGCCTCTCTGGACATTTGGAGCAAAGTGGGTTCATCTCATGCCCACCTTGAGTCCATTCTGCCGCTCCTCAGTGCTCCTCTGAGCCCGGACATGGCCTTTGGGGCAGGTCACCGCCCAGAGACACAGACAGCTGTGCAGCAGCAGCAGCTACAGTGTTGCTACTGTTTCTCCGTGATGCCTGGCCTTCCTTCCCAGCCCCGGCTTCCAAGGGTGGACGGTGGCCTTAGACCTCGCTCAGAGTTTCGGTGGAGAAAGGGGGAGCTGAGAAAGCACTTACAATATAGAGGGTCCTTCTGCCCCATCACATAGCCTTCATGAGCCTCCGTGTCCCCGAATTTCTGCAGACTGCCTCCCATTGTGTTTTTCAGCCCCTCCCAAACCCCCCCATTCTCTGTCTTCCATGCTGGGGTACCACCTGCAGGCCCCCCTTTAATTTTCTATGCTGAGTGGGTTAGCAGTTTCTTCCTTTTAGGGTCTCCTTTCAACTCTTGCCTCAATGCATCATTTTCTGTCTCCAAGAAGCTGATCGAGGTTAACTTGAAGTTTCTTCTTTAAGAGGAACTCCTGTACCCACTTCTAAGATGGTAAATTCCACACCTTAGGGCTTCAGGGAAGCATCTGAGGTTGGTGTGCAAGGCTCCCAGCAATCATGATGGCAAGCTTTATTCTACTCTTTTCTCCCCCTCTCCTCTTTATTATGAGAAAAAAGAAAAAGAGTGCGTTCCAAGACACGTGACTGGGAAGACCCGTTTTCTTTCCATGCATCTGCTCACGGCTTGGAAGGATCACAGGAGAAAACGTTGCAGGTAAAGGGGAGAGTTGACAAGGAAGGCTGCGTGGCTTTCAGGGTACAGAGGGAAGTGTGTCAGGCTTTCCTTCTCATTAAACCACTCTCCACGGTGCCCGAATAGCAGCCACACAGTGCTACCTGGAAAGATTAAAAAAAAAAAAAAAAGTCTTTTTTGAGGTTGCCAAAGGAGAAGGGAGAAATAAGAAAATGATGGTAGGCACAGAGTGAGCCCTTCGTTGCTGGGCAGATGGAGAGCTCAGACTGAAGGGGCTCTCTGCGTGCACTCCGCCGCGTCCCGTGTGGTCTGCTGTGTCTCTTACATTTCTAAGACTCACGCAGGTTTCCAGTCTATTCCACAACTTTCAAGATGCCCCTGCAGAATGTTGGCAACGTGGACCACGAAACCAGTGGCCACGGCATTTATCGGCTTTGATTTGGAGACTCCTCTGAATCGTGGGATGCTTGGACTTTGCATTTCTAGGTCGCCTTGAGGATAGTTTCTGAATGCAGGATTGTAATTAAGAATTATGAGCAAGAGTGCTAGCAACAGTAAAAATAATCGGCATCCTTCATGGAGCATATCTCAGCGTGCTGGGACAATGCCAAGGGCTCCATGCTCGTTATCTGTGTGCATTATCTCATTTAATCCTCCCTGGAAATCCTCCAAGCACATACGATCTTTGCTCTCATTTTATAGTTCAATAAATTCGATTTCCCCAGAGAAGCCCAAATTGCAAAATATGTTTCTCTCATTGCAAAACAATTCTATATGGCCTCTCCTGAACCAGCACTTTCTTACAGTCAACATCTCTCATTTATTGTTTATGGCAGGCTGACAAAAGAAAAGAGAAATGGGTTCTCGGGCACAGAGTCAGGTGTATGTGCCAGCCTTTTCGTGTAGCTTGCAGGGATCAACGGGGGGTGACAGTGCTGTCCTGAAGGTGTTTATAAACAGGAGGGGCATTTTGGTTGTCCTGGTGAGTGGAGAGACCGCCAACATTTAGTGGACATGCCAAGGAGAAGGGCATCTGCTCTCTGGGTTAGAGCTGTGTTTGGGCATTTGAGAATTCCTGGGATGGTGGGCCTTGCTGTAGGAAGGCTGTAGGAAGTCACTCAGAAACCCCACTGTCCCAAGACTGCTGGCCAACCTGGGGAGAAGCAAAATCATTCCCTTGAAAATGGGTCAGGCTTTGTTCATCCAAGAAGGGCTGGGAGGACAGGTGCAGAAGGACCATCCCATGATACTGGGGTGGGGGCACATTTTAAATTCCATTCTGCAGCACTTTTTCATAGATTAGTCCATTTCTTTGTAGACCATCGTTTATTGTTCTCCTCTCTTCTGTGTTCAGGATGTCATAGCCATGGCTGAGGTGGGATCCCCCCACACCGTGTTTTCTCAGTGAGACATTCCCGTGTCTCTTAGACTCTCTTCCCCTTCTCAGTTGAGCAGGGTAGACTGCACGCCAAGCATGTGGTGGGGGATGAACTGGGGGTGGGGGTGTTGGAAGGCTGGAACCCACACAGATCAGCACTTCCCTGAGGACAGCTCCCGGCTGTGACCAGAGATCCACGGATGTTCCTGTGCCCACAGTCGGCAAGTAACCCTCTCCTCAGTGTTTGCAACCGGAGTGGCATGAGGCCCAGGGACTACATGTATCAGAATACTAATACTAATCCTAATGCTAAAACGGACTAAATGGCAGTGCTAGTGATGAGGAGAAGGTCTATGAGTTTTTGTGTTGAGGTTGTAAGAGCTTCTCTGGATCCTGTTCTTGGCACTGGTTCATTGTTCATATTCTTTTTCGTTTCCGAGCCACCTCTGATAAAGCTCTCTCTGATGTAGATAAAATCTACATGCATATAAATGTACACATACACACACATACATACACTTATATACATGAAATCTACATAGACACACAATCCATTTTTAACTGAGCCTTAATTATTTTCATTGCTTGGAAAACCAACCAACAATACTTGGGTTGCTATACAAGCATACCAGAGCTGGAATCTGACATTAAAAGCTATTTTGGGTGGTCACCTCTGGATAAATCGTTTAGAATTTATATATATAAAAGATTTTATTTATTTGCTTTTGCAAGGGAGAGAGAGAGAGAGGGAGTGAGAAAAAGAGCACACAAGCCGGAGGAGGGGCAGAGGGAGAAGCAGGCTCCCTGCTGAGCAGGGAGCTTGATGTGGACTCGATCTCAGGGCCCTGGGATCATGACCTCAGCTAAAGGCAGATTCTTAACAGACTGAGCCCCTCAGGTGCCCAGATAGTTTAGAATACAACACATATTTCATGTTAAATGCTTATTAGAACCATACCAGAATCTAGGCTTCCACACAACAAAATCTGACCTCTTTGAAAAATGAATCTGGTTTTATCTCTTCCTAACTCTTTCATCTGTGTCATTGGCTGTGTCCCTTGCTGCATGTTGGAATATCCTGGAATCTTGGAAAAAATCTCCCAGTCCAGATCGTAGTTGTACTAATTAAATCATAAAGTCTGTGGGTGGGATCCAGGCATGACGTTTTCCGGAGGTGCCAGGGCAGTTCTGGCGTGCAGCGGGATTGGGAGGCCATTGTGGGCAGGATGGTAGGACTCCTCATCTGGTCTCTGTCTCCCCACCTCCTGCCTCCTGTTCCCGCCTTAGCACTTGCCACCTCCCTCCTCCTGTGGAAATTCTTACATCATGTTCTTTTATCTTCTTCAACTGTCTTCATTTTCAGAACAACTAGTTTGTGGAATCACTGTGTGGAAAGTGGGAAAAAGCCGAGCTAGTGTGGTGGTGGGCATGGGTGCCTGCTGCTAGAGGGACCTGGTCCCTGGATGGTCTGTAAGAATCCCCCTGCCCCCAGCACCACCAACAACCCCCCAAAGACAGAGTTGAAGCTCTACCACCATGACATGTTGATGTGCCGTTGGCTTCCTGCACAGCTGGAGAACTCATAGGATTTGTTACTCCGAGGGTACCATAGTTTACAAACGATTTCTTCAGAGTTCGAGTTCTTTCATAGTTATTCCTGCTCCCTTCACTGCACTGCAGGCTGCATTGCTGTGTCGGGGGAAGAGGGCTAGAGCCATGCTGCCCGTATGTCAGCTGCCCTCACATGCGCTGTTGGCTGGGAACTGTGCATGTGATTGGCATGAGCGTCACATGTAATGCACTTGCCACATTGCTGTGCTGTGTCTCTGGCCCACTCTTCCCAGAACTTAATCTTCTAAAGAGCACACACTGCATTTCAGGTCTTTCTTCTGCTTTTGGCATAATGTCTGGCACATAGTAGGTGCTCAGCCAAAATTGTTTTTCTCATTAGAAATCAAGTAAATAACACCAAACTGAGTTTAAAGAGACCTGATGAGTAGTATGTGCTTTCTGCACCTGGTGTCTGAAACCACTGTGAAGTAAGCCAAAAGATAAGGCAGATGATCCTAGTGCAGGTGGGACAGGAGGATGTCATTTCATGTGTGCATTTTCTTACTGCGGACGGAATCCCAGCCTCAGATCCCCACACTGCCACATGGAAGGGGGCCTTCCCATGTCCTCTGTTCAGGACAGTGAGGGTTACGCATGCCCCACTTTTCATTCCAAACTCACTGAGTGTCGACTCAGTTGTTCTTCTTGGAGTTTAAGCAAGGGAGTGGTGAGAGGCTGGGGATATGCTCATGGACCTCTAACTACATGGGAGGAACCATCAGGAGTGGTGGGAAAGGATTCTTTCCCTGAACGCCCACCCCCACAGTGACCACACTTGGTCACTCAGTGGAGCTGTGCCTTGTGTGTTTGAGTTTGGGTCTTCATCGTATAATATGTATGAGATTAAGGATGCCTGCTCTCCGTGATCGTGTCATTGTTATTCTGGGCCCGAAATGAACACCCTGCACCTTGTCACTCTTCGTCGTAGTATGAACAACTTTACTCACTGCCTATGAGCATGAGGGGTACTCATGCCACCTGTTTGCTAGTAGAAGGATAGGGAGTTTTATATTTTTGCAGGTAAAATTATTGGGATTTTTTATGTTTTCCTGAGAAGAGTCATTGATAAATATGCAATAGTGTAATAACATGCACTCGCATCTATAAGGTGCTCTTAAGAGTGAGATATTCTTGAGAACTTAGAAGCAGGAAGCGTTTTGGACTAATTTCATGTGGTTTTATTCAACTTGGGTCTGAAAATCTATCATCTGTAATTTCCATTTTAAAGTAAATATGTCCCTGATAACTTATACACAAACAAGTTTAAAATCTGAAACTGAGATCACTCAGAAAACATGTTAAGGTAGAAATCTCTCAGTATAAAGTAACAGTAATAATAATAAGAGCATGCTCATGTTTTCTGTTATGTAAAGCCCTTTATATGTGTTATTTCACTTGATCCAGAAAACAACCCTGTGAGGTATATTTTTGTCCCTCTTATCAGATAAGGACATTTAGAGAGTTTGATTCACTTGGTCAAGGTCAAAGAGCTGCTAAGCAGGAAATTCAGACTCCAGGTCACATGCTTCTTGACATCATGCTGCGAAGGAAGCATTTTCCTCACCATCCCTGAGACCTAACTGACCCTCTACGTTATACCTATCCTTCTGCACCATTACTACTTACAGGGTTCCAGTTCTTCCCCAAACTGAGCAGAACTGCCCTCAGATGAAGCTGGAATTCCTCAGTCAAGATCAAGAGTGTGGTCACGAAGATGGGCACAATTGGAGAACGTCTTTGTCACAGCAGTTTTCATAGTAAAAGGCAGTTAGTCTAAAAATCAGCATTTCTGACTCATCTATTTAAAAGAAATGCCAGCTACATGATTGTTTAAATACACTCTTTGCTATTTGACAATGTCTAAAAAGATATTTTAGAGACTCCTCTGGATTCTTTAAGATCCTTTATTTTAAATTCTTTTTTTTTAAGATTTTATTTATTTATTTGACAGACAGAGATCACAAGTAGGCAGAGAGGCAGGCAGAGAGAGAGAGAGGAGGAAGCAGGCTCCCCGTGGAGCAGAGAGCCCGATGTGGGGCTCGATCCCAGGACCCTGGGATCATGACCTGAGCCGAAGGCAGAGGCTTTAACCCACTGAGCCACCCAGGAGCCCCCTTTATTTTAAATTCTTAAACAGTTTATGTGAACAGGAAAGTCCGAATGTAGAGTACAGCTTTTCTGGGGGAAGGGAGACCTCCTTTTTTAGGGTCTTTAGGAAAGGGGATGGTTTGGATTGGTACCAACACTGAGAAAGGTTCATTGCATTGTTAAAACACTCTACATTTGCCTTTCAAAACTTTGCTCCACTGTAAACTGGTAAAACAAAACAAAACTGAACTTCTTCTAGCCACTTTGATAAAATGAATCTTATGTGTCTGTTCTGAATGAATGAGAAACAAATGAACATAAGCATTTATAATAATTATCCGTAGCGAGGATGAGGGCCTTAAAGATGATCTGCTGATCTTCTACTCAGAGACATCTCCTCTGTGATGCAGTTATAGGATTTCTAGCAAGTGGGACTCACCACTGTACCACATAGCCCTTTCACGGCCACGGACTCAGTAGTAAGAAGGTTCTTTCATGCCTTGGAGTGGAGTCGGCCTCCTAGAAATATCCCCACATGGCAATGATTTTAACAGCTAAATGTACAAAATGACAGCGAGAGAGGGAACACAGCAGGGGGAGTGGGAAAGGAAGAAGCAGGCTTCCCACTGAGCAGGGAGCCCGATGCGGGGCTTGATCCCAGGACCCCGGGATTATGACCTGAGCGGAAGGCAGATATTTAATGACTGAGCCACCCAGGCACCCCGTCCTGAGAACTCTTAACATATATTGTATTTATTTTGCCCTTTACACTTGCTCTGTTTATGCTGGAGGAGACGCACTGGCATGGAGGTTCTCTGGTGCTGAGACGGGAGTGGGAGAGCACGGGAAGGGCTTCCGTTGGCTTGACCCCACAGACAACAGGGCTGGGCTCGAGCCGCATTTGGAGCCTGGTATGATACACTTGTTGCACTGTTATCAGAGCAGAGACAAAGGGTCGATAAATGTAAGGTCACTGTCGTCCAGGATTCCAAGTCCTGTTCTCTCCCCACTCTGCCTAGTTTCGCGGGGAGTGATCTCATCCGTGCTCTTTCCAGCAGCGTGGCCGTGTTGGCTGCTGATTCCTAAGTGCTCCTCCTCCGCCGGACTTCTGTATCTCACTGCCTCCTGGGCGTCTCTTCTTGCATATTTCGCCCGTATTACAGAAATGTCACCATGTGCCAATTCAACGTGACAAAAATCCAACCATTTTCCCTGCCAAATACATTCTTCCTCCCGTGGATCTTAATGAGCAGTGCTGCCATTTAGCTCCCCGCGCCCAGTGTGGAGAGCCGTCCTGCGGCTTCCCTCTCTGGATCTTCTCTAGAAGCTGTTTCACCACCTTCAGAGCGTGCACAGTTTTCTGTCCCTGTCCTCACGGCAGCCATCCCGTCTGTGCCCCCGTGACCTGTAGCGTGCAGCCCCGTGAGTCCCGAAGCCTCCAGCCCCCGCCTCCGTTCTCCGGGACCGTCCCGCCGGCCGCCGGTGAGGCCTTCCACCCCTGCGGATACTCCCTGTTCATTTCCGACGTGGAGCTTTCATGCACACGTCCTTCGGCAGGAAGCCTCTGTCCTGTGTGTGCTTAGGAGACCCTTAACCCTGTTCCGCAATGGCAGCTGCTTCTTGAAAAACAACCAAACCATCCCAACTGTCAGTTCCGTGAGTTAAGGACAACCTTTTCACCGTTGTTTCCCCAGCAGGGAGGTTGAGATGGAGAAGACAGACAGTCAGTGACTCTCTGTGAATACAGAAGCGACCCCCCTCCAGACTAAGCCTTGCTACCCTGGTTTGGTCTTATCTGTGCAAAGAGGAGAGAAGACCACAGAGCCTAACGCAGTGACGAGCTGCAGAAGGGCTGTGCTAATTGGGGCTTTGCTAATTAGAAGCAAATTTTTAGTGGATTTTTATCGACTTTTCTTTATTATCTGCAGTCCACACCAATGACTACAGCAGTTACTAAAACAGGTAAAAGAGAAGGAAAAAGTCATATTCGAGAAATATCAATAGCCCCAGGAGGAAGAGAACACGAAAGAGTACAGGTGTGTACAAAGCAAAGGGTATTTGAAAAATCTTTCAAAGTCTGCATTAAAATTGCAAGCTTTGCTAACAAGTTATTTATTTTGCCTTTGAATTCATGAATTCCAAGTACAGACAAATGAATGCCACTTTAAACATATTTAATTAGTTGAATTCATGGCTTCCGGATGTTATTGACTCATAGTTTACTAGGTTTAAAAATTGATAGAAAGCTTATTAATAATAGATGCGTGTACTCCTTACTTAACAGTCACAAAGCAACTCTAGTCTTCATCTTCCTAGACAAATAAACCAGTGGTTTGAGGCAATTAACTAGACATTTCAAGAACTTCTTACTTGAATTTTCTAGATAATTACCCTGGTGCCCTGTTTGCTTTTCATATACAGATAAAGAGGTAGAATATAAAGTTTTGTTTCTTAAAGGCCATTTGATAGAAGAAAAAGAGCTCCTTTTTCAGAATCAGCTCCTGGTCTGGTCATTAGGATATGGCCATTACTTTTAATCACTTCTACGGTTAGAAGTTTTAAAAATGCAATGTAGCTAATATTTTACTTATTTTGTGTTTGTATATGTTTATGTTTCTAGTTTTTTGGAAGATATAGTGAATTATTTGTCATATGGGATACCATATTTAATAGATAAGATATTTACTACCATGGAAGTTCCCAGGAAAACATTCTTTGGAAAAAAGAGAAAAATAACAAAACTCCCCAAACTCCCCAGTGTTTTAACTTGTTGGGATTAATGTTAGTAGGGAAAAAATGTAAACACAGCTGTGTAGAGTGTGCAGGAGACCCCGGGTCCTCTATCAACAACTGTTGTCATTACGTGCCCGGGCTTGGCCTCATAATTTTTCATTTTCATATCAGGTTTTTCTCCATCTAATCTTACGTTCCATGTTCGCCTTATACACACACAATCAGCAAGATCAAGGTACAGTTCCAATCTATACAAATTCAGAGACTAGTGCTCTGAAAATGGAAATGAAAGGCACATTTATGATCCCTTTCATGAGCCTTTTGATGAGCTGAAGAAAGGAACACACATTGATGGAAAGTTGTGTTTCAGGGGTCAGGTAGGACCAGAAGAAAGGTACTTGGATGTCTCTGGGCCTGTAACTATGTTCTCCAATGTGTCAGTTTATGGACATCAGTTTTTTCCAGCTGTTAAGGTAAGTATAGTGTCTATCAAAAAGGATTTTCTGGAGACTAAAGAAATTATGGGAAGACTCTAGAGCAATTCTGGATATATAACCAATGGTCAAAAAAATTTGAAATTACTATGATTCTCACATTGCTCTTCTGTAAAATAAGGAGACCTTATCAGTGCCACTCCAAGTGTGGTTTGGGAACCAGTAATGACCAATGAATCAACTCACATATCCTGAATTAAGTACAAAAATTGGAAGTATGTATTATATGTTTTACATGATTCGCTAGAATACTTTTATGTCTGCTGAATCTAATAATTAAACCACAGAACTTAAATACTCTATTTTTTATTATTTCATTTTTAAATAATTCATTTTTATTATGGTTTTCAAAATCACTAGTCAATGACAGATTGAACATTGGAAAAAAAAAACGCTGTCCTTCACCACAGGTGGTTTGAGCGCTGGACCAGATGATCTCTGAGATTTTCCTTCTAGCTCTCAATTTCTGTATTTCTGGATAAACTCTACAGTTTTCTTCAGGGAACTGTGAAATGTACTTGCACCAGATACAGATGTTTTGAAAACATTTCATTTAGTGAGAATTGCCTCACTAAATTAAAATTCCAAATATGTACCCCATAATATTTATTCATATTGTCACCTGTGTTAAAATGGGCGTTGTAAGTGCCTGAGGAAAAGAACGACAGGTCTGCGTTGTTGACAGTCAAATTAAACTTCCTATTTGTTTTTTGAAACCAATTTGACTTGGATTCAGAGTTCTGTTTTTAATGAAAAGCAGCAGGGGGTACCCAAGACGGAGATGTGCATGGTCCCTCTGGGTCATCAGTTGCTTTCTTAGATTCAGAAAGGAAATTATTCACTTCTCACAAACACCGCTTCATAGAATTTAGGTTGGAATTAAGGTTGCTAATCTGCAGTCTTTGGGAGAGAGGGAGATTTTTCCTGGAGGATCTGATGAGCCCAGTGTGGTCATCGGGTCCTCATAGTGGGGAAAGGAGGCAGAAGAGTGAGAGTCCAAGCCTCGACTACGTAGAGGGAATCCAGGCAGACCTCGAAGGTGCTAGAAGGGGGCCAGGACCTGAGAGACGTAGGAGGGCCTCCAGGAGCTGGAAGAGGTTCCCCCATGATCACCCAAAGAACATCACACTGCAGCACCTTGATTTTAGCTCAGTGAGGCTCAGTTTGGACTTCGAACCTCGAGAACCGTGAGATGATGAATTTCTAGTCAGCTACGAGGTTCAGGACAATGCATAGAGCCGTCGTGGAAAACTGATAGGGGCCGGCATGGACACGGCGGCGCTGTGGCTTCCCCCTCCCTGGCGTCCAGCCTGACAACACGAGCCCCCCAGAGATGGACCCCCGACCCTGGGCTCAGGAATAATGCTCCCTTCCTAGAGTGGTCCTTAACTGATCTGTCATGGACGGAGAGCAGCAGGAAGGCACGAATCTCTCACTGTCTCACACTGCTCTATGTCTGTGTATGAATTAACGATTGTTTTATAAATTACCTATCAGATTTTGTCATATGAAGTCATGGAGAGAGGTGAACCATAAATTGACCTGAGGGCAAGGAGTAATCCAAGTTTTATATGGGTGTAAGCATATACAATTTGGGGGAAAAGGACAAAATAGAAATTCAGGTATGACTGTGCCTATAGATTTAAGATGAGAGAATGAATAACAACAGATGACAGACAAAAATGTTAATAAGCACCACAGATATCCAAAAACTATAACTATATATATTATGGCTCACATGTCTTTATAATGCTTTCTCTATATTTTTTGACTACGTACTCTTGGATTATTTCCTCATATGACCATGACGGCATCATTTCATTTTCTGTAAAGAGAACAGAAAGCTCGTGCAAGCTTTCTGCTAGCTTGGCTAATCGATTTCTTTTCTTTTATTAATAGTTTGGAAAAGTTTCTCTAAGCGTCATAGCTCATTACTAGTGATTCCAGTATTTTCTTGAGATTGTTGCCAGCCTCCATCGAGTGTCTTTCACATACGAGCGGGAAGATTTGGAAGGTTTTCCCCAGTCCGGCCACTGACTCCACACATTTCAGACCTTGCTTCTCTTCCACTACCGTGTTCCTTGGGTAACAGGCACCAGGGGACCCAGTCTTGTCTCTACAGAACCTCTGGCTTTGCAATCCCATGTCCCAGCAACAGGTGCGTGGGGAGTCAGCATGGTAGGAGGTAGGATATTTCTGGAAGACGTTCCTGCCCCAGGACAGTAGTGAAGACTCGGCTTTACAAGGGCACGGCCAGGGCCAGAGAATGTTGCCCATTAAATGTGAACCGAGCTCAGAATCCTTTAGCAGGGCTCTCCATCACCATCTGATGCAAGGCTGGCCTGATGGAGCGTATAAAGAAGGAGACAGCGGTCTTTACTGATGGCATTCAAAGTACCTTACTTTTGCAAAATTTACTAAACATATGATGTGGTAACCTCATTGCTGGGGTCTCTCAACGTGCCTTGCAGGGAGCTCTTGGCAAAGGATGGACCCTAAAGCTTTGTCCGTTTCTCCAATAAAAACATCTCTGATAGGACATTATTTCATACACTGGCAGGATTTTGTAATTCTTTTGTTTTTGAAGTTTTCCAACCCATGATTTTGAAATCCCAAATATGGAAGTAACCAAGAAACATGGATCATATGCTGTGGTCAAAACATTTATTCCCATAGGATGCCTTCCTTGACCTTGGAAGGCTTAGCTTTATAGAAGGATAAAATTTGCAGACCTGGTTGTTTGTTCGTTTGTTTTGTTTTCCCTGAAGAAGCTCTCTTGTATGCTTTCCTCTGAATTTAACCAACGTAGACATCCTCAAAACAGGTGTCTTTCTTCACTTTGGGGGTGGTTTTTTATTGTTGTTGTTGTTTGGGTTTTGTTTGGGTTTTTTTGGTCCATATTATTACAGCCATGGTTTGTTTAAAAAACGTCAATTTGCACATTCCTACGCATCTGTCATTTAGCTAAACTGAAGCATTAGAACTTCCTTCCACTATGGAGGAAGAGTGGAAAACATTGTTACCTGGAATGAAAAGCAAAATCATGCAGCTGTATCGCTAATGGAAGCAGCAGGAATGAATCAGCTTGCGTAGAGCCATGGCTGGAATGTTTCACAGCCCTGGTGATGCACTCGGCCGGGCGGTACCTTCAGGAACATCAGGAATGGTTCCTGCCTTTCCCTGCTAAGGGGGACAAGGCCCAGAGAAGAAAGTGCTCCATCATTTCTGAAGAGGTCTCCTTCCTCTGGGTTTACAGAGCTTTATTCAGTATCTGAAAATGTTCTGTGTGTGTTTGTAGTATGCACAAGCCATCAGCTAATTGGATTTTTAATTCCTGCAGATAGGATTTGCCAAATTTGGTGACAAGCTTTGGAAAGTTTTTTTTTTTTTTTTTTACTGGTGGATGGGTGATGTGGGGCATGGGCACACTGCAGGAATATTTGGCAGTCTTTAGGGTACAGAATGTTGGGAGCCTCTAGATGAGAGCAAATGTGCAAATATCACTTACACACAACTTCTCTAGACTCTGTTGCAGCTTCAGTGCAGAAACGGATTGGTTCTTGTCATGTCAAGAAGGCCCTGGCCTCCTTCAGTAGGGCAAAGCAGCACGTGTTTGGAAATATGCTTAGTGAGAAACTGGTCTTAAGTGTGTATGTGGTGCCCGTTTGAGCTGAGAGCTTCCTCTGCTTTGGTAAAGTCATGAGAGGACCCGGAGCAGCCTTGGGTTAAAGTTCTCCTCGGCCCCAACATCGGCTGCCCGGCAGCCCTGAAGGCTTGCGCTGCCCCTGTCCCTCACTTCACTCAGTTCGCTCCCGGCTCCTCCCGGGCTGGGACTTGCTCTTGGTTTTCTCTGGGCTTTTAAACTCCTGTTGTTTTGTGCATAATTCCTGTTAAAGACAAAATTGTTTGGTCAACCAGTGTCTTTGACTTAGCCTTTGTCATTCCTCCAAACTTTCCCAGGTCCACGGTCTGCGTGAATGTCACTTCCTTCTTAAAGTCTTTCCTGCTTTCCCCGCTGGAATCCATCCATAGCTCTGCTTTCCTCCCTTCCTCTTCCTCGCCCATTGTGCCTGCAGAGAACTCTCCTTGCTGCGTTCTGTCTGCCGTGTTTTATAAATGGCTCGGTTTCTCCTGACTGGCCTGTAACATATACAAGGATGGGAAGAATGATCTCCTGTACTTTTTATTGTTATTATTATTATTATTATTTTGCCTTATCCTTGGTGCTTGGCATAACTACAAGATATTAAGGGTTTTTTGTGTTGCATTCATTCAGCAAATACTGAGCCTGTTTTCCAGGCACTGTTCTAAGCACTGGGGACATAGTGAACCAAACAGACAAAACTTTCTGCCCTAATAAAACATACACTAATCATGTTGAATTGTACTTCTATTTTATTCTTTAAAATGTATATGTATTTTATTATATATATACACACACATATACGTGTGTGTATGTGTGCATATATATATATATATATTTTAGAGGGGGGAGATGGGGAGGGGCAGAGGGAGAGAAACTTAAACAGAATGTGTGCTGAATGCGGAGCCTGATGCTGGGTTCGACTTCACGACCCTGAGATCAGACCTGAGCCGATTCCAAGTGTCAGATGCTCTGCCAACGACAGCACCCAGGTGCCACACTCCTCTTTTATTCTTAAATCTCTGGTGTGCTTCTTGACTTATAAAAAATCAGTTTAAAAATCAGTGTTATTCATTAGTCTGACAACTCCTCACGTTAATGGTGATTCCTCCCAACTAACATTAGTAGGTATAGTGCTGCGAGCTTCATATGAACCAGTTTGGCCAAGATTTTTGTAGAATTGTTTTAAATTACACCCAAAGTTAAATCACTTAATGGTTTTGTTAACCAGTCTGTAGGAGTGCGTGTAACTTAGTTACTTATGGGGTTTAGTGTCTCCGCGGATGGGTCTTCCCCAACCCAGCTCCTTCCCAGTCACCCTGTGCTCCTCAAACTCGTATCCTACGTCATTTTTCCATGTCCATATATGTCACTTTATCTTAATCTCTTATCAGCTCTCCAGTAAGGTGTAGGCTTTGTGTTGGCTTGGACATGGCTGCATTCCCAGGGCCTGCTACAGTGTCGAGCGAAAAAGAGGTGTTCGGTCAGTGTTCAGTCAGTGTTTTTGACGATTGCAAAGGAGCACTGGGTGTTGTGTAAGTCTGTCGAGTCACAGACCTGTACTTTTGAAGCAAATAATACATTGTATGTTCATTAAAAAAATAAAAATAAAAAATTAAAGAGAAAAAAGAAAATGAGTTAGTAATACCTTCTTGATTTCTGAGGTACTTACAACCTTGGGTGTAAACAGTACCCCCTGACCCGCAACCATGAAATTCGTTTTTAAGGTTGTTCTTACGAACAATGATGTCAAGGCCACCCAGACATTCCAACTGAATAGAGCTCTCTTTCAGTTATGGGTCCTGTTCTTAATTTGTAAAAACACGCCATTGGGTTTCATCTTACTTATTCTGCTTTATAGTTTCTTTCATCCTTGAATTAATTAGAAAATGTAATAAACCACTTTGCATTTCTAGTTTTTGAAAGGATGGCATCATGGAGATAACAAAAAATTTTAAGAATCTACATCGGTCTTACATTCTTATTTGAGACTGACATGTAATTAGGATGTGAATGAAATCCTTAGCCCGAAGACCTGAAATTTATGGAAGCATATTTCTGTAGCAGGTTATACAGGTTACAGACTACCCTTTGGAGTAGGTTTAGATGTGGTGGTAATAGATGTTTAAACCTCTGAGTGTTTTACCATGACTTATAGCCATACTTCCTTTTATAATTCCCAGTTAATTATGGATCTTATAGTTCCACATCTGTATTGGATCTGAATTTTTTTCGAAGTTACCATATTCTTTACTCTTCTTCCCGGTGTCTCCTAAAAAGGGTAATTCGTTTACACTGTAGAGTGAGCAGATGTCTAAAATTTGCCCGGTGCTCACCATCATCAGCGTTTCTTAGGTTTTCCCAGCCTGAGTTTCTTTCAAGAGAATATTGCTAAAAGATATCCAAAACCAAGAATGGTGCAGAATGGGAGTGAATCATTCAAAAAGACATAATCAATAAACAGATCTTATTAAAGTATGGGTTTGTTAACAAATGCTGTTTGTGTATATGATTTTAGTTTTACTGAATGGGAATTTTAAGAACTGGAGAAAAGTAGGAAATAAACATGCAGTCTATTAGGAATCCTGTTGTTTATGTGGTTATAGTCATTGTTTTTGTTATATTAATAAATACCTCAAATTCTTGTACTTTTAATAATAAATATCCTGGGAACATTTTCCTCCTGTAGAGTTTCACTCAATAAACAGAAGCTTTATTTTCCTTGAGTGAAAACTGTTTGCAGGAGGTTAAAAAAGCATTTTGGGGGATGCAAAATGGCTTAGGAGGTTTCTTTTAGGTTTAGGAGAATTTCTTTTTTTACTTTTATACCTTCTTCCCTTCCAGTGGCTCTCAAAATGTTTTATCCTAAGATTTTAGTTATTCTTGGAATCTTCTCTAAAACTCTCCTAATCTTACCATTGAGAAGAGAGACAAAAATACAAATGCAATACTTAAGCTCAGAGATACTGCCCACACTCAGCCATGATCAGAGTTTTGTAACATCATCGCAGCGAATTCTGGGGTTTTTTTTCAGCTTTTTTGAGATATATTTGACATAAATCATTGTGTAAGTTTAAGGTGTACAGTGTGTCGATTTAACAAACTGATCTATTGTAAAATGACTGCCACCACAGTGTTCACACATCACACATTTACTGTTTCTCTTTCGTGAGAACATTTAAGATTTACCATCTGAGCAAGTCTTATGTGAGTATATGATGCAGACTGTTCAGGTATATAATACAGTAGTACTAACTACAATCACCAGATGTACATGGATCTTCAGAACTTACTCATCTGATCTCTAGAATTTTGTACTCTTGGATCAGCATCTCCTTATGCCCCCTCCACCCCATTCTACGTTCTGCGTTCCCTGTTTCAGATTCTAAATACAGATGACACGCAGCGTGGTCTTTCTCCGACTTATTGCACTAAGGATGAATGCCCTCAAGGACCACATTGTTACAAATGCCAGGCTTTTCTTCTTTCTCACGGCTGAATATTTCACTCTATATACGTAAGTGTCCATAAACAGATAAATGGATAAAGAAAATGTTATACATATGTATATATACTTATTTTTTGCACACACATGTACATAAGTGCACATATATAAAACCACATACATACGTACACATACCTATATATTATGTTATTTATACGCATGTATACTATACGTATATGTGTATATTGTATATGTATATTATGTATTTTCTTTATCCATTCATTTATCCATTCATCTGTTGATGAACACTTTGGTTGTTTCCATATCTTGGCTATTGCAAATAATGCTGCAGTGGATGTGAAAAGGTAGGTATCATTTTGCGATCCTGTTTTCATTCCCTTTGGTTACATATCCAGAAGTGGGATTGCTGGATCATAGGGTAGTTCTATTTTTAATTTTTAGAGGCACCTCCATACTGTTTTCCATAGTGACTGTACCAGTTTGCATCCCCAAAAACAGTGCACAAGGATTCCGGTAGCTCCCCGTGCTGAACAGTCCTTGTTATCTCTTCCCTTTTTTGACAAAGAAAGATCTGTGGATTATCTTATGGGGTAGGGGTCCCTTGTATGTAACAAGTTGGTTTTCTCTTGCTGCTTTTGACATTCTCTCCTTGTCTTTAACTTTCACTGATTTAATTATAATGTGTCTCATATGGGTCTCTTTGGATTCATCTTGAAACTGAATTTCCTGGGTCTGAATATATATTTCTTTCCCCAGTTTAGGTAAGTTTTTAAACATTATTTCTTTGAGTAGTATTTCTGCCCCTTTCTCTGTCTCTTTCCCTTCTGGGACCTTATAATGTGTATATTGATGCACTTAATTGTGTCCCATATGTGCTCTCCACTCTTTTCCCCTCATATGAATTCCACTGCCTCATCTTTAACTTCACTCATCCTTTCTTCTGCTTGATCTAGTCTGCTATTAAACCCTTATGCAGATTTTTTTTTTTCAGTTTCATTATTATATTCTTTGGCTCCTGATTTCTGTTTGGTGCTTTGGGAATACTTTTTGTTGAAATTCTCACTCGGATCCTGCGTTTTCTCCTGACCTCAGTGAATACCTTGAAGGGCATCCCTTGAACTCTCCGTCAGGTCCCTCCCTCACCTCTGTTTCACTGGGCTCTTTGTCTGGACTTTTAACTCTTTCTCAGTTCGAAACCGATTTCTGTTTCTTCATTTTCCTTGACTCTCGTCGTTGATTTCGGTGTATTAGATCAAACCGCGCAGCCACCTCTCCCAGCCTTGACAGAGTGGGCTTGTGTGGGGGGTGGACCTTGTCACTCAACCCAGCCTGCGCTCCCGATCATCCTTTATGCTTTGTTGTATGTTGTCCAACTGTCCAAACGTACTTCTTTGTTCTTAGTGGCTCCCAGTAGCTGGGGGTGTGCCAAGACCCACCGGTGTTCCAAATAGGGGGCTTGCAGTTAGTACCTAGATGCAGCCGGGCTGAAGCCTGGACCCTCAGGCAGCAGCAGGGAAGTTTGCAGTTAGGACCCTTCCAGGGAGACGGTCATTTTTGCCTGCTCCTTCTTCCCTGGGCCCAGGTGCATATCTGTGCAAGGGTGCTCCCTAGACTGTTTAGATCTTTTTTGTTTGCTGTGGTCCTCTGGGGCTCCTGAATGCCAGCCCTCCGGGGCTCCTCCCACAGGTGGCACCACAAAAGCTGGGCCCCAGGCAGGTGTCCTCCCAAGGAAATCCTGGTGACTTGGAGAGGGCTAGAGTGAGGACAAGGGAGGTGTTGGCAAACCTCTCTGGTCTCTGGCGAGGATCACAGTCACCCCTAGATTCATGCTAATGGAGAAGCCTGACCCTCAGACGTTAGCTTCTCAAGTAAGGGTGTGAATGTTAGAGAGCAGCAGGTCAGGGCTTGGGGGAAAGACACAGCATGGGGCCTGTGGGTCATGGCGTCCTGTGCCCACTAAAACGTGACGCATCTGTTGTAGAGTCCTTCCAAATGGTCACAAGCTTTCCTAAGCTTCTTGTCTCATGCCAGACTCCGGATCCAGCACTGCATGTGTGTTTCTTCTCCAGCTCTGACGGTTCCCACTGAGGAGGCCCTGCCCTGGGCACGGTGAGGAAGATCATTCTGAAGGGCTCAGAAATTGTGTTTCCGTGAATAAATGATTAAAACATATTGCTGATGGTCAGATTCACAGTCGTCTGCAATTTCCATGAAGCCCTTCCCAATTCACTCACTTATTTCTTCATCCATTCATACCTTCCAGCCTGGGCTAGGCATCAGGTGCGCAGTGCATGACCCAGACATGTTTGCTGTAATCTCGTTAGCACTGCTGCTAAGAACAGCTGTAGCAGCGACCGTAGCGATCCCAGGATTTTATGGAGAGCTTCCTCTTTGGCAGGAGCCAGTTTCAGCATTAGACATGTTGTTCTCTCACTAAACCCGCACAAACTCTATGTATTATTCCCCATTTTGTAGGTGAGGAAACTGAGGTTGAGTCACTTGCCAAAGGTCGCATAGATATTAAGTAGCTCCAGACTGCCCTGCTGTAAGTGCAGTGAATTTGGGGATTGGAAAAGAAAAACAAGATTTTATTCATTCTGGAATTCTGGAAATTTGCTTTCCAGGGCGTATTTAATGCACACTGACTTACATATTCATTTTGTTATTTCTGCAAAATAACCTCCAGTTTAGCTGATCAAAGGACACCTGTTCGTTGTCCAAAATGTGGTCCGGCTGGGTCTGCTCCAGCACAGGTTAAGGTGTCAGCGAGGGCTGCGGTCTCATCTGGGGGCCAGGGTTCTCATCCAAGCTCATGGGTAGTCAGCGCAATTTGGCTCTTTCTGGTTGTCAGGTTGAGGTCTCCAGCAGCTGGGCCACCTGCCATTCCCAGCCACATGACCTTCTCCCAAAAACAGCAGCTGGCCTCTTCAAGACCAACAAGAGAACGCCCCTGCTGCTTCTCGTGTCATAACTTCAAACCTTTTACAAAGGGCTCACCTGATTAGTCTTTTAAGGGCTAATCTAAAGTGAACTGATGAGGGACCTTCATACATCTGCAGAGTTGTTTTAGCTTTATCATCTTATCCCCTCATCTTCACTGGCCCTGCCCCCACTCATGGGAGGGGGTCATACAAAGGCACGGGTCCTTGGAATTGTGGCTACCACAAATTATAATAATGAGGAATTGTTTCATTTCTACCACTCTACCTTCAGCCTGAGAAAGGCCTAGAACTGACAGTCTTTGTTGTTGTTTCTTTTAAAGTTTTGGTAATCTTTATGCCCTATGTGGGGCTCAAACTCATGACTCCAAGATCAAGAGTTGCATGCTCTACCAACTGAGGCAGGCAGGCACCCCAGCTAACCTATTTTTACCCTGCAACGTGCAAGAGTTTGCCTTGCATGGAGTAGGTTATCAGTCTTAGCTGAATGGCTGACTGTGTGGGATTCTTATCTTCTGTGAGTCAATCCTAGCATCTCACCCAGACTCCCCACTAGCATGTGATCTATGTTAATATAAATTATGCTTATTTTTAGAAACAAAAACAGTGGTCTCTGCTATCCCAGTTTGGATCGTATGCTAATGCGGAGGTAGTGATCTTGTCCTTGAAACAAACAAAAAGAGAAACAGTGTGTGCTGTGCTAGAGTCTGGCTGTGCTCCCTGGTGTATGATAACATTCTTCAGGGATGAAAAATGAAAGCATATGCTATCAATTAGTGGGTTCATGAGGAACTTTGTGAACAAGCAGTGCCAAAGTGTTGAAAAATTGGAATTACTTCATCTTGTTTACAACTGGACTGCTTGGAAATTTGAGATTACACAGTTTACTAAGGCATTCTGTCGGAATGCTCTCAAGTCAGCTAGTTTTTTTTCTGCTTCTCAGTGCAAAAATGTGCATTTCTAATACATGTGTGATTTACTATACCCTATGGTGCTGCCGTAGTTTTTTAAGTGGAGATTTAATAATACTTCCAAAGTTCTTCTGTTATAAATAGTATACGTTTTCCCGTGTGCAATCACTGTGTCAGGAATTTCAACGATATATCCCATTCTGGACTTCCTTGTAGTCCCATCTCAAATTTAAGTTCTTTTCCGTAATTCCTAATGTTACAAACAGGTAACGAACTTAGAACCTCACTTTTCCTTTGAAGAAGAATGAAAGTTCTCCATCAAAGTTAAGCAAGAATTTCCAGGAATACTTTCACGTGATAACTTTGTCCGTCATCCACACTCCCTGTCCCTGTCCTTTATTTTCCTGTGATGTTATTTTCCTGCTGTCATTTGGAAGCAGTGTTTGCGTGGCTGGATTCTATGAACCATCACCTCTGTACAGACCATCACTGACTCCACTTAGAGAAAATGGCATGCAAAGCTGAATGAGCGCTTGGAAAATATGAGGACATTTACAACACGACAGCTTGAATAGTTGGAGCTACAAACAACACTTTTCTTTTACGAGAACAGTCTTCTGTGGGTTAGCTGGGTAACTGACCAAAGACTTTGGTTTACCCCTGTAACCAGGGTGGATGTTTTCTTCTTCCTGTGGTGGGTTCTCAGCTCTGAACTCTTAGTCTATGTGGGTTGATTTCATCCAGATGTTTGATGTGTGCTGTGATTTGGTAGTTAGCTCAGGTAACTCGAGGAAACTAGTTGCTTACCAACAGAAGATGGTGGATAGTGGATCATAACGAGAACTGAGGTTTGTAAGCGTGACGTCTGCTTTTCCTTCTTGCTGTGGGTGCTTATGGGGGCTCAGACACCTGGGCTCCAACAGCAGCCCAGCCGAACTGTGTAATGGCTGACAAATCATTGCATAGATGGTCTTCGTCTCTGCTTCCCTGTCTTGTAAAATGATCACCATGAAGTCCCCTTGTGAGGTTGCTGTATGGCTCAGATGAGTAATGCATGTGAAGTACTTCTCACATGGCAGGCACATAATACATTTCACTGACATCTTTACTCTTCTGGTAATTACATTTTATCTTGTATGCTACTGATATTTATGGCAAGCAGCAAAAAGGAGGTCCTTATTCGTGAAAAATAACAGTTTCCCTGTATAGTGTTGCTGTCGGTCTGTGTAGAGCTGTATATAGTGTAAGTGAGGGGACAAACAGCTGCTTCACGTGGCCCTTATGAGTAAGACCACCTGTTCCTAGTGACGCACACGCATAGAGACTTAATGCCCTTCTTTGGGGAAGTGCTGTGTAGATGTGTGGTAAGTCGTTAGTGAGATGTTTTCGTGATGTGAGATAGAGTCCTCCATATGCAAACACACAGTTTTCTATTTTTACTTGGATATTTTGGTTATTGAGAAAGGGAGAGAAATTGGTTCAGATGAAAGGTTTAAATACCAGTGGATGCTTACTAATGGGACTTGATCACCAGATTTACAGAGCAGACTAAAAAAAATAAACAAATAAACACACAGAAAAAAAAAAGAAAAAGAGATGGTTGTATTTATAAAGAAAAAGGGGTAATAATTTTACAACCATAAGACTATGCCAGCGCTCATGCCAACACCTCCCATGTCCTTGTGAACTTCCTCTTCATCAAACAACCCTAGGAATTGGACGCTATTAATATCGCCATTCTGCAAACAAGGAAACTAAGGCACAGAATAAAGTGACTTGTGTGTGGTCAAATGACTGATACGTGGGGAGCTGGGATTTGAAACCCTGCCGTGTGGCTCTGGAACCTTTGCTTTTAGCCAACAGGCTAGTTCAAAATAAAAGGTCATTTCATAGATTTCAAAAAAGTACCACCTTGGATTGAAGCCAGAGAGACCCCCCACCCTAGGACCTAGGACCCACATTTGGTTGGCCCTGCTAATCACACACACAGAAGCAAGGAGAAAACCAGGGGAACCCCTCCAGGAGCACGTGGTCCCTCGGATGCTGTCCTGGGTGCTGTCCTAGTGTGGCCTGCCACCTGCTCAGCCCCAGCACCCCTCCGGGGCATTTCTTGTCCTGAGTCTCCAGCAAGGACGCTGCGTCTTCAGCGTCAGAATGTCCCCAAGTGCATGGGCTGCCTGTGGTGGAGGGACTCGGCCTCTGAGGTTTAATTGCCAGAAATGCTCAAGGATGGGAGAAGACTAATTCCCCTTTCAAACCCATTTGCTCAAATGGCCACGTGCGGCAGATTTTTGCATTGATAAAAGCTTTGTTCTCTGTCGTTGTGAACATCCGTTTCCCTGATTCTCTTCATGCTCCCATCTTGTGGTTTGAAAGGTATTAAGCATCTAGAGTAATATTCAAAACATGCTAATTACCGGTTTGTAAAGTAATTCACGTTACTCTTAAAAATGTGCAGGTGAGTGCAGGCCTAACATGCGGCAGACAAGACACCTACGTGGGCAGCTAGACAGACGTGAGGTACCAGATTTACAAATAGTCCTCTTTTTATAATAATTATGGAAGATTTAATGGTTTAATTAAAATTTCCAATATTCATAGAACAATTTAAGCTCCGTTTTCCAGGTAGAAAGATGAAATATGTCTCATTAAACAATGTGGTTGCTCAATTTAGAAATTAAATATTTAGACATACTGTGTGTCAGCCCTCATTTATAATCTTGCTGTGAGCAGAGGGTGGGGCTGGTTCAAATTTCTAAATATTTGACAGATGTGGAGCTTGAGCCACGGCATGATTTTCCTATTTTTTGGTAATTTGTTTCTTTATGATAGAACTTGGAATGGAAAGAACATTCAGAAGGAAAATTTGACACCTTATAAAACCCACATTTCACTTTCTTTACCCCAGATGGTACCAAGAGTTATAATTTTTTTGTCTGCATGTTTATTTATTTGTGTTTTTCAAGATTATGTATTTAAAGAAGCAAGGTGTGTCCCTCAGAAGTTGGCAGAGACCACAGGTCCGGGCAGCCCGGGTTCCCATGCGCTCACTGGCCGAGCGTCTGGGCTTGTTGGCGTGACACCCGTCCTCACACATCCACCTCCCAGTCATTGTGAGAAATGGCTCTGAGAAGCCCCTATGGAAATTAGGTGTTATTATTTTACTCAACTTTCAGTGTCTTAAGCTGTTTTTATGAACATCATTTTAAGAAACCACTTGATAATTTATATGAGGGATTTCATCTGCTTTTTCAAAAATAAAACAAAGATCTCCAACAGATTTTATAATTTTTCACGGGGCTCACCCTTATCTGCGTCCCATACTCCTTTATCCTTTTTTTTTCATATCTAGTCACTAGAATGAAGAAAAGTAGAAGAAGAGTCTTTCCCCTGTAGATATACGCTTTGCAGCATTTTAGACTGCTTGGAATTGGCAAATGCTTCTCTAGGGGAAGGTCAAAGTGTAGATTAAAGGAAACAGCCTCCTCTACCAGACACACTGTGTTCTCTCTACACCACCCCCCTCTCTGGAAGGTCCAGATTCCTTCGCATCTCAGAGAGCTCCAGCCCAGCAGAGAGGCAGAGAATGGAGCAGGAATAGCCACCATGTTACTCTGCTTTTCTCTTGCCCGGCAAAACCTTTGCCCAAAGCCAACCGTGTAGCAGGACCAGGTGGGTATTTGTATCCTGACAAGTTCAAACAAATGATGTGTTTTCCAGTTGAAGTTGGTGACCCATCTCAACGAGGATAAAAATACTTTCATGCAAAGTATTTTTGGGGTGTCAGTTTAAGGGGCAGATTCTCTTTTCTTACGGTCGACCTTGATCTTGATGTAGGAAGAAGGGCTTTTGGAGTGCAAGGTTGGAGTTCTCTAAGTCGACGGGCCCACCATGTTAATCATCTGAAACTTGCTGTACACTTGCCAGAGGCCCCACTTAGAACTGGCTTGTGCTTGGGGGGAGGCACTGTGGTTAGGTTTAAAGTAAGAGCCAGAGACTCAGACCTGGTGTGGGTGGAAGCCCCGTTGCTTACCTGATGAGAGATTGCTGGTGTCCCAAGCCCCAGCCCCCTCGTATGTAAAATCAGGACAATGATAGAGTTGGCGTCGGCATTCTTAGAAAAATCTGCCTACAGCACTTAGCACAGTGGAAGGACACCATCACTGCTCTCCACTCGGTTATATCCCTGTTCATGTTGTTACGAGAGCGTCCAAGCAGTTTCTGTTTCGTGTAACATCAGCTCGTCCGGGATCCCAGCCATTTGCTGACTCCCTCCTGCGTACCAGGCATTGTTCCAGAGGCTTCGTTCTTCTCCCGAGGACCCTGCCTGGTAGCTTCTGTTGTCTCCTCGTCACAGGTGAGCTGCAGGAGCAGGGAGGCAGCCTCTCCGTTTTTGGTTCATGTGAAAGTGTTCCTATCTGACCACTGAAGTTTAGAGGTTTGGAGATGCCTGTGTACGCGGCAGGTGATGATTCTCGCAAGAATGTGATACAATTTTCTTTGTAACTGCTGGGACATAAACAGTTCCATGTGCCGACACCCCAACAAAGCCCTTGATACGCGCAGCGGGTTTGGTAGGGGTACTGGCCGGGTGTGCTCAACCCGGGGAACCACGTGAGTTTGTTGTGTCAGCCTCGCGCAGAGAACCGGAAGCTCCGCTGAGCGCGCGGCTCTTGCTGAGGTCTGGGCCAAACCTCTTGACCTCCCGGGCCCTCTTGTTTAAGAGCAGAGGAGTGATGACTTCCAGAAGCACGGTAAGGCCTGACATAATGAAGAACAAAGTGATCAGTATGGAAGGCGGCGTTAAGATAAGAGGACATAAATAGCGCCTTCACTGAAGCCGGCTGGTGGCTCTCCAAGACCTAACCGCCTCATTCATCTCCTCCTGAGCAGCCTGGTCACAGCCGCCCCTTAGCGCAGCTAGAACTGTTTGTGCTTTGGAGAAGGAGCTTCAGACCGCCGCGCCTCGTTGTACCCTGGCATCTCCTCTCATTTTACATCCTGTGCTGGTGCCACCATATACACCTGGTGTACCCACGCTGGTTCGAATTGTTGTGCAAGATGTGAAATTTTGGCCGCACAGAGATGAGACCACTCAGTGAGCCCAGAAACCCTATGGAATGACACTTGTAGGATACGCGCTTTCTCCCCCCGTCTCTCTTTTTTAATTGCAGCAGAGTTGGCACGTAGGGTTCTGAGAGTCAGGTGTGCAGAACAGTGATTCACACCTGTGCCCCCAGTGCTGCGCTCACTGCAGGTGTCCTCCTGCCTGTCCCCATACGCTGCTGTCGCAGCCCCACTGACCAATGCCCTGTGCTGTACCTTTCCTTCCTGTGACGCACCCACCCCTGGAAGCCTGGACCTTCCGGAGATGCTCTCTGAACAAGTGCTCAGCCAGTGAGCACATGGGAACCCGGCTGTCCCCACCTGTGTTCTTCACCAATTTCTGAAGGACACCTTGCTTCTTTATATACGTTCAGTGACACACATCGAATGAAGGGATCCGTGGATCTTCTATTCCTCATACTTCAAGCAGAGTCGAGTCTACAAAAATGTTCGCTGAATGAAAAAACAGAGCTTGGGGACTATGGATGACCGTAATTTGTCCATTACTTCTTTTTTTCCTCCTTCTAGGATGAAATCGGGGGGTGAACAAATACACTATTCACATCTGTTGATCTTCACTAACATTTGGCTTTAAATTGCACAGTACATGCAGTGCTCTTCATGGCTGTTTTTCCACAATTCCCGATATTTTGACCAATACCTACATTCCACATTACGATAAATATAAAGAAGAGACTTTTTTTTTTGAAGCCATGTAGCTCTTTTTTATCTTTGCAGGAAAGATGAGACAGTTATTGGACATTTGACTTCCTGAACAAGTGCTTAGAGAAATCTCAAATTGTGGCTTTTTTCATAAACTTCAATTCGTATTTTTAGATTGTAATTATTATCTTTTCGGGGAACGCATTTCAGAAAATCCAGCTGTAATAACAGGAAAGAGACCTGGTGTCCCACTGTCCGCGTGCCTCGGTGACTCTCTTGGGAGTGCGTTTAGGCAGATCTGCAGATTACATTAATTCCTTCGTGCCACTGGGGGGCAGGGGGTTGAATGAGTTACTGTTTCCAAGTGCGGGCTGTGGAATGAATACTGAGCTGCAGAACTAATAGAGCTAACCCACATTTTTATTTCCTCATATATCAGTAAGAGCGATTTCATTTCTGGTGTGAAAGAGGCGAAGCGATAAATATGGTGCTAGAGTTTGTAGGATGCCCCCTTCTAAGGATGGAAGCTATGTATTTGGCCTTTGCAAACGTTAACAGTAATGGGGACCGCGTGTGTGAGTGTTCATTACAGAGATGATAGGCTTTTCTACGGAGCATGTTTTATAGACCAGATCTGAAAGGAGAGTGGTGAGAATATTTCTTGCATATCCCGTGTGCTTCAGCTACAAATAGTAAATCTTTTTCTCCTTTCCCCAGCTCTTTCTCCTGCTCCTCTCATTTTTCTGTCTTATACGGTTAGGGATGCAGCAATGGAAAATAGATGTTACAATGGGGATTTTAGGCACGGACGGCAGAGTGTTCCTGTGGATGGAAATGGGAGCTTGTAGCAACCCCCGCCCCCGGGACCCCGACCTCCTATTTGCAGGGGCCAGATCAGAGCTGAGAGGGCTGCTCTGTTCCGTGGGAAGAGTGGTTTTTAATAGTCAAAATCTTTGCTGCTTATTAATGGACACATCATTCTTGAGTACCTCCTATGTGCACTGTTAGGAGAAATAAAGGTCTCGTTCCTGCCATCATGGGGATTATGATTTAGTTAGATTAGATGACATAAAACAAATCAAGATAGATCGATACGTCGTGATAAGAGCACATTGTGTTCCTTTAAGTCCCGTGGGTGGTCAGAAAAGGCATCTGAGGAGGCACTACTTGAATGGGTACTTGAAGAATTAGTAGAGGTCCATGAGGCGAAGGGCGGATGTAAGATGTTTCCAGGCAGAGGAATCTGCATAAAGGGAAATAGGGGGCAGAGAGGAGGGTTGGAAACTGAGGCAAGAGTCAGATCACACAAAGTTTTGTGGGCATGCTTAGGAGTTTTAATTTTATTTTCACTTTAGCAGAAAGCCATCGGAGAGCTTTGAAAAGGAGACTGCCGCGACCTGATGAATATTTAGGAATATCTCTGGGCATGATAGGAAGGACGTGTGCAGGAGAGGCCAGCTAGGAGGTTATTGAGTTTGCCCATATAAGGGTTGATGTCCTGGCTAGAATTTTGGCAGTAGAGTTGGAGAAGAAAATCTGAAAGAAATGTGAGCACATAGTTTAGATAATAGAATGGACAGGGCTTGGCCAACGATCGGTTGAGGGTGGAGAGAGAGAGGACGATCTCAAGGCTGAACTGAGCAACTGGGCAGATGGTAATGTGGTAAATGTGGACAGAAGGGGAAGCATTGAGGGGGGGAAGGTGAAGAGTATAGTTTAGGGAAAGTCAAGTCTGCGATGCTTGTTTCTCAAGGAGGTTTTGGATGTATGATTCTGGTCTTCAGATGTAAATATTGGCATTCTTGGCACAGAAACTAGAGCGTACAGAAGAGACGGCCTAAGGTGACTGTACGCAGAGAGAAAAGAAGAGGGGCCAGACGGATTACCAAGGAATTCCAGCCTTTACCTTTGGTTAGAGGAGGAAGAGCCAGCGGATGCCGCTGAAGACAGTGGGGGAGAGTCCAGCAAGGCTGAGCCAAATCAAGCTGGGCTGATCTAGAGACCAAGGAAGCATGGGATTGAGATGGAGGGGGTGGGAGACCGATGTCCCAAATGCCCAAATGCTGATGAGAGGCCTGGTCATTTAGGAATCAAAGCACACCTGATTTTTGTTTTTGTTTTTTTTGTGTGTGGGGGGGGGTTTGGAGAGAGAGCATGCAAGAAAGTATGCATGTGGTAGTGCTGGGGAGGGGCAGAGGGAGAGGAGTATCTCAAGCAGATGCCACGCTCAGCATGGGGCCTGATGCGGGGCTCGATCTCATGACCTTGAGATCACAGCCCAAGCTGGAATCAAGAGTCACATGCTCCACTGACTTGAGCCCCCCAGGCTGCCCTCACACCTGATTAACTATGACCACAGACAGTCTGGGGTGTGTGAGAAGTGCTGGCCGGGGACTGGGGGTTGATGCTGGACTGGAGCGAGGTGAAGGAGGGGCCGGGATGGCAGTGTCTCTGACAAAGAGGGGGGAAATTGGAAATTGGGCCATAGCTGGAAGAGATGGTGAGATGAAGAGGAATTTCTTTCTTTGGTGTGGGAGGTCCTGGCACTGGAAGAGCAGAGAATCAAAGTGAGAGGGCCTTGCCAGGAGGGTTCGGTCTTTGCTGAGAAAAGAGCAGGAGGAGGTGGGTAGAGCCCCGTCACATTCTGTAATTTACTGATGCAATTAGATGAGGGAGGAGAGCCCTCAAGGATTCCATCCTCTGGCCAAGAAGGAAGCAAAGTCACTGCTTACGCAAGGAAGGGAGAGGGTTTGGGGGGTTTGAGTGAGAGAAGATAGTCCATAGAACCTTGAGATACAAATTGGTAGAAGAAGAGCTGTTCTGTTGGAAGAAGAGAGGAGGGACAGTGTTGTGTCTGGTCTGTTCTCTCCACACTCCTGGGCCAGGAGACCTTGGACCCCAAAGCACTTCATTTAAGAACACCTGCACTGGGGAGAATGTCCCCAGTGTCCCATGGCTTTTCAGCAGGCGGAGCATCTAGGCTCTGACCATGTGGAGACGTGTGCCTGGCCGCCAAGCCCTTCCAGGCCTGGCCCGTAAAGCACCAGTGAGGTGTCCCGTACCATCTCGCTTTTCCTGAAATCTTCATCACTAAAACATATCTTTTCCTCTTGAAGGCATACTGAATTTCTAGTGAAAAATCACATTCTCCTTGAAGAGCTACTAGCTTGTGAAACTTGGAAGCATTTTGGTTTCAGCTGACCCAAGACAAGCCGAGTGTGTGTACCTGGGACTAGGGGAACCCCGCAGGGGAGCAGGGGTGCTCAGAAAGCAGGAGGGGGAAAAGCCGTAACAGCCTCCATTCGCTTTACAGATCTGTGCTCGATGGAACTTGCTGTCCTAAGCTGCTGGTTAATGTCACAGGAAAATGTTGCATCTGGCGTGCTCTCAGCCCACCTGTGGAATGCCTCATTTTCTTCTGGGTCAGCCTTTAGAATATGAGGAGGAGTGAAAAATGCTGGACAAAATTTTAAAACCCCAAGATGAGCAGTTTCTGTTTTTTTTTTTTTTCTCCATATAATCACTGTTGGTTTTCTACTTTTTGCTCATGTCAGAAAAGCCAACAGCATTGGGTATACTTTTTTAGGAGGGGGCTTCTGTTTCTCAAAATTCTGATCATTACATGCTCATGTGTCGGTGATGTATCTGTATAATATGAAATTGTTTCCTTTAAGAAGATAAGAACTGCTCCATTTTTTTGGACGGAGGAGACATGTTTTAATCATAAAACAGGTCCTTTGGCAATGACATTTTCTTTTCTTTGTTTTTTAGATTCATTTATTTATCTGAGAGAGAGTGAACGAGCTGTGGGGGGGTGGCGGCGAGGGAGAGGGAACGAGAATCACGTGGTGATTCTGCACTGAGCATGGAGCCTGATGTGGTGCTCGATCCCTTGACTCTGAGATCATGACCGAGCCAAAACCAAGGGCCAGATGCTTAACTGACTGAGTCACCCAGGTGCCCCTGGAAATGACATTTCCTAATCTTATTTATTGGAATATCATTCTAATTGACTCGAAAATGGTCAGAGTCATGCATCAAATGCACGGGTGTTTTGTCCAGGACAGCATAGGGGCTGGTGTAGGGCAATCTGCTGGACGTGATTGTGGGCACCTCTCTTTACTCTTCTGGAAAATGTGCCCAATGAAATACCACCCTCCTGAGGTTGTTCCAAGGTTTTGGTAAGTAAAACTCTAAGAACACCACAACCTTCGCCTGGTTAGCAGGGGTCATAAACTCGTGTAAGCCTACGAAGACGCTACAGACCCACTGGGGGCCATGTATTGTAGCCGAAAACGCATTGTCTCTGAGTCAGATTTATAGGGTTTCAAGTGCTGGCGCTGGCGTTTCCTGGGTGTGCCACCTTAGCAAGGCCACCTTGGTCTCTGAGTCCTGCGGGCTTGCTTCATTTTACCGGCTTGGAGAGCCCCCGTTTTCTCCAGGCTCCACTTTCTTTGCCTTTGAGCTAGAAGTAGTCCTCTTTCCCCTGTAGGGCTGATCCAAGTTACTTGGGATAATGTGCAGAAAATACATGGAAGGTTCTGGGTAACAAGATCTGGAGGCACTTACGGCACATCGGCCCGTCCTTCACTGCCAGCCAGACTGGTTTCCAGTCCGTCAGCCTGGTGCGTTCTCATGGTCGGCTGCTCCTGCAAGCCCCCAGGGTTAGATCCTTGCTGCCATGAGGAGCGGATTTTGGAACCAGTCCCAAAATCAAGAGTGTGAAACCGTGGGTTATATAATGGCCATCGTTACTGTTTGTTACATAAACGGTGTAGGCTCTGCTCTGAGCACATCAAATCTGACTCCTAAGGAGTCGGCCTGAGCTCGCTTCTCCTCGAAACGCACCGTTGGGGATCCCTGCGCGTCGTCGCACCGCGGTCGTGGCTCATCGGGGCAGCTGGTCAGCCCTTCCCCCACCTGCGCACAATGCCGTCCCTCAGAGCACTGGTGCAGGAGGGAACAAACTGTGGCTTGGTCTTCCGATAACCACTCCCGAGGCTGTGATCTGCATCGGACGGGGTGACGTGTTTTCCTGGGACTCGCTCTGTCTGGGTCGCGCAGGAGCAGAGAGGGCTAAAATATGGAAATGTATGGAACGGAGGGAGCTTCTCCTCCTTAGACACCAACTAAGGACCGTAGGCTATCTCTCCCTTAAAATAAAAGGGTGTTTCCTGGTTGATTCTACAGTGCTAAGCAGTTCTCATCAAGAAAGGAAAAAAATAAATAATCGTGATGATTTTGATGTTTAAATATGTTCAGCTTAGAAATTACTTATGAAACCATTTCTACTGCTCATATGCATATAAGCAAGCGTGGTTTTGGCTAAAGATGGTCCGAGGCTCTAATTTGCAGTGCTCGGAAGGCATCAGCTGTAAATCTGCCAGTCATCTTGTCCGGTTGGCCTGGAGGCCGTGGGGCATGCGTTAGGATTTCAGCGTTAGACCCGGTCTCTTGCCTGGGGGGCTTCTGTGAGAGGAGTTGCAGGCCACATTCCTGCATCTGTTCTGGTATCCACTGCGTCAGAGGCAGAGTGGCTGCTCCTGAGAGAGACCGGGGAGATCAGTAGTGCGGCAGGTTCCGGGCAGAGTTGGGGGAAGCAGGTCCTTAGCTGCTGGGCTTGCCTGAGAAGCAGGACACAAACAGAAAAACAGAGTCATTATTCCATTTTGCTGTCTTTCTCCATTGTAGACCAAGTTTCCTTGAAACACAATCTTTGTGAAAATACTGCTGTGGCTGTTTCTTCTTTTCAGTGAATGCGGATTTTCCCACAGTGCCTTGCTCTATAGGACCTCGGTTTTCAGCATGGACCGAGGGCTAAAACTGATCTCCCAAATGCTGAGTTTCAGGGGGAAATTCTGGGCAGATGGGGGAAGCCGCAAACCTCAATGTTAAAAATGGCAAAAAAAGAGTCCTAGCTTTTTATTCTTGTTAATGTTGTAATATGGTTCCAAGGAAAGTGTTTTGAGGGAAAAAAAGAGAAGGAATATAATTAAAATTTCTTCTTTTCCTTCTGTCTTCCACTGCTGTCTTCGAAGGATGAGATGACACTCCAGTCAGTGTTTTAAAACCCATTTTAGAGTCTTGATCGATAGGGACATTCATAGTTTTTCGTTGTTGATCTTAGTTAACTTGAGGGTGAGGAGCTGTATGTTCTGCTCTCTGCTGTCTGGGTCTGAGGCAAGTGGACCACATCTTCAACGTCCACGGAGAGTGGGCAGCTGCAGTAGAAACTGGACAGTGTGTGCTTCCTTTGCTGCCTTTGGCAGGCATGTTACTGGTCAGTTATTAACTCTGTTATGACAGATGGGTTACGCTTCACATGGGAGACTTTTATTTAAAGCATTCTTCGTTTCACTTATTTGTGGAGCATAACAAATAGCATGGAGGACAAGGGGAGATGGAGAAGAGAAGGGAGTTGAGGAAAATTGGAAGGGGAGGTGAACCATGAGAGACTATGGACTCGGAAAAACAACCTGAGGGTTTTGAAGGGGCGAGGGTGGGAGGTTGGGGGAACCAGGTGGTGGGTATTGGAGAGGGCACAGATTGCATGGAGCACTGGGTGTGGTGCAAAAATAATGAATACTGTTACGCTGAAAAAATAAAAAAATTAAAAAAAAATAAAGCATTCTTGGGTGAAGTCTTTCTTGAAGTCAAAAATTCTGCATCTTAGGACAGGATAGGACCACACACTCAAGTCCAGGAGCTCTCCTGGGCTGGCCAACCACAGACACACCTCTAACCTTGCCAAGACCTGTGTCCTCGCCTGGAAAGTAGGGATGATAAGTTATCATGAGGGTTGGTGAAAATCAATTTATTTAATTCCTGCAGGAGGATTTAGTAATCTCAAACATCTAAGCTGATGTCCTTAAAGTTCTCTCTGATACTATTTTATTCTTACAGTCGAACTTCTACTTTGTATGAACTTGGGGTTTCTAATATTGAACCCATATAGAAAGGGCATAAACCTCTGTACCTAGGAAATAAAAAATATTGGACCCATCTGTGAATTTTTGCTTTCCGGTGTTGCTTTGAACCATTCTGGCTTTGGTCGTGCGGTGACTGCCTCGATGGGCTTTGAGCTCTGTGTGCCCCTTAGGG
This sequence comes from Lontra canadensis, assembly GCF_010015895.1. Classification (NCBI taxonomy): domain Eukaryota; kingdom Metazoa; phylum Chordata; class Mammalia; order Carnivora; family Mustelidae; genus Lontra; species Lontra canadensis. The sequence goes on along the minus strand of NW_022631141.1, from coordinate 1,825,997 downwards.
GAGAGAAGATACTCTGTAGACTCTTCTTTTCTCTAATTCCCGTAGTTTCAAATCCAGTGTAAATGAATTTTGTCTGACCCACAAGGGAGCCCTGATTTTGATCATCTGTTCAGCTGTCCTGATAGTGCAGGGTCATTTTCTGAACATAGTGTCTCCGTGAAATGTTCTCTGATGCTGCACAGTCTGTTTCCCGCCTCAAGTTGAAGACAGTCTTTGGTTCGTAACTTGCCAGTTGGCCATTTATGGACTCATACATTTATGGCCCTCAAATTAGCCGATTTGTTCTTTCCTTTGTGACTTGAGCTTTTGAAGTCCCTTAAAGACACAACTAGGATTTTATTGTTCTTTTCGTTCCCTTCCTCTTGGATTTTTTTCTCCGTAGTTTTTTATCCCACTTTGATGCTCACGCTTCCGCAAAGGAGCTGATGGCCGGTCGCATCTCTAGAGCTTTTCTGGTTGTAGAGGGGAGGATTTGGGATCAGTCCATTCTCAGAGCGCTTACCCAGCTGAGAGCCCTCTGGCCACTGTGGGACAGGGCAGCCTCACGTGTCCTCTGCAGGTGGACGCATCTGACCTGGCTGTCAGTCCGGGAAGGTCTCTTCTCTCTCCATCACTGTCTGCCTTTCTTTCTCCCAGAGAAAAATGTCTGATGTGCAGCTTCTCCCAAGCTGTAATACCCAGACATGGAGTCCAGACTCAAAAATTTTTATTTTTGAATGTTGTGTTTAGAAACTGCGGTATCCCTTTCAGAAGTCTTTTAGGTCATGCTTCTGTGTATGTATGCTTCTGTGCTTTGTATTGTTCTCGGTGATGAAGGTTCTCAGGGCTTAGAAGCAAATTATGAAACAGTTAGTAAATAAGTGATATATTGAGCACCATGGGGTATGTGATAGACCTGGTTTCTAGAATTCTCACCTCTGAGGACCAGTCAGTAAGGTGCAATAAACAGGTAAACTTGCAACTATGTATTTAACTGTCACTGTCACTCTGCAAAGTTTCCTGTGTGTGTGTGTTTTAGTAGAAAATGTTCTGAGCACCCACCATATAGAGGAGCTTGTCATAGCTGTAGGTGCCACAGAGATAAACTACACTTTGGGGACTGCCACAGAGAAGTCACTCTACTCATGTTACTCATTTGAATACAGTCGAAGGACAGTTATTAGTATGATGTTGTGAAAGCCCAGGAAAAAAAAAATGGTTAATTCTACTGAGATGTCTTCACAGAAAACGTGAATCTTCTGTTTCCTTTAGATGGACAAATATGATTTCATTGAGCAAGTGCAAGGGGTTGTTATTCAGTATGACGGGATCACTGAATATGTAAGCCACATCATGGACCCCTGTTCAAGTCCAGGCCTCTCCCCCCATTACTCCAAATGAAAACATTGTAGGCTTTTATCTTCCTTTTTTTTTTCTTTTTTAAAGATTTTATTTATTTATTTGACAGAGAGAGAGCACAAGTAAGGAGAGCAGCAGGCAGAGGGAGAGAGAGAAGCAGGCTCTCTGCTAAACAGGAAGCCTGATGTGGGGCTCGATCCCAGGACCCTGGAATCATGACCTGAGCCAAAGGCAGCGGCTTAACCCACTGAGCCACCCAGGCGCCCCTGCAGGCTCTTTTCTTAAGGGGTCATTAATACCTACCTTTGTTCAGGAGGAAATAAGGAAGCCCCGACGAACCAGGCATCTGTGTGGCTGGCCCTTGGAGTCTCTGCAGCTCTAAGGTAACAGGAAAAGATTTTGTTTTCTAATATTACGTGTCAGTGACACTTACAAGATCAAGAAGAAAAAGGAGGCCTAAGGGCTGAGAAGAAAAGAGGGTCTTCTCTCCCTCCGTGCCGTCTGAATCAACTCAGTGTGGTCACTGTGTTATAAACTGAAGACCACTAATTCTAGCCTTGTATCTCTGATTTATTCTTAAAGAACTTAGACACTGTGTCTCCTAAGACTTGGAATCTGTTACAAGAACATTACTTGGCACAAAGGGGACATTCTCATTATCTGTTCCCGATACTGAGGAATCTCTGTTTACATTTGGGCTAAACATGTGCCTTGGTCTTCACTCGAATACAGTAATTTTGTTTCTATAATATCCTCTTAAAGAATAGAGCAAGATGAGTATCTGGGGAAAAAAGTGAATATTATTACAGTGTTTGGGTGATATGTTTACCTAAAGTTAATATTCTCTGGTCTGAACTCTGCTGTGTTTATTTCTAACTAAGGTTCCAGCAATGTGGAGAGGCAAATGGAATCATTAAACATTTATGCATTCTTAGTTTTAAAAGTTGTTACAGAACTGTCTGTAAAAATCTATACTTCGTTCTGATCTGTGTGTGGACAGTAGTGGAATAGAGAAGTGTAGCCCTTTAAATACAAGATGTCATTGGTTATAGGGGCAGTATCTGTATACGAATAGCTTGGGAAGAAGAAGAAAAAAGAACGGGAAAGAAAGGGAAGGAAGGAAGGCTGGGAAGGGAGGAAGGGAGAAAGGGAGCGAGGGAGTGAGGAAGGAAGGAGGAAAGGAAGGGAGACGTCCCATTACACGCATACTTTTCTCGTTTGCCAAATTCATCCTAAAATGTGCTGCTCCTCCCGACAGTATCCATACAGCAGTGCAGGTGTGGAATGTGTGAGAGACCCCTGCCTCCTTTCCTTCCCTCATTTCCCCGATCTGCTTCATCCCCAGGACCTGTAGACCCCCTCACCGCAGACACAGGTCAGTGTGTCTTCCTGCCGGCCCTCTGGTTCCAGCCTCCACGGTGTCCTCTGGGGGGGAGCTCCTGGAGCTTCTGGGCAGTGTCTCCACTGCCACGTAGGCCTCCTGCCCCAATCTTGGCCGTCAGCAACCACCTTAGATATTCATTAAGCTCATCAAAGCCAGAGGAGTGATGTTTCAGAAAGATAAAAATCAAATTATGTCACTCTCTTGGTTAAGACTCTATAGTGAACTCTCTTCTCTTAAAATCCAGTCCTTTATTGTCCAAAACACTCACTCTATGGTTCTTCAGGAGTTCAGGAAATCTTGGGAGCCCTGGAGATCTATTCAGGGGATCCACAAGGTCAAAAACGTTTTTCCTCATCATGCTAAAATGTTCATTACTTTTTCCCCCTCATCTCCTCATGAATGTTTGGAGGAGGTTCTTGGAGGTCACATGACATGTGATATCACAGCTCAATGAAGGCAGAAGCAGGTGGGCAAAGCCCGTCGTCTTCTGTTGAGATGGACATTAAATATGTCTGCAAACATGCCACTCTTCTGACGTGCTTTTCTTTTGAAAAATACATTTTTTATCTATTTATTTTTTTTTCAGTGTTCCAAGATTCATTGTTTATGCACCACACCCAGTGCTCCATGCAATACGTGCCCTCCTTGATATCCACCACCAGGCTCACCCATCTCCCCACCCACCTTCCTCCAAAACCCTCAGTTTGTTTCTCAGAGTCCACAGTCTCTCATGGTTTGTCTCCCACTCCGATTTCCCCCATCTCACTTCTCCTCTCCTTCTCCCCATGCCCTCCGTGTTATTCCTTATGCTCCACAAGTAAGTGAAACCATATATTAATTGACTCTCTCTGCTTGACTTATTTCAGTCAGCATAATCTCCTCCAGTCCCGTCCATGTTGATACAAAAGTTGGGTATTCATCCTTTCTGATGGAGGCATAATACTTCATTGTATACATGGACCATATCTTCTTTACCCATCCATCCATTGAAGGGCATCTTGGTTCTTTCCACAGTTTGGCGACTGTGGCCATTGCTGCTATGAACATTGGGGTACAGATGGCCCTTCATTTCACTACATCTGTATCTTTGGGGTAAATACCCAGTAGTGCAATTTCAGGGTCACAGGGTAGCTCTATTTTTAATTTCTTACGGAATCTTCACACTGTTTTCCAGAGAGGCTGCACCAACTTGCATTCCCACCAACAGCATTCCCCCAAAAGAGGGTTCCCCTTTCTCCACATACTCTCCAACACTTGTTGTTTACGGTCTTGTTGATTTTGGCCATCCTAACTGGTACAAGGTGGTATCTCAGTGTGGTTTTGATTTGAATCTCCCTGATGGCTAATGATGAACATTTTTTCATGTGTTTGTTAGCCATTTTGCATGTCTTCTTTGGAGAAGTATCTGTTCATATCTTCTGCCCATTTTTGGACGTAATTATCTGTTTGGTGTGTGTTGAGTTTGAGGAGTTCTTTATAGATCTTGGATATCAGCCCTTTGTCTGTAGTGTCACTTGCGAATATCTTCTCCCATTCCGTGGGTGGCCTCTTTGTTTTGTTGACTGTTTCCTTTGCTGTGCAGAAGCTTTGATCTTGATGAAGACCCAAAAGTTCATTTTAGCTTTTGTTTCCTTTGCCTTTGCAGACATATCTTGAAAGAAGTTGCTATGGCTGATGTCAAAGAGGTTACTGCCTATGTTCTCCTCTAGGATTCTGATAGATTCCTGCCTCACGTTGAGGTCTTTTATCCATTCCAAGTTTATCTTTTTCATAAAAGCAGGTTATTTCTGTGAACCTACAATGGGTTTGTTATTGCTAGTTTTAAGTGATTTAACAAATAAATATTTTTAAATGCTCCCGATGGAATTCCCAATGCGGTACGTTTTCCACGTATACAGCACATATAAACAAAAGCTGTTTGGAGTCCAACAAAAATTTTTGGAGTAATTTTTAGGGATGTAAAAGTGACACAGATGGGCTCCAGTGAGCAAATGGGTAAAGAAACTGTGGTATATCCATTCATGGAGCACTGCTCAGCATTCAGAAGGGACACACTGTTGGAACATGGAGCCTTGTGAGTGGATCTCAGGGACATTGTGCTGAGTGAGATGAAACCCAATTTATATAAATTGATATAATATTCCCAGGGTGATAAATTATAGAAAACCTGTCAGTGGTTGCCCAGAGCTAAGGTTGCAGGAAGTGTAATAATTACGAGGTAAACGAGCAGTTTTCTTTGTGGTGATGGGGCTTTTGTGGAATGGCAGTACTCATAGTTACACCGATTTACACACGTGATAAAGCTCAACAGAAATACATATCCCCAAAAGTGCAAACAGGTGGAGTATGAATACGGTCTGTGTCCGAGTGAGTAGCATTCTACTAATATCAGCTTCCTCGTTTTGACATGTGCTCTGGTTATGTAAGTGACTGTCATCGATGAAAGCTGAGGGAAGGGGACCATATGTATATGAAATAGTGTATGTATATGGAGAGAGATATATATAGTTATGTATTATTATATTACTCTTATAGATTACACATATCTCATTTCTATACAATTAATGTATAATATAAAATATATTTTTCACTTATTATATATATTATGATATATTATATGTGTATATATAGAGAGAGAGAGAGTTTATTTTTTTAATGCACAGAGGAGCTTTAGAACAAAGTGTTTGAGAAGGTTTGCCGTAAATGATCTGACCCCCAGCCTCCTTTCAAACCTTTCCCCCTCTGCTTGTTCCATCTCACCTGCACTCCTCTTCCTTCTCTTCCTTCATTATATGGAGCTCAGGGCTTGGGTACCAGCCCTTTCTCCTTCCTGGAAATCTTCCAGGCTGGAGTGTTCTGTCCTTCACTCTCAGCTGAAGCCTCATTTTCTCAGAGCTTCCCTGACCACGCAGCGTGAGGTAGTTTCCTGGTCACACTCTGTGTTCTCTACTCCTTGGTCTTCGCCTGAACAGCTCCCACCACGTGACCTGTCTTGCTTGCAAATGTGTCTGCTGCCTGCGAGTTCCGTGTGGGCCCTGTGGGCATGGGCATCTCCTCTGAGCATCCGCCACTGCTCTTCCCCATGCGCACTTGGACTAGCGTGGGAACTAAGGCCACACTTGGTGAGTGGATGTGCTAAGACAGGTGTGTTCTTCTTCACTAGCATCTCAGAGTTCAGGGTCAGGCTTTCTCCATGTGGAGCTTTATGTCTGCCGGGGTCAGTAGATCAGCTCGAAGTGACCCAGCCCAGGGTATGAGATCTTGACCTCTTTGGCGCCGTCAGAACTGACAGTGTCCTTTGGAAGCACATCGAAGAATTCTGAAGCCTTATTAGCATTTCTTCTCTTGTAAAACCAAGAACTACAAACCCAAATTCCTGTGGGACCCAGGCAGTCTGTGTTAACTGAGAGGACATCAGGGTTGGGCACAGAAGAGCCGGGTTAGAGCCCCATGTGGAAGTGATTTTTAGTGCTCGCTTCGGCAGTACATGTACTAGAATTGGAAGTGATTGGCAATGGCCAGATCATACACTGGGCCCAATAATCTAGAATTCTGTCGAAGTCTATCAAGTTAAGTATATTGCCGATTAATTTACATTTTTGGAAAAGACTGTGCAGGGGAAGATGACATGTATCTGTGGGTCAGGTTCTGTAGGTGTCCAGATTAGGATCCCGGATTAGATTTGTGGGTTTTGTTGTCTGTATTGTAACTGCAATTAAATATGCCTGGCAGAAAACACAATTACTTTGAAAATAATCTGTAAAGTTTTGATTAAAAAAGAAGTCTGGGGTCACCTTGATGGCTCAGTGGGTTAAGCCTCTGCCTTCAGCTCAGGTCATGATCTCAAGGTCCCAGGATCGAGCTCCACATCAGGCTTTCTGCTCAGCAAGGAGTCTGCTTCCCTCTCTCTTTCTGCCTGCCTCACTTCCTACCTGTGATCTCTGTCTGTCAAATAAATAAATAAAAATCTTTAAAAAAAAAAAGAAGTCTGATGGTTGAATAATACATCTTTTCTTTGATCTATAAATTATTCAGATCTATTCCTTCTAGTTTTCAGATTCCACTGACTAATTCTGCAAGATTTGACATGTTCTGTTGCTTTTAATGGGCTTGTCTTTTATTTCTGTGCTAGATTAGAGAGTAATTTATTTGAATATATTATACAGTAATTAAAGATCTTAATTTAAGTTATGTGACACTCCAAGTGGAAATAATTTAGCAGTCTCTGTGCAGCAATAAATTCACCCAGCTAGGTTCACACCTGTCAGTCTCAGCCAGGTCACAACTCACCCTTATACCTGGTGTCACACAAGTTTCTTTCAGGGTTGATTATGATAGACACCATGACATTGAAAACATTAAATTTTGAGACAAAGCACCTTTTAAAATGGTTTCAGTGTAGTCATTGTTAAATGAGTCATGCATACTGAGAGGTAAGTTTGCAAGATTTGGCAAATAAAAATACAGACCGTGTTCTCCAGAGAAATAGATCCAACAGATTATCTGTACATATATGGAGATTTATTATAAGGATTGGCTCACATGATTATGAAGGCTGAGTCCCAAGATATGCAGTCAGGAAGCTTTAAGACCTAGGAGAGCCAGTGGTGTAATTCCTGTCTGAATCCAAAGGCCTGGGATCCAAGAAGAGTTTATGTTTCAGTTTGAGTCTGAAGGCAAGCAAACACCAGAGCCTTCAGCCAGAAGACCAGTGCCTTCAGCTACATGACCATTGCAGACCAGTGCAGACCAGTGCCTTCAGCTGGATGACCCGTGCCTTCAGCTACATGACCAGTGAAGACCAGTGTCTTCAGCTGGAAGACAGTCAGACAGGAACATCTCCCTCTTACCAGCTGGAATGTCTGCCTTTTTGTTCTACGACAGCCTTCTGCTGATTGGATGCGAGCCTCCCATGTTAGGAAGGACAATCTGCTTTGCTTAAGCAACAGATTCAGCTGTAATGTCACCCCAAAACACTCTCACAGACATACTTAAAATAAGTATGGGTCGAGCTGACACATAAAATCAACCATCACATGGACTAATTTAAATTTCACATCAACAGTAATTTTTAGTATAAATATGTCCCATGCAATATTTGGAACATACTTAAACATACTTAATTGCTTATTGCTTCTCTAAAGTTAAAATTTAACTGTCCTGTTTTGTATCTAACAGCACTACCCAGAGGACAGTTTACTTTATGCTCACTCTTCTCCAAGTGAGACGCACTGACGTGCATGAGTGGCAGGCAGTATGAAACTCAAAACCATATGATGCTTCTTAGTGCACTCTAAATGCTTTATTAGAAGTTGAGGATATGTTTTTGTTTGTTTGTTTCAAGTTTTTCTTAAATTCTAGTTCATTAACATGTAGTGTAATATCAGTTTCAGGAGTAGCATTCAGTGGTTCATCACTTAACACACAGTGCCCTGCGCTCATCCCAACAAGCAGTCTCCCAAGAGTTTGTCATGTGCATTACATCAGTGTAATCCAATTTTTCTTTGTTAGAACAATGTCATATTTTATTTTATTTTAATTTTTGTTTGAAAACCTAGAGAATAGACATATTTTCTGTGTAACTAAGAGATTAGAGAATTTGATACTTTTGTGTTGTCAGGTAATCTAGTGGTCTTAACACAAGCTATAGAATAAAAGTGGTCAGAGCTCAGGAAAATAAAAGATAATGGGACTTGTGTTCATTATGGAATGCTCCATTTCTTACAATGCCCTCAAAAACCTCAAAGACAACTTTGAATTATGTTTGTTTCTTACATGCCAGGTACTTCAAACTTTCTGTTAAAAATACTGCTCTCACACATCATTTCAGCTTTTCCCCATCTTTGGCCAAAGAAGTATTTCGTATGAAAACCATCATCTATTTTTTTCCACTTTTCCCTGAGGTTGGTTAACAAATGACCAAGATACCAAGATATTTTTATAAATTTTATATCATTCTTTATTTAAGTCTTAACAATTTAATGGATTTCATTTTCTACTAGAATACAAATATGAAGTCAATATATTATGAAACCATTACATCATATGGACAACTTATACCAACCTGAAATATACAGGGTCATGACTAACAAGAAGAGGACCCCAAAGAGGTTTGCAGTTGGTCACCAATAGTGTATTGATATTAAGAGACAATGATAGGATGTTCTTAGAACTTAAATTTAATGTGTTTTAATTAGGTGTGATGGCACAAATAAGCTTTAAACCTTAGTGATTTGAACCGATCTTTAAAATAGATGAACCAAAAATTTAAGCACATGAATTTTGAACAAGCATCACTAGTGTTTTTGGTAACTAAAATGAAAAAAAAAAATCGAAGTATAATCTATATGGTAAAAAATACAACCCAACCCAGAAAATAATATTTTTCTTGGAATTTCCTTTAAGACTAATTTTAGAAAGATCTTTGAAAGTGAGATTTACATAATGGAGGAATGTTGTGAAAGTTTGCCATGGATAAGACTGACAGTTTTCTGGGTCACTAAGAGGTAGCCACTTAGAAAGAAAAGCATCGTTCTCTGACACCATCAGAGATTGTGTCCCTAAACAGCTGCTTGAGAGGTTGACTTCTCGCCCATATAATGATACAATTTTAGAACTATTAAAATTAACACTTATATGAACTTTTGTTCATATATGTAATGTCATCAGCAAAAACACATTAAACTTTATATTGCCTGATCGGCCAGCTACTGGGACAAAGTTTAGCAATAACTGACATTTCTATGAAAAGCAAAACATTGGGAAGTCAATATACTCTATCCAGGCCATTGTTACATTTATTAAGAATTGACTACCGGGCGCCTGGGTGGCTCAGTGGGTTAAGCCGCTGCCTTCGACTCAGGTCTTGATCTCAGGGTCCTGGGATCGAGTCCCGCGTCAGGCTCTCTGCTCAGCAGGGAGCCTGCTCCCTCCTCTCTCTCCGCCTGCCTCTTTGTCTACTTGTGACCTCTCTGTCAAATAAATAAATAAAATATTAAAAAAAAAAGAAAAAAGAATTGACTACCTCATTGACTTTGGCCCTTGGCTCTCTTTGTGCTTTCAATGGGATTATTAAAAAATACTATTTTAGAAAATCAAGTATCAAATAGCTATCATTTTAAATAAATTTATGGTGAATTGAAAGATGAATTCAAAATCTTATTCTCTGAATATATATTTCAAGGTGAGCAAGGTTGTTAAAGTGCTCAAACTTGGCTCTGGAAAACAGTATGGAGGTTTCTCAAAAAGTTGAAAATAAAGCTACCCTATGACCCAGCAATCGCACTACTGGGTATTTACCCTAAAGATACAAATGTAGTGATCCGAAGGGGCACGTGCACCCGAATGTTTATAGCAGCAATGTTCACAACAGCCAAACTATGGAAAGAGCCTAGATGTCCATCAACAGATGAATGGATAAAGAAGATGTGGTATATATACACAATGGAATACTATGCAGCCATCAAAAGAAATGAAATCTTGCCATTTGCAATGACATGGATGGAACTAGAGGGTATTATGCTGAGCGAAATAAGTCAATCAGAGAAAGACAACTTTCATGTGATCTCCCTGATATGAGGAATTTGAGAGGCAGGGCTGGGGTCATGGGGGAAAGGAGGGAAAAAAATGAAACCGGGAGGGAGACAAAACATAAGCGACTTCTAGTCTCAGGAAACAAACTGAGGGTTGCTTGGGGGGAGAAGGATAAGGTGGCTGGGTGATGGACATTGGGGAAGGTATGTGATATGGTGAGTGCTGTGAAGTGTGTAATCCTGATGATTCACAGACTTGTACCCCTGGGGCAAATAATACATTATATGTTAATTTTAAAAATGAAAAAAAAAAAAGTGCTCAAACTTGGGTTTGAATTGTGTGGTTTTTTTTCCCCAAAGGGAAAATATGGGCATCATGACAAAAGGCAAAGAACTGAATCAGTGACTGATCTTGTTCTCATAAATTTGGTTTATTTTGAAAATTTTTGTAGCTGAATATTACTATCAACAACTGCAATTGCAAAACTGTTTTTTTTTTTTACTGTTTCTATCAACATTGGTATAATCAAAGTGAAATTTTATAGTTGGATGAAGAAATTTGATCATATGGACGACGTGTTCTTTGTGGCTCTTGCTTCATTTGGATTTGACAGAAATTATAGGTTTTGTGGTGAAAGAAAAATAGCTTTTGATGACTTATTTTTCCAAGGCATTAAAAAAACAAAGCGAATAGTGATTCAGAGAATATTTCAATCTGTCACATAAAAGAAGCAAAGTTACCTCTTAGCAAAAAGATTAACTCAATGACTTTTCTGTCAATAGAATCTTGAAAATAGAACTGCACCAGCTTATTGCTAGGCTGCACGAACTTCTTTTTAGGTAATGCCTTGATATAGTGTCATGAAGAAGTAAAATAATTTGCCATCTGTATCCACTTGTGTATTATTTTTCTGTTGTGTATAACAAAATATCCCAAAACTTGGTGGCTTAAAAAAACGAGAAACACATATTATCTCCTGGAGTTTTTGTTAAGTCAAGAATTTGGAATGGCTTAGGGATACCTGAGTGGCTCGGTCGGTCACGCATCCGACTCTTAATGCTGGCTCAGGTCATGATCTCACGGTCATGAGATTGAGCCCTGCACTGGGCTCTGCAGTGCGGAGCCTGCTTGGGGTTCTGTCTTCCTCTGCCCTCCCCTCCCCTCACACATGCATGGGTGCTCTCTGTCTCATAAACATTTTCTTTTTGGAATGGTTTCTCTGCGCATTTCTAACTCTGATTCTTTTATGAAACCACAGTGAAAACACTACCCAGGCTGTAATCCTCGGAAAGCCATGAGGCTGTCTTCACATCGACTGACTTGGGTAACTGGCAAGTTGGTGCTGGTTAGTGACTGGAGACCTCAGTTTTTCCCCATGTGGGGGTTCTCCACAAGGTTGTGTTAGACGCCTCATGACATGGCAGCTGCCCTCCCCCCTGCCCCCAGAGTGAACAATCCCAGAGGCCCGTATGGGAGCTGGGGTGTCTTTGATGGCATCTCCTCAGAAGTCGCACACCATCACTTCCTTGAGATGTGTGGGTCCTACAGGTCACCCTCATTCAGTGTGTGAGGGTACTAGCAAGAGGGGAGCAGAGATCATGGTCATATCAGAGGTTACTCTAACACACGTCACAGTATGTTCATGAAGTATTGTGATGCCACTGTGGCAACAAGAGATGGTCGAGGTGCTGAAAGTAGGAGGTAGTGAATGTCAGATCTCTTTAGTTCAGCCCAGTTCCCACCTCAGTGTGAAGTTGTTATCTTGCATATTAACCAAGATGATGTCACAATGTCTATTTCTTTTCCAGGAGGTATTTAAGCCATGACTTTGATATTAGGACAGAATTGATGTAGTATGGAGTCAAATTTAAATTTTAAATGAGATTTCCAGGAGACTTTGAAAAAGGATCAGATTTAGGTCAGGCTTCCTGGACATCTCTCCTCTCCCTTCCATGGTTCTTGGTAGGAAGTTTGAGAAGTCCCTTCCTTTAGGAAACATCCCGTACACACCTCATCCTAAATATCAGAGTTAAAAAGCTTCAGCATCAGACCTTTCCTTGTTATGCTTCAGTCCTACATACGCTCCCTCTGCATCTTGAGGTTTTGGGGTTTGGCGCTTCTGTATGCCCAGTTTCTTAGCATTCACTTCCTGTCTACTCATGCGCAGCTACCTCCGTAATTCAAAACTATGATTAAAAGCTTTGTTTTCCACAAAGCCTTTCCATCTGGCCTCCATAACCCCTTTTTGCCTAGCAATTCCTGTCCCCTCTGCATGGTGTGGGGACCATGGGTTTGAATAGGGTTGGGAAAGAGAAGGAGGTTGATGATTAGTTAGAAATAACAGCGAGCTTGTCAGAGGTCCGTCCTGTAGCTTTTCTGTGGCCCCTTCCACATGCGTTCCTAATACCCACGTTACCGTGTTGGAGTCACGCACCAGAGGGTCAGAGATGGGTTGTGGAATGAATGGGAAGACATAATTCTGTGCTTGGTCCATAAGGTAGGGTTGATTTTTACCTTACTGGTGAGCGATCTTAATACAAAAGTTGGGCATTTCATGTCCGTGCTTCTGCGAGTTCTCTTTCCGGAAGAGAAAACTCACGAATTAAAAAGTTCAACTCTGCCGTTTGTCTTTCATTGATCTTAGTTTAGAGTGTAATGGGTTTTAATATATTTCAGGTTTGCTGCCCAGTTCTTCATCCTCCAGGAATCCTGGGCATTATGGCTTTCATTGACAGAAGTATGAGTCATGCTGTTGGACTTAGGAGAAAAGAACAGCAGTGAGGACTCTCTGTTATTTGTTGTAAAACTTCATGCTTCAACCACCCGTCTAACAGTTACATTGAATATATGCCTTGAATAGTTCTTGGTTTCCTAATTAAACAATAAAATATTATGAGACAAAGTTATTCTTTAGACTCCCTGAAGCAACAAATACAGTATATTGTTGCTGATTAATTCGTTGGCACAAGTTTTGAACATCCAAAATAGTTTATTCCCCTTGCGAAAGGCTTGCTTCTGTTTTGCTTAAATGGCTTCATGCAGATCAGTTCCTCTCCCGGCTGTCTCTCCCCCTCCCTCCACCTCTGCCTCCCATCCTTATGTCAGGGGAATAATTTGGGGTCACAGCTGGCCCTCAGTGGTGTAGAACTTGCTTCAGTTTTGGAAACACATGAGTCTGTAAGTGTCTTCAGGACAAGTGCTAGACTTTTGTTCAATATATATACTCTCATGATCTCTCATACAGTGTCTGAATAAAGCAAATATTTATAAGTATTTGTCCGATGAATGAACGAATGAGATAACTCGTACACAATGGTTGAATTACTGAATGTCATGTGTGATTTCATTTTACGATTATCATTTTGCCATGTGTGATTTTCAAGTACTCGTATTTCTGACCCGCAGTTCAAATCTGGTGATGGTTGATATTACTTGAGGGGTCTTTTTTTTCTCTCTTTTTTTTTTTTTTTGGATTATGCCTTAGTTACTTCCTGTTGAGAAGCACACGTGTCATAACTTATTCCCTTGTCGGTAACGGCAAAGGGTGACGGTGTTAAAAGATCAAAGATGTGGTGAATCTCAGTCTTTGGAAATCTCAGAAGAAGGTAGTGCTAAGGACGGATTTTAATGATTCAGACATAAAAAGTGCTCGCCTTTCTCTTGGTAGAGGACACACTGTACCAATCCTCTTTTCACTTCATTTAATCCCACATACGGTAGAATTAGTGGGGAAAATGAAGAGTAAATCATCGAGCTTCTCAGCCCACTTTTGTATGCATCAACTGTGATGTTGTCAGCGCCATTATTTTTTAATCCAAAGAGTGTGACATATACTTCAAAGTATGTACAAAATGTATAAATTTTTAGAGGTTCACTGCTTGGCTCAGAAATGTGCATATACTTTTTTATACTATGCATACATTCCATTAAATTATATTTTCAGCCTTTTTCTCTATATCCTTGCTATTAATAATTCATTCATGGATGTGGTAATATATAGGTATTTAGGTAAAGATGAATTTTTTAGATTACAGCTAGTCTGTTCCCGTACATGTGTTGGAAAACTTAGACAAAGCACTCATAAAGGGAATTGTCAACAGTGTTTGAAAGTGACCCTTTGTCTAGAATTAGCATATCCGTTCAAGAATTCATGGTATACCAACCTGATAATTTTAGCAAAAGAGTGAGGTGACAAATAGGGTTACTGCAATGCCATAGATCTTTCTTCAATAAGTGCTATCACCTACACATTGTGCCAAGGTAATTAAAGATAAGAAGATCCTAGGGAAGACTGTTTATTCTCTTTGCTTGGATATGGAGTCTGACTTATTCAGCTATTGCACCTACGTTGTCTTTAATTCAGTGGGTGAGGTTTTTTTTTTTTCAGATTTTTGATCTGTGCTTGATATTGTCAGAACTGAGAAAAGTGAAATAATGCTATCTACTAAAGTAAAAATAGCAATTCAACCAATTATTTTTAAAGAGTCTGCCACATAAAACTTGAGAAGCATCACATGGAAAAAAAAAAAAAAGGCATTGCTTAGGATGCCGATTGCTAAGTGAAAGCTTTCTTAAAGGACAAGCAAGCCCAGACAATGTTAAATCTCATGTTTATTTAGGAAACATAAAGTATATAAAGTGAATAAATGAAACGACTTTTTGTAATATTTCTGCTCTTGTTGGTAAAGAGCTGATTGCCTAAATATTGAATATATTAAGGGCATAATTATTTTAAAGGTCTTTTTGGGGGTCAAAATATAATCAGCTTACTAAAATAAAATAATATTTTGGTGGGCCACTTCCAAAGTCAACATGAATTATACTGATCAGTCCACATTAACACACTGAAAGGCATTTTGGTTGAGATTTTATTGGACTTTCAGGTTGAGGAGCTATACCACATGGAATGTGTCATTAAGTGACCCAGCAGAAGAGAAATAAGAAAGATACTTCCAAAATAGAGAGTAGTGGTCCAGAGAGAGAGCAGGTGCTCACGAAAATGCCAGGACCAGGAAGGCATGGAGCATCTCTCCCACATGTGAGCAACAGAGGGGCCTGGACGAAAGAAGCCCATGTGCCATGATCAAACCCCGTGGGAACTGCCATGTCCCCCTCTGCGTGCAGTCACGTGTGGAGCTCCAGCAGCCCAGTGAGTCATGTCCTCCTTCCCTGGCCCCCCAGACACCGCGGGAGGCAGTAGAAATAAATCACCTTTGAAATCTACCGCATCTTATTTTATTTCTGAAACTTTTGCTCTGAAGAAGTGGAGACTTCCATAACCATGGTGCATTCCCCTTTCTTCATCCGTCAGTTGAAGATTCAAATGCTCGCCTTATGAGGTGGTTGTGGGACGATATGGGTATTTTAGATGTTTTCAATACCTCCCAGGCTCTCTCCCTCAATGGGCAAGTTACTTTGTGCACCTATCCCCCATGCACAATGTGACCCTAGGGAGTGAGGAGGGAAAACACCACCTGGGGAAGGAGGCAAATATGGGGACCCCTCCAAGACACAGGGGGAGGTCAAAGAAAGTCTGAGTCAGGGAGAGTGGGAAAAAGGGATGGGGTGAGGGAGTGAGTGAGAGAGAAGAGGTGGGGGAGACCGTCCACTTAGAAACAGCCAGCCTAGGAAAGGAGGAATCTGGGAGTTGGGTACTTAGTGACTGGTTTCTTGGGCACAGTGTTGGGATGCATCAGTCTTTGGAGGGACCATAACATCTCAAAAGCCATAGTCAAGTCCTTAGCACGGACTTCCGGAAAAGTACGTAGGGAAGTGTGCCGCAGAACCTTCATGGATTCCTGCCAGAAGGGGGCGAACTCAGTCTCATCGGGAAGAAACCACAGCAGACTCAGCCGATGGCGTCCTGCTAATTGGCCTTCCTCTTCGGAGATGTCACTGTCCTGCAAGAGAAGACTCGGGTACTGTTTCCCATCAGAAGGGCTGCAGGTGGTGGGTATTGGAGAGGGCATGGATTGCATGGAGCACTGGGTGTGGTGCAAAAGTAATGAATACTGTTACGCCGAAAATATAAAAAATTAAAAAAAAAAAAAGAAGAAGGGCTGAAGAGGCAAGGTGGCAAAGCCCTGCATTATCTTGGGTTTTCATTTGCTCTTGACATTATTGGGGCGATTTAGAAATTGAATAAGGCCGTATCTGTAGATCAGATAACAGTGCTGGATCAGTGTCCGTTTCCGGATTCTGACAATCGCACAAAAATTCTTTGCTCCTAGAAAATACACACTGAAATAGTAGTTCATCGTGTCCACAAAGTGCTCTGACAGAGTTTGGGGGGAAATACACACATGCATGTAAGGTAAAAAAAGAAAAGAAAGAAAAAAGAGTAAATCGACTGTCATGAACATGTTAAAATCTCTGCGAAGGATATTCATAAATTCTTTGTACTGTTGTTGCCATTTTCAAGTTATGGCCAAAGATTTTAAAAAGTGACCCACGAATATCTCAATAGATGATTTTCCATTTCTCATAAACGCATTTAGTGAATTAACCAGTGTTGATCAAGCCCTGTTTACACCTAATAACATGAGAAAACTGTATAACAGATGTGAAATCTATTTACTAATTGCCAGTGATATTAAATGAAAGAGTGGGATTTTGATTGGGCCAATCTAGGTAGCATTCTGGGTCTTGGCCTTTTTGAGTGCAGAGACTTTGTGTAAGTAGGTAAGGTAGATCTTTCCCTAGATCCTGTATCTGCTGAAGCCATATGTTTTTGTTGGGTTCTTTTTGTTTTTTTTCTTTTGGGTCGGGGGGTTGGCCAGAAGCATCCAGTGGGATTAGCGGCTGTCTGCCTTTGTTAAGTCATCAATCACTAGAAGATTTTTGCAGATCCTACACTTTAGTGAAGCATAATCTGAGTATAGTTAATGCCTTATCTGTAAATATCCTATGATTTTTATTTTATTGTTGGACTGGGAACTTCAGAGGGATATTTAAAATTGTACTCTGGATCTATCCCCGCATTGGAAACAAGAGCAGAGCTACAGATGTTGGGGTCCGTTATCGAAGGAACGAGGCTGAGGCAAAGGGAAAGTTATGTAGAGCCTTATTCTATGCCAAGCATTAGAAGTCAGACTGACCGGCCAGGGCCGCCTCCCAAGAAAGCGACCCCCTCCCGATCTCACAGGCTGGTTTTATAGGGCATAACCGCAGACCCAAGGTACATGGCTTCTATTGTTAAGGCGTTTACTCCCGGAATCGATACCCAGAGCCATACCAGGAACTACGGGGGCATTTATTCCCGGAATGAAGTCCGTGGATGTAAACAACAATATGGCTATCTAGGCAATATGGAGTCACTCTGGCTAAGCAGGCCCTAATAGTTAGACAGGTTTTAACATTAAATTGGCCCTAACACATACACAATGAAGTCCTGAGACTTTTTTTTTAATCCTCTGGAGCCAGACAGATCTGGGTTCAAATCCTCCTCCTGTACTTGGCTCTTAAACATAGGCTTTGATCTCTAGCACAGGGGGCGTGGGTGTGGTTCAGCAAGGCCACCTACCCACGCACAGCATTGCCATGATTGTCACCCGTCAGTTTTCTAGATGCAGAGTGATACAATCAAACCAGTTGCTTTCTGATCTCCCATGTTAAAGACAATTACTTAGGAAAGAAGCTTATTCTTTTACGTGTTAGCATTTACGTGTGTGATTGTACATGATTTTCCATCAACTGAAATTTTCTTGGCAGTTTCGCACATATAATTCACTCTCCCCTGTAATCTTATTAGCATTATTCCCGTGGAACAACCACAGAAATAAAGCAAAAGCATTTTAATTAACTCGGGTTTAATATGTTTTCCTTATCTGCCATTGCTATAGATTCCAGATGAGCAGAACTGCTCTAGGTATGCAGAATCTTTTCATTGATCAGAGAAAGGAGACTACAGGAAATTCAAAGCTAGAAATTCATTTAGTTCTGTGTAGGCCACAGACATGAGCAAAGGCCATTTATCCTTCATCAGATCTTAAAATTTCTGTTTTTCTACTTGAATCTAATATTCTTTAGAATTGTCTTGGCTTGCTAATGGAGACAGTGCGCCTGGATGACCTCCCTGTTCCCTCCGTCTCCCATCCTACCAATGGGAAACAGGAGACATCGTACGGTACATCGCTAATACTTTGAATAGAATTGAAAAGTACATGCCTGTATGTGTGTGTATGTAATCTGGCTGAATTCCAGTAAAAAAAGATTTTAAATTTGGAAGCACCTTTGCTCCTTAATACATGTGAAACAAGAAAAATTGCTTGGTCCCCTTTTCAACTGGCTGTTTTAATATTGTGAGAATAATTATTCAAGCCATGAAGACACACTGAGCAGGTATTTCCTACTTGAAAAGAAATGATTTTCAAAGTGTAATTGAGAGCACTATAAGTCTTTTTTGATATTGCCTCAAAAAAAGAAAAAAAAACAACAACTATTACACTTCCTGGAATGTCTACATAGAGAAATATCTCCCTTAATCGCAAGGAATTTTTTTTTTTTTAATTTCTGGAGGAATGTTTGAACGTGCGTATATATTCGCGGGAGCCGGCATTACCCCAACACACACATTTCTTTCACAGTCTAGAGATATATTCGGCACATAGACTTGCCCACCAGAACTGAGCACAGTGCCTGGCCGTTATTTTGTCCTCAGCAACTATGCGAAGAATTAGAATATGCAGCTTTGGGTGGAGAGCAAGCCTTCGGAGATGGGCAAGCAAACTCCCCTGGAATCCAGGAGTCCAGGTGCTTCCCCTTCCAGACTTCAAGAAAGGGGGATAGCGCAGCAAATTCTCCAAGACCGAGTGGGATTTGATCCTAGGAGTTATGTAAATACCGTCTGGGATCAATCAGCAATGCGGGTGTATATTTTTAAATATTTTATAGTTTTACAGGGTGACAGCAGATGTTTTATCTTACTTCCTTCTGAGATATGCTTAAAACTGTGCTCCCAGTAGCCCCAACATTCCTCTCTAAACTCTGAAGCATCTAGCAGGTCTGACTGTATCCAGGTGCGCTCTTTATAGCGTGTTAGCTCTGACTGTCGGTTCACGGAGTTTATTGGCTACAGCGGCTGGTATGGTTCTCTCTCCTTGTCTGTGAGCTACGACCCAGTATTTCCGTCACCTCCCTCAGAGGTTGGACTGAGTGCCTGTTCTTTAGGTTTTACAGGAATAAGACCTGACCCAGCACAGATTCCTGAAAGAAAAACGTTGTTAACGCTTTTTATTGACAGAAGTATCTGATCATTCATAAACTCTGAGATTGTATATGACAGAACATGTTATCCAATTCAGTCCAACTGGGTTCTTTTATTTTCAGTGGGTTGTTTTTTTTTAAGATTTTATTTATTTATTTGATGGACAGAGATCACAAGTAGGCAGAGAGGCAGGCAGAGAGAAAGAGAGGGAAGCAGGCTCCCCACTGGGCAGAGAGCCCGATGTGGGGCTCAATCCCAGGACCCTGGGATCATGACCTGAGCTGAAGGCAGAGGCTTTAACCCACTGAGCCACCCAGGCACCTTTATTTTCAGTGGTTTTAAAATGCATTTTATCGTTGTGGTAGAGAGCCCTGGAGAAAGGATTTTTGGTGATTTTTAACAAACATGTTTTCACATTCCTCGGGATATAGTAGATGGGGAAGGTACAGCATTCCGGTACAAGTATCAGTCATTCCCCTCACCCACTTAAAATAGGCATGCTGCTACTGCTTTATGTTTCAATAACAAACACACTTTCAACTTTATATCTGTAAAAATGTATATATGGGGTGCCTGGGTGGCTCAGCCAGTTAAGCATCTGCCTTCAGCTCAGCTATTCTTGTTTTATTTCTGTTTTTTTTTTTTTTGCCAGTTCTTAGACCAGTTCTTTATAAGAACGAAATGTTTTAAGTAATTTAAAATCCTCTCCACATGATGAGAATTGTTTAATGCTAAACACCTTCTAAAAATCTAAGCCTTTACCAAGGCATGAGTCTGGAAGGATGTTTGTTGAAGCTGAATAAGGTAAAGAAATGCACATTTGCGATCTAGCCGCAGTGCCCCAGTGATTATATTTTATGTCAACTTCAGGTCCCATTCATCTGCAGCGTAAATAATTATATGTGGTAAATTGTGCAATATGCCTCCGTTTGAAGTGAAAATCAGAATGTACAATGTATGGAGAGGCAGCATTGACAGGAGTGGCTGTGACACCGTGGGAGACAGGGTCATGGCCGTTGCTCTCAAGTGGCGGCCGTTGCCTTATTTCCTTCCCTTCCTCCATTCACTTCTCTTTTTTTCTTTGCATCTTTTATTTTATGAATACAGTATTCTAAGCTCATCAAAATCCAAAATACTTCCTTGGAGAAATTAAACCTCAGTTGTAGAAGGCTCCGTGCCTGTTTCGTCTGGATACTGTGTGGACATTTTGATGGCATGTCCCTGTCTGTTAAGGTATCAAGAATGTGTCTGTCCTCCATGCGTGGCGACTAGTTCCACCCTGGTCCCCGTTTCCTGCTCAAGGGCATCAGGCGTCTGTCTGCAGAAGGCTCAGAAGTGTAATTCGTGCTGTATGTTCAACAGCACTTCTGCTGGGTGGCCTCGAACCCCAGTCAAGGTGTTTATCACATGGTGATTTAATGAGTAAATCCACCACATCAGCACGGTCCGCACTAGGTGGTATCTGTGAGGGTGCTCCACGGGGAGGCACACGTGGTAAAGTCGGCGCTGTTCTGTCTTCCAAGCACATGGCACACTCATCCCAGAAGGGCATATTTTGGATGTTAAGAATGTACTTGTGCTTCCATTCACTGACGTTGTGTTGGGAATCCCAAAGTCATGGCGTGCATGGGGCAGGTCCAGATTGAAGGCTTTGAAACCCAGAGACTGATACCTCAAGTCCAGGCTCCACTGGTTCTGAACCACTTCTTTCTCCGTCCCTCTCCCTCTCTGCATTGGTCCTCCCTGTCCTTCTCCTCTGCCCTTTGAGACAATGGAATCTGCCATGGGGCCAGGTTTAGCAATATATGTATTTATATCCCTCCTCCCTCTGTCTCTTCCCCCATCACCCCCACCACATGCGTGCACACACATATGCACACAAACACACCTGCACACACACATCTAAAACAGCATGACTTAAGGACACATCATTAAAAGACCTGCTGAGAGGTGTCCTATCTTACGTAATGTTGATGATGCTGGAGTCTCTGTCCTAGTGCATGCATTTATGGAAAGCCCTCACGATCTTTCACTGTAGGACAAACAGCCCGGCCCCCACCGTCCATCTTTGTTCTCTAATATTTGGTGGCATAATTGATTGGATGTCTGTTAGTCCTTCTCAGAGTGTGGAGCCTGGGGCCACTGCCCTAGTTTGCTGGACCTCTGCAGAAGCTCCTCATACAGTATCTACATAACCCAGACACACAGAGGTTGGAAATTAGAGGGGTTTTGTCTTTTTTTGTTGTCATTGTTGTGCCAGGCTGTTGGATGTTCACAAAGTTTTGTGGGAATGGGGTGAGATCAATTTAATAGCACTTCTAGATACTCTCTATTTGTATCTCCAGAGAAGTACGCATATCAGATGAGCAAACTCATTAGCATATCTGTGTGGATAATGGTAATTAATCTGATTGAAGACATTTTTGTTTTTTCCCCTTAATATGAATTTTCAAATATGCCCCTTTGTGCCCAGGAAGTAGGTTTGTATTTACTTTTTTTTTTTTTTAATCGTACCATTTAGAGGATGTTTGTAGTAACATAATAACGTATTCTCTTTGTATGTCAATTCTCAGCTGGTTCGTGCTGCAGTAAATGGAAGATTTAAGTGGGTGGATAAGCGTATTTGATTAATCTAGGTAATTATTTCTAAGATATTCCAAGGTGCTGAGCTGCAACCGGGTTATTTTTGCAATGTAACCAAAATAATAATAATGATGATGATAATGATAATAATAATAGCTATTCTTATCATTATTATTCAAAACCCAAATGGGCCTTTTCATAGCAAGTGGATACATTGATTATGCATTTTGTCATACTTTACTTGAAATTGGAAAAGTCTTTTTTATTGGATGGAGTCGGGGGGAAGGACATGCAGAGCCAGATTGGACGACAGATGAGGCCAGAAGAGATGGAGGAGTTTGCCTTTTCCGAGGCCAAGCAGAATGGGGATGAGGATCCCCGGGAGAACTGGCCAAGGTTCTAAGTGGAGCACTGAGTGCAGGTGTCGGATTTCCGGGTGACGGAGAGCAGCACCGGAGCTGCAGGGAGCGAGCAGGCCATCCTGTCGAGGATGGAGCCAGCAGGTGCCAGCCCTCATTCCCCAGGTCCAAACAGAACGTCATGGGAAAGTTTCTTATTTCCCCTTCTCTCACTTAGCTTTGATGAAAGGGGATGGTGTCTCAGTCAGGAGTCATTCTGGGACACGTGACAAAGTATATGAATGGCCCAGAGGTATGCAGAACCTAAGCCATGCGAAGATCGGAGACGTCTGGACCTGCCTGAACTCTGGTATGTCAACATTCAGGTTGTTAACTACTTGAAGCAAGAAAAATACCAGAGAAACTTAATGTAAAACATACCAAAAATACATACCCAAGCATTCCATCTGGGATATGTGGTTCCTGAAACAGGCCTGGCGCATAGTAGGTTTGTTAATTCATCTAATAAATATGAAGCGTTTATTGCTCTGTTAATAAGCGGAACTTGCAGGAACGTGTATAGAATTCTCTGCTAAGCAGCCATCGGAATCCCCCTCGGCCGTGGACCTCTGCAGACGTGAAGCCTGAGCAGTGCGCGCAAGTCGGAATCGGCGGCCCACAGGCAGTCCTTCCGCCCTTCCCAGCCCTGCACTGGGAGCAAGTGGTGATCCGACTTGATGCTCCTACTACCCACATGGTATCCAGACTCCATATACATGAGACTGTCTTCTCCAGACTTGCGAGCCAGCCATCGGCTCAGAGAACCGTGCCCACCTGGTCTACAAGAGGTGACGAGCTCCTGCCCAGGGAGGAAGAAGCCCTGTGGGTCAGAATTCAGACCCCCCTCACCTGGGGAGGATCTGAAACCTCCAGCTGCAGCCACGCTCACGTGGACCCCTGGAGCCTCTCCGGGATGCTGATCTGGGCACAGCCCCACTGCAGGCACGGAGACTGGTCCAAGACACAGTCAAATCTGAGCTTTAAAGCACAGTGGATGTGTATAGTGTTTGCCCCTGGAACTCTGCACATTTCTGGAGTGACCCCATTAGTCTGTCATTGGGAATGACACAGTGCCTGAATGAAAATATCCAAGTGGAAGGCAAGCAAAACCAAACAAGGCTGAGTCTGCTGTCCTTCAGAAATGCCATTTCACTCTAACGTCTCTCCTGGGGCTGCCCCCCACCCATCCAGACCCACCTGCCACAGGGGCAAAGTCTTGCATTCAGAGAAATGAGAGCTGATGTTGAAAATGATTTGTTTCCGTAGCCTTCTTGTATTTCATGCCGGTAGATGTGAGGCACTTCGCCAAGGGGTGGGCCAGCAATGCTCCATAAGCTAAATCCCCTGTCCCCATTGTAGTTGGAGACAAATGTGAATCCGAGGGGCGCCATCCTAGAAATGAGTTAGACGCTCCTGGGCACAGAGGAGAGATTGGTGCATCCACACGACACAGCAGCAGAGTCTCCAGGGAAGCAGCCTGCCAGCAGTCCCGAAGAATGAGTTGTATTTCCTTAGGCAGATGAGGGCTCAGAGGGGGAAAAAAACACATATCATACAGGAAACTGTGCTGAAGTGGGAACTTTGATGATATAAATTGGAAAATCTCAGTCAATTAGAGAACTAGATTTGAATTAACTGATCTTAGAATAATAACCACACAACAACAATATAAAAACAAAGTTTATGGGCTCTTTTCACCTGTCCGGGAAAGGGGGTTTCACTTGTAAAGAAGTTCTTTGGTCTGTCGTTGTTCAAAACAATGGACAAGGAAGGATGTTTAAGAATCGTGTAGTAATGACAATGATACTGCTGACAGTTACATTTAAGAAATGTTTTGGGGGAGGCACCTGGGTGGCCTGGTTGGTTAAGTGTCGGATCTCAGGGTTGTGGGATTGAGCCCCACGTCAGGCTCTGCAATCAGCGGGGAGTCTGTGATTCTCTCTCCCTCTGCCCTCTGCACACATGCTCCTTCTCTCTCTCAAATAAATAAATCTTTTAAAAAGTGTTTCATTTTTAGCAAGAGATACATACAAAAATTATATTTGTTGAGGGGTGTTCAGGATCTATATTTGCTTGGCGATGTCAGGCTTTTGAAGAAGACATCTGGCTTAATCAAACTTCAGAAACACAAACGCGACTCTGAATTCCTCTACCTCCAAACCCTCCATTCTGCCATTGAAATATTTTTTTAGGCGGGTGTGTTGAGGTATAACGTACACGGGGTAAAATTTTGACAAATGTCAGTGGTTATGTAACCATGAGGGCCATCATGGCCTCATGAAAACATGAGGGCAATGTTTTCGTTGCCTGAAGACGTTCCCTGGAGTTTCTCTGGAGTTGGTCCCTCTTCCTCCTGCATGTTCTGGAAACCCTTGCCATGCCTCTGTCTTTGTACTTGTACCTTCTAACGAATATCATATAGATGGGATGATGCAGTGGGCAGCCTGTGGGTCTGGACTTTTCATCTAGCAGGTGCTTTCAAGACCTCTCCCTGCTGTCGCATGTGTCTATCGTTTGTTCTTTCTTATTGCCAAGTGCTTTT
The DNA here is from genome assembly GCF_010015895.1 of Lontra canadensis. Lineage (NCBI taxonomy): Eukaryota > Metazoa > Chordata > Mammalia > Carnivora > Mustelidae > Lontra > Lontra canadensis. The sequence continues at coordinate 1,801,014 of NW_022631141.1, read as the reverse complement.
CCATTGTATGGAAATTTTGTAATTTGCTTCTCCATCCAAGTGCTTGTGGACTATTATGGAAAAAAACACTCTGAACTTTGAGGAGTTGTGTACGTCTCTGTGGTGTCATCCCTTTGGTACGAATACCTACAAGTGTGGTAAGTATCTGTTTATATGAAACTTCCAAACCATAATTTTCCAAGATGGCCCCTCCTTTGTGCGCACCTGCCAGCAGTGTGTGAGTTCTAGGTGCCCCACATCTTTTCCAGCGCCCAGTGCTGTCGGTCGCTCATGGTGTAGAATTTAAGCCACTCTCATACGTGTGCCTTGATATCTCACTGTGGTTTTATTTGCATTTCCCTAGTGACTAATAACGTTGACCATCTTTTCATACTTCCTCTTTAGGGAACTGTCTCTTCACATCTTTTGCCCATCTTGTATTGAGTTTCCTTATCATTCAATTATGAAAGTTATATATGTGTATATTTATATACACATATATGTCTATATATAATTATATATATAACAATACTATATATGTGTATATTTATCAGATACACATTTTGAAATTTTGAAAATTTATTTTAAATTATTTTGAAAATAATTTCTCTCAGTCTGAGGTTTATCATTTCTGTTTCTTGAAGTGCTTTTCAGAGGGTTTTTAATTTTGGTGAGGCCCAAGTGGTCAGTTTTTTTCTTTTATGGTTCATGCTTTTTGTGTTCTATCTAAGAAGCCTTTACTTAATCTCTGTCATGAACATTTTCTCCTATGTTTTCTTCCAGAAGTTGTATAGGCTTTATATTTGGGTCTGTGATCTATTTTGAGTTCGTTTTGCTTTTGTGTTTTGTTTTGTTTTGTTTTTAATGTATGCCTTTTGGTTCCAGTACCACTTGTTGAAAAGACACATCTCTTTTCATTGGATTATTTTGACCATATACAGATAGGTTGAAAATCAACTGACCATATATGTACGGGTCTATTTCCAGACTCTGTATTGCGATCTATAGGTGTATAGGGCTGTCTATATGCTAATGCCGAATTATCTTGATTCCTGCAGCTTGGTCTTGAAATCAGGTATTATGGAATTTCCAGCTTTTTTTCCAAATTATTTTAGATTTTCTAGGCCCTTCATATAGAATCATATCGTTGGGTTTAAAAAATATATATTTATTTATTTGAGAGAGAGGGAGAACAGAGGGAGGGACAAAGGGAGAGAATCCTCAGGTAGACTCCCTGCTCAGCACAGAGCCCAGCATGGGGCTCCAACTCACCACCCTGAGATTATGACCTGAGCTGAAATCAAGAGTCAGACATTTAATGGAGTGCGCCCCCTAGGTGCCACCATATTGCATATTGTCAGTTTTAATAAAAAAAAAATGCTACTGAGCTTTGATTGGAATTACATTGATTCTACCTATGGAATTAGGAGGAACTGACCTTTTCACAGTATTGGGTTCCTTATTTTTGTTATCAGTGTTGTGTAGTTTTCTGTGTCCAAGTCTTATACATATTTCATTAGATTCAGTTTGTAAGAACTTTGTATTTTTGGATGATGTGGAAAGTTTTAAAATTTAATTTCCAGATGTTTATGCTAGTACGTTAAAAATGCAGTTGTTTTTTGTATGAAACGGTTGTTTTAAACTTACTAAGATATAAATACAGAAAGAAAATGTTGCCCTAAAATGCAGCTTTTGATGAGTCTACTTAGAAGCGACTGTCATGCTACCAAAGAGTGTTTACCCCTCAACAAAAATATTTTTCACTCTAATCCATAATGAATCAGAACTAGTGTTCTCTTGGGATCTGAGAGCCATGAAAATGTTAGAGAACATCCCTTCTCTCATCCTGACATTCTTCCCTGTCAAAGGGAGCATCTTCCCCCCAAGGTTAGTGAGATTAAATGTGATTAAACGCAGAGCAGTTAGTGCTTTGACAAGTTCCCTGTCCTTCACCCACCTTTCCTGTTCAGTGCTGAGTTGGCTTACTGGGTCTGCTGGAACACGTCCCCACAAACGTGGTGGTCTAAGACCACTGTGAAACATGTGCACACACACTTATGGAGGCCAGGGGTTCAAAGTCAGAATGCCGGCGAGGTTGGTTCCTTTCAGAAGCTCAGAGAGAATTCCTTTCCAGGACTGTCTCCCGGCTCCTGGTGGCTCCTGACCATCCTGGGCGTTCCCCAGCTTGTAGCTGCTCTACTCCAGTATCCGCCTGTCTTCCCTTGGCCTTCCTCTCTGCGTCTCTGTGTCCCAGATCTTTCTCTCCTTTCTCGTACACCCTGAATCCAGGAGGACCTAATCCCAAGACCCTTAACTTAATTACATCTGCTAAGACCCTCTCTTAAATAAAGTCACATTCATGGTTACAGAGGGTTAGGACGTGAAGGGACCTCTTCCCGGACACTCCACAACCCACCACGGATGTCTAGACAAAGACGTGTACAAATAAGGGCACGCTTCATAGTAAATACCCTGTCATATACAACACGGGTAAAGAATAGAGAAGAGACCCCACTGGAACGTTCGGTGGTTTTACGTCTGCAGATAACCTGGCACGTGTATGGATAACTCGCTGTATCCTATTCTATGTTTTTAGAACCTTTGTTGTTTAACAGGTTTTATGTGGGTAAAACTTGGGATCAGCTTGAGGGTCCCAGAGTTTTTGCCCGTTTTATATCCATGTCATAGGTTCATCTTTCGGCTTTGAGGTGGGGAGGAGTATCGGCCTTTCGCTTGTTGATTTTGTGTTTTATGAGGCATGTTATTTTCAAAGGTAAAAAAAGAATAATTTAAGCAAGAAATAGAAATTGCTTTCAGCGTTTTATTTGCGTGAGTGTTTCTTCTTACTCTCCTATGAAGGAGACACGACCAAAGGGAGAGTGCAAACTGGAGAAATACCGTTTCTATGGCAACGGCTCTAGCACGATGATGCTTCCGTAGTCACTTCTGTAGCACATCGGACCAGCATAGCTGGTGCCTTCAGAGGACGCACACGGGGCAAATAACACATCGATATCTATCAGATCCCTTCAGGAAAAACTCTGCAAATGTTTCTCCAAGTGAAAACTGTTTTAAACTGATCACACTAAAGGTGAATTTCAGATTTTAAGAAAAATTAAGGTCTGATTTATTGGGCCTTCCTCTAAATTCTTCTAATAGTTATAATTATCTTTGCTTTACTTTCACTGTGAAAGGTTGGTATGTACCACATGGCTCCCACTGAGGGCCAGACACTGTATTGCCACATGAATCTGCTCTTTCTATTCCTTCCAACACACTTGCGTTGGGAGGATTATTAGTTCCACCTACAGAGAAGGGACCTGCATCTCAATAAACCTGACTCATTTATTCTTTCTGCAAATATTTATTAAGCCAGACACTATTCCAAATGTCAGACATGCAGCAGTGAATAAGAATGTGCTAGAAACTGGGGCTCCTGGGGGGCTCAGTCAGTTAAGTGTCCCACTCTTGGTTTCAGCTCAGGTCATGGTCTCAGGTCCTGGGGTTGAGTCCCATATCAGGCTCTGTGCTCAGCGGGGAGTCTGCTTGAGATTCTCTCTTTCCCTCTCCCTTTGCCCCTCCCCCCCAGCACCTGTGTTTGTGCACGCTCTCTCTCTCTCTCTCAAAAATAAATTCATTAAAAAGAATGAAAACAAAACAAAAAGAATGAACGAGAAACAGGGAAGGGCTGGGATCCAAAGCCATGCGTCTGTTCATGCTAAAATCTGCATTCTTTCTGATAAAAACTTGCGGAGGAAACCAACCCTACTTGCCAGACCCTTGCTGTGTGGGTGTTAAACTTGAATGAATATGTTATTTATATGTTAAACAGTATGTGATAGATATGTTAATTCCTTATTGTGAATTCTTTGAAATTAATCCCTGGGTTGTGTTACCATGGAGTAGGGCACCCTCTTCCTGTCAGCCAATTTGCTTTTGAACAGACATGACATAAGCATAAAAATTCAGAAGTAGTAGCAAGAGTGTTTGTATCAAAAATTTTAAATTACATAAACTTTTGGGGCACCTGGATGACTCAGTAGGTTAAGCGTCTGCCTTCCGCTCAGGTCATGGTCCCAGGGTCCTGGGAATCGAGCCCCGCATCAGGCTCTCTGCTCTGCGGAAAGCCTGCTTCCCCCCTCCCACTTCCCCTGCTTGTGTTGTTTCTCGCACTGTTTCTCTCTCTGTCAGATAAATATAATCTTTAAATACAAATAAACTTTTATAGTCTAGCTGCTATTGGCATAACATTTTCTAAGAGATTCCTGTTGTGGTTCTGAGTTTAAGGATTAGAAATGGGCTGTGGACACGGTAAGGTCCTTGCTGCACCTGAGGCCCTGCCTTCCCCTTACCAGACCCACCTGCCACCTCCTGGGCCTTCTCCAACACCTGCTCCTCTCCAGGATTCGTCCTCTGCTGCCACTTCCTTCCTGTGTCTCTAATGTCTACTGGTGGCTTCCTTCACATCTGAATGTCTTCAGATATCTCCCAAGTGAAACCCTATGAGCTCCCGCTGTGCCTTTGCCCCCACCCCTGATAGCACCGTGTGTCTCTTCCTCTGAAACGTCTTCCTTGGAAGACGTTCTCCACACTCCCTGTCCTTGCTTTCCCCTCTCCTGTGTATCCGTCACCACCTGAACCCCCTTTTCTCCAATTCCACTCCAAGTGCTTTATCCAAAGACTTGGCCAGGCCCCTGTTTCCACTGATAATTCATCGTCCATGTGTTTATTTCATTTCTAAAGCAACTGAACACTAGTTCACATTTCTGACTCCTTTCTCATCTGTCTTTGTGTTCCCTGCTTGAGACTTGGGCCTACTTTCTTGTTATGCTTAACCCATTTCTCTTAAATGCTTTAGTGGGGAAAGTAGATGATTTCCTCACTTTCTGACCAGCATCCAGTAGAACTAAGAACTGGAAACACCACATTGCTAAAGGTCAACAGTGAATGTGAGGACAGCACTGAACCAGCAAAGGACAGAGGATGTTGTGCAAAAATGTAGCTGCTGTTTCACCAGAACCGTATTTCCCAGCAACAGGAGATTTTCTTCCTCCTTTCTGGTTATCACTGCCCAACAGTAAAACTCCACTGGTGAGGTAACACACCATCCGTGTATGGTGGTGTTTGTTTCGAAGCCCCCTGAGGACAGCTGTCTGGCTCCCACTACTGGACCACCGAGGCTGTGGGCTCCTAGCGAGTGGAGCTCGTGAAAAACATCTTGCATCCTCTTTGGCTGGCCTCTCTGCATCTTCCGGGATTCATGAGTCTTTTTCCTGCATAAATGTCTCTGTTCCTCCTCTCGTTGCTGTCAATCTGTTTTATCTCTGTCATGTGGCAGCGTGTCTTCACAACCAAGACTGCCCTGCCGTGCGGAGGCCTCCGGAATCGGGGCCATGGTGTCGCGCAGTTCTCCGGATTCGTGAGATTTTACACTGAGCATGTGTAGTTTTGTGTCTCAGCACCGCAGCTTGCTTGATTGCTCTGGACTCTGCAAGTGTTTATAAAGCCCCACCTTGTTCGACTGGACATGCTTCTCATTCTGAACCTCCGATTGCAAACTAGAGAACTGATCTGGCACCAAAAAGACAAAGTTTATTTTTATGTGGATGCAATTTAATTTTATGGATGACTACGATTCTGTTGAAAGGTATAAATAATTGATCTTCAATTTGTGGCTATTATGGCTCTTTAACACATTTTCATAGGAATGGTAGCCCAATCCGGAGTTTTTTGGAATAAGCTAATTGCCTTCTAAAAGCTCTTTGGGCAACGATTAGTTTCTGCAAGAATGAATTGCCATCTCATTTAAATTAACTGAGTAAATAAAATGACCCCAAACTTTAAGATACACATTTATGAAAAAAAAACAGACACAGCAAAAAGTTAAATTTCAGTTATTTTGCATACTGTTGTTGTTGTTTTTAGAGATTTTATTTATTTGTCAGAGAGAGAGAGAGAGAGAGAGATCACAAGTAGGCAGAGAGGCAGGCAGAGAGAGGGAGAAGCAGGCTCTCTGCTGAGCAGAGAGCCCCATGTGGGATTAGATCCCAGGACCCTGAGATCATGACCTGAGCTGAAGGCAGATGCTTAATCCACTGAGCCACCCAGGTGCCTCTTTGCATAGTGTTTTTACCCAACTATCTAAAATATTAGAGAGAACAAACAAATGTCTCCTTGGAGGAAAATGTATACCTTGTAAATGGGATCTCAGCTTCTTAGTATTCTTTCTGAAAACTCTTGCAGTATAAAAAGGGCCTGTTTTTTTCTCCTTGAGGGTATCATTAGGAAATCAAGGTAGACTGCTGTCCCACTTCAGTTCAACTAACTGAGGTCCATAAGAGAAGCTCGCCATTCCCAGTTTCAGAGTAAGAAACTATCTGGTCAATTAAATCATAAGCCTATAAACCAACTAATAGAAGAAAGTAGGACTTAAAATCATAGCCTGGAAAATTACAGTTAAGAGCAGTGTTCTGTTTCATAAATTACGTCACTGTGTTTCTGCCAGTGAATAAAAACATAGAAATTCTGTGCCAGACATAGAATACAGCTCCCGCAAAATGGAGATGTCGATCAAAACAGCAGAAAGGAAGGTCTTTTCTTTTCCTTGACTTTTTCTACAGACTACTGAGGACAGTTCGTAGAAAGCCCACCTGCTCCCCCATCCCTGATGTGGGGCAGTTACCAGTTTCAGAAGCAGATTCATGAAAATTCTGACAGTCCGCGTGGTTGATCCCAGAAAGAGATACAACTCCACCTGCCATGCCACCCGTATTGCATTATCTTGAGATGGGACGGAAAAATTAAATAAATAAATAAATAAATAAATAAATAAAATAAACAAAACCAAAGTTCCCTCTATCGCTACTGCAGTTCACTCTGCAGAAATTTACGCGAGCCCTCGGTAATCTGGCTAAGAATTCCGAAGTCTCCAGCTCAGCAGGGGTTAGTGGAGATCTGGTGTCTCCTTAGAAAAGACCGAAATGTCACTTAAGTAAAGAAGAGGTTCTCCAGCAGTGGCGTGTGCAGTTTCATGAATGATTCCTTAGAGGACGATGAACAGAACAGCTCTTTCCCGCTCTTCTCCCGGTAAGCGCCATCGTTAATCCGAACAGGCGGGGCTTCGCTGGGTGTCTGCTGGGTTCTGCGCGCTGGTGTCCCTCAGAACTGGGAGGGAGGTCCGTGTCGTGCTCGCAAGCTCACAGCATCGTTCAAAAGCACGTTGGCTTCGGCCACAGAAAGGAATGAGGTGCTGATCCGTGGTTCCGAACGTTATGCTAAGAGAACGAAGCCGGACACACGCGGCCACATATTGTGTGATTCTGTTTAGGCGAACTATGCAGAATTCTTAGATCCATAAAGACAAAACACAGGTGGGGGTCGCCCGCAGCTGGGAGGATGATGGGGGGGGCGCACAGAGCATCTGCCTAGTGTGTACATGGTTTTCTTTTGGGGTGACAACGTTTTAGAGCTACGTACAAGTGGTGGTAGCACCACATTATGACTTTATTTATTTTCATTTTTTTTATTATGTTAGTCACCATACAGTACATCGTTAATTTTTTTTTTCAACATCATGTGCTTATTTCTTGATGTCAGAGATTGGCACATCATTATTACATAGTAACAAGAATATCAACAAAAGCATACAGATATAATACCAACCAAATATTTATGGAGGGTAGTAATTAAATCATGCATTTATATGTATAATGCTCGTTTACCAATGTTTCCATCTTTATGTAAAATGTATAAACAGTATTTAAAATGAATAAAAAGTTTATATTATGAAGTAGGTAGGAACAATTTAGATGATTAGGTTACGAGGAGACCAAGAACTGGTTTTTAACAATTTCTAATTTGCTCCATTTTTCCTATGTAAATAATCAACACCATATTTAGAACTGCCTGTCATCATTCGTTTCTGATGTCATGTTCCATGATTCATTGTTTGCGTATAACCCCCAGTGCTCCGTGCAATCCGTGCCCTCCTTAATGCCCACCACCAGGCTCACCCATCCCCCCACCCCTCCCCTCTAAAACCCTCAGTTTGTTTCTACACTACGGAGTCCATAGTCTCTCGTGGTTCGTCTCCCACTCCAATTTCTTCCCCTTCATTTTTCCCTTCCTTCTCCTAATGTCCTCCATGTTATTTCTTATGCTCCACAAGTAAGTGAAACCATATGATACTTGACTCTTTGCTTGACTTATGTCACTCAGCATCATCTCCTCCAGTCCCGTCCATGTTGATGCAAAAGTTGGGTGTTCATCCTTTCTGATGGCTGCATAATACTCCATTATGTCTATGAACCACATCTTCTTTATCCCTTCATCTGTCAAAGGGCATCTGGGCTCCTTCCACAGTTTGGCTGTTGTGGATATTTCTGCTATGAACATTGGGGACTTTATTAATGTCCACTGAATTGTTCACTTCAAAATGGTTAATTTTATGTTACATGAATTTTACCCCAATTGAAAATGTACACCAAAAAATGTTGTTTAAATTTTTTGAGAAAGAAAAAAAGCATATGGCTCTTTGTATACTTAGATATACATGTTCTATACTTGGATACATGATGCAGACACAACAGTAGTGTTCATAATATCTGGCAGCTATTTTTATTCAATAAATATCTGTAATAAAACTGTCTGGGAATTGGGTAATCATTGAGGTTCCCCCCACCCACAAATCACCATTGTAGGGGAGGAATTTTTTTCCCATTTCCCCTTCTAGGTTCTTTGACTGATCTAATAATTAGATATTAAGACAGATTAATGAGAAAAACTGATTAATTTGCTGTGTATGGAAGCCCATAAAAATATGAGACTCAAAGAAGTGACCAAAGCAGGCAGCTTTCATATCTTTTTGATAAGAAAATAATAAATTTGTGAAGATTTGACAAGACAAAGAAGTTTGGGCATGGGGTAACAAATTAATAAAGAAGTAACAAGGCTTATTTATACTTAGTTCTCAGCCCTGAGTTCCCGGTCTCCAGCGGTAGGGATGCCTTCTACCCTGTCTGCAGAAGGAGGGTGCCTTTGGTGTGAGAGATTTTGTTCCTGCTTTCAGAGGGTGAAGGAGGGTCAGAGCGTTTTCCTCACCCTTGGTCTTTTGTAAGTAATAATCAGTGTGTCAAAGTGACAGATTTGGGGGGTGCCATAGTCTGCTACTGTCCCCATCCTACGACTGAAGATTTTCCACCTAGAACTTTACCATCTCTCTGGGTTATCTTCCTGTATAATTGCCTGTCTTGAATTTTGCATCTTCCCAAGAGCCTTTGTATTCTTTTCTACTCTGGTTATTACTGTGATGTTGGAAGCTTGCATTCGGAATTAACTCCTATGGTAGAATCATTTCTGAAAATCCATTCCCGTGTTGGCTCTGCTCTTAGACACCATTAATGAAGGTGTCAACTAGAAAGGTCACCAATAGCAGCACCCGCGGCCCCCCACGGATCACCTGAATCGAATTTGATATATTGCCTTTAATAATTGCCCTGTCCTTGTCAACTAATTCTCAGTTCATGTTGGAGGCCTTATGGTCAATAGAATTAACATTAATTTTTCTCATTTTATGGCCCCGAGAGGCTCTTCTGTATCATACTGGCCGCCTAGACATGAAAAAAAATTTTTTTTTCTTTTTTGCTACAACTGGGCATGTACTTCTGTGTAGTGACTATGGGAGTTAACAACTGTAACAACTGGTCCTTCACTTCTGGATCTCGCTGGGTTAGATTTTCCTTTTCCTGGCTTGAATCTGCACCCTGTTCAGCTGCTTGTTCGTAGCTCTAAGGCCCGAGGAGATAGCGAGGACGGCTTCTGCTCACTTGGCCTGGCTCGAGGCCTGATTTCAGCCTGGGGACTGCATGGCGGGGGTGGTGGCAGGGGATTCCGTGGATGCGTGCTGGGTCCATCCGTGAGAGTGTCCCCTGAGAGAGTGACACCTGAAGCTACAGGGACAGTCTCAGAGTCAGGGACCCTCTGGTCCGACCCTCAGCCCCGTTTTTCCCATCGAAGCAGAGCTAGTTTTATTTAAAACACTGAAGCGGGACTCTTCAGTTGACCATCAGTACTGGTCTGTGGTTCAGTCCCTCCCGGACTCAGCCCCGTCTTTCTGGCTCCAGAATGATCTCTCATTCTCAGTCATCGGGCCCTCCCTTGGCTCTTGCGGCGCTGCCCCCCACGCTGCCCCCGTGGGACCGGGACGAAGAGCCCACCGGCTGTCTTCCCGCCGTCCGCTCCGCAGCCCGCCTGCGTTTGCCTCCGTGTGCGGCCCGACTTCCAGCCCCGGGCCGTGAGGTCTTGCTCCCGAGACCCCGTGATCCCTCACGCAGGGCTGTGTTTCCAGAGTTACCGTCTCTCTAGTTTCTTCGCTTTCTTCCTCCCGCGCGATGACGCCATCAACACACACACACACACACACACACACACACACTCGGTGGCTTCCCCGTAAGACAGACACGCCCTCGGCCCCTCCACCGATGAAGGTGCTTTCCCCTTCCCTGGCAGCTTTCTGTCCTGCGAGAGCTGTGAGTCCTAGTTCTCCCCGTCTTCCCTCCAGCAGAGCCCTTGACCTCCTCAGACTAACCCTACTGTCTCTACCAAACCCGCAATGTTGTTCTGCCAGTGACCACCGCCGTCTTGCCAAATCGAGCCACAAATTCTCAACCCTCTTCCTAACCTCTCCTCTGTGTTTGCCCCACTGTTCTTCAGGAACATCTGATTCAGTTGGCTTCTAAAACGAAACACGATTTCTTTGTTTGTCTCCCCACAATACCCATCGGTTTTCATCGAAAGGTCCTCTACACACGAGTCCAGGAGGTGGTAGTCGACTCACAAATGTGTACAGTGTGATTCGTTTGTATCACGGGAGACTGAAATAAGTCAGTGCTTCTCAATCACTATCAAAGATAATAGCGGGGCACCTAGGTGGCTCAGTGGGTTAAAACCTCTGCTTTCTGCTCAGGTCATGATCCCAGGGTCCTGGGATCGAGTCCCACATTGGGCTCTCAGCCCAGCGGGGAACCTATTTCCTCCTCCTCTCTCTCCACCTGCCTCTCTGCCTACTTGTGATCTCTGTCTGTCAAATAAATAAATTAAAAAAAAGGTAATAGCAGATTTCCTGTAGCTATGGACTAGCAAGTCATGCTGGCCACCAGTTCACAAACATAATACCTTTCATCTGACCGGTCACCCTCACTTAGTTTTCGTGACGTTTCCGCGAAAGGATGATGAACCGTTCACCTTTTCTCTGAACTTCCCACTGGACTGCTTAGGTGGTTACCTGATTTTTTAGACCTTCACAAAGCCATCGAAAGTGATCGTGCAAATGGGAATTTGGAACTTCCCCGTGCACCTTTCTAGTATTAGGGATAACCTGAAAGATGCTTAGAATGTTTTTAGAAAACTAAAGCATCTAACAGTACAGCCTCACTGTTCTTTCAGAGTTTTTGCAAAATGGCTTTTGAAAGGCAGTTTCACTTGAATCACTGCGAAGCGTTGGGTGCCTGGAAATGCTTTTGCATTTTTCATAAAGCTTTGTTACTGAACACTTAGAGGAAAAGAGCAGGAACTGTTTTGGTTTCTTTGAATTAATGAAGAGACTCTGAGGCCAGACACTTAAGAGTCGTTATATAACGAGGCTCTGACTGTGGAGACCTTGCCATATGGGACAGAAACTCTGAGAGCTTCTGGAATAGCAGTGAGATGGGTCTCTGTCGATTACAGCTCCGGATGCAAGTGATGGCAGTTGGCGGTGTTTGAACAGAGAATGTCTTTGTTTCTGTTCTACTCTGACGGCCCATCTGGTGCTTTAATGTCAGGCCATTGTTTCTGATGGAATAATGCTGGAAGCACTGGCTCCAGTATATTTCTATACAATTTTTCTTAATATCAGTTCCTTCTACATTTTTGAGGAGATAAGCTCGAAGGGAAGTTACGAGCCAGCAGACTGAAGAACTGTCTGTCTGGGTAGGAAAAGTTGGCTTGTGTACGCGTTTCTGGTTCCACCAATGCCCTCCACGTACCTCCTTCAATCCTCTGAAAGCCACTCTGGTCTCGGGCTTTCTTGTCCTTCTGGGGGCGAAGGTGAAATTCTCACTTGGCCATTTGGTACTCTGGAGGTTAGTGGCTGACCTGTTTTCCTTAGAACCTCCCCAGACCTCAGCTTCCATGGCAATATTATTGTCAAGCCTTACGGCCACTCCTGGCCTCACAGCCCCCAACCCTGTACAGCTTTCTGCCACATCGGGGGTCCTCCCTGCCTCTTCCCCTCCTCAACCGCATACTCAGTCGAGCCGCTGCTTGTTGGCATCACCTGTCGTCCGTGAGCTCCTCTTCTTCTCAGAAACCCACTTGTCTCCTGCTTCCTGGCGGGCAGACCTGCCTTCGGCTCTCGTCCTTGCACCTTGCCCTTTCTCAGAGCCCCACAGCAACTCCTAATAAATGCAAGGGGGACGTCATTCTTCTTCTTTCTTCCTTTCTGACGTTTCTGCTCCTCTGTCCAGAAGAGCCCCTTCAAGTGCCAAACCTGGGATTCACTTTGAGACTTCAATCCAGTCCATCCCGAGTGTAAACATGGGCGTGATTTTGTCTTGTTGCTGCTTCTTCAGGATGATCCGAGTTCATCGGTATTTGACCTGTTTGTTTTGAGGACCCCGTGCTCCCATTTTCAGACATCAGTTCCCACTCTTGATTTTCATATTGTATAGTCTCAGTGTATACCTGCTTCTAAGAAGTCTTGACAATTAAAGCAGCTTTGTCAATTTCAGAGATTTTGTGGATTTTCTTGAAAAAAAGAAAATGTACAGGGCCCTTCGACTAAATTCTTCTAGTACTTCTTTCAGGATGTGGCTTTGTTACGAGTTTGAAAGCGATCAACTCTCCAGTGCACACATGTGGGAGGAATGCGTGTCAATGAGGTTGTCTCCCGTGCTACTAGGCAAGGACGTTCTTCATCCAGCAAGTGTTAGGACGTGTGCTGGCAGCACGGGTCGTCAGTCCTTCCGTCCTGTGAATCCTGCATCTTGTTTGGAGGTTCCCACAGCAGGTTTGTGTGCCTTAAACTAAAAACCCCTTCCAGCATTTGTAGGGCGATGGACTGCTCCCGTCTGCCCAGGACTGGCGGAATTTCTAGGAGGCTAGACGGTTGGTTTTCAAACCAGAGTGATTTGGCCCCGGCAAATACTAGCTAAATTGTCCTTAGAGTAGAGAAGTTGGCAACTTTACCAGATAAAAAGCACTTGAGGATTGATTTCTCGGATCACTTACGTTGAAATCTGTACATGTAAATACCAACCATGTTATTAACCCAACACATGTTTATTCTAATGATACAAAGATAATCTGTCTCTATGTATAATTTAGTTATACCTTCCATACTTTTACATTAAAAAAATTAAATAAAAAGTCACACTTTCTCTACATCAGCTTGTTAATAAATGTGGGGCTTTTCTGTGTATTCATTCTTTGAATCTTTAAGTGAGTACTGTTGGCCTCATACAAAATGCCAAGGACGAGAGACATAGTTATGAACCAGGTTATTGTCACTTTAGGAAGTTCCAACGCTTACTAGATTTTTCTTGGTAATTTGGGCCCCATCCCAGGTTTTCAAAATCCCCAAACATTTAGATAAGGTGCCATCTGGTTGGTTTCTCATTGGCCGTGAGAACCCCAGCTCTGGTTCCCTGGAGTTCGAGTGTGTGACAAATGTTCCCTTAAATTGACTCATCTCGGTGGTTAATTTCTCCTGCCTGTGTTGCTGGTTGTTCAGGCGTTGTGCGAGCCCTAAGCCTTTCCATTAGCTTGGGAGAAAAGTATTTGTTTGCAATTGTCAAACCTTGCTCCAAGACGAAGCCCGTCACAGGAAGGAGGTTGAGCACAGTGTCCCTGTGGATCAAGGCAGGGACAGACCACAGACTTCACCTTGAAACTTGCCCTGAGACTCTGCCACAGGCTAGCTGGCTCGGTTGGCTGGGTCACCTCAAAGCAGCCCTGAATGGCCCATCTTTGAGGAAGGACAGATTCTCCCATTTGCCTGGCCGTAGCTTAAAAGCACCAGATGGAGGGCACCTGGGTGGCTCAGTGGGTTAAAGCCTCTACCTTCGGCCCAGGTCATGATCCCAGGGTCCTGGGATCGAGCCCCGCATCAGGCTTTCTGCTCGGCCGGGAGCCTGCTTCCCCCTCTCTCTCTGCCTGCCTCTCCATCTACTTGTAATCTCTATCAAATAAATAAAATCTTAAAAAAAAAAAAAAAAGCACCAGATGGACACCCGAAAATTGTTGCTGCAAGCCCAGCACCTGAATAGTGCCTGGTATACAGTAGGTGCTCAATAAGATCTCACCCAGAAGATCTAACTGCCATATGCAGTTAGCACCCCAGGATACAGGAGATCATCCGCTGAACTCATCCTGTATTTCATGATTCAGCACTGAATGCAATATTATTTTGCAACCCTTTACTTGGCATTTTTTTTTCTAGTTCCTCTAATTTCTAACTTTTAAAAGCGAAGACTGTAACTTATTTTTCCTTGTCTCTCAGCATGACACAGGACAGTGACTGGGCTCTTAAAAAGGTATATTGAATTTTTAGTAGTGTCGATGAATGTAAAACTTTGCTACTTTCTGACAGATAGACTAATTAAATCCCTAGACATGACATGGGTTTGAAGGGAGACTATGTGAATTAATGTAATTTTAAATTAATTTTCCTCTTCATGTCAACTTCCTTGTATTGAGGTGCTAGTAGAGGAAGATTTTAGAATAGTGATTGATGTTGTAGGGTGAGGATTTGATGGTGTTAAGTGATTATTTTACCTGGGATATGCTTGTGTTGGTAATCAGTGTCTATTCTATTGGGACACAGCATCAATATGTCCCTTAACAGTAGGAAAATAGACACTTGTCTCCCACCTGGAGGACAGCCCATGTTGTCTCGCCCAGACTTTAACACAGGAGCAAATTATCTTGTGATTTTTCTGACGATGTCCTTAAAATAAGCCTTACTGATTAGAAATAGAAAAGCTGGATTTACCATAAAAATCTTTCCTTGGGGGGGAACAAAAAAGGAAGAAGAAAGAAACTATTAGAAAACATTCAGGGCAGTCATAAAAGACAAAATCGCACAGGTGCACTCATCTCCACAGCCTGTTAAACGGATCCTTGAAGAAACCCACAGCAGGACCACAGACCCCATTTATCTGATCCCAGACTCCTAGAAATTCTGAGATTCAAACCTGTGGATCCAGACATGCAAACAAGGCAGGGTTCAAAACATGTCGGACTCAGGCTGGAATGTGAAAGCATGTTCATTTTGGGTAACTGGCCAAGGACAGGTGAGTCTTATGGCCCTAAGAGCTAACCCTTAATCTCAGCTCAGTCCCCACCCCCCTTATGAGACTGCAGTTAAACCAAGAGAGAATTCGTTTGAAGAGCGGCATGGATTTTTCGGGGTTTTTAAAATCTCCTCTTCCTTCTCTACTGTTACTTCACCATTGTTCCTCTCTGGTTCTCGAGGCTCTTGTTAACCTCAAAGAACCTCTATGAATTTTAGCATTGATTACTATCTTCCCCAGCCATCTCCCCCTGGTGTGAATCCCAGATTACTCCCCCATAATTCACTCCCATTTTTCTTTATGGAATGTTGGATGTCAGCAATGGCCTCTGAAATAAAGGCAATGTTCAGGAGTGCCTGAGTTTCTCAGTTGGCTAAGGGTCTGCCTTCGGCTCAGGTCATTGATCTCAGGGTCCTGGGAAGGAGTTCCGCTCAGCAGGCAGTCTCCTTTCCCCTCTCCCCCTGCCCCACCCCCACCCCACTAGTGCTCTCTCTCTTGATTCTCTCTCTCAATTTTTTTTTTTTTTTAAAGGCAACATTTAGTGCCTGCAGTGAAGGTGAATTCATATATGGAGACATCCATTTCTTTCTCTTTGCGGGGGAAATGGGTTTTCCCCTAGGAACAGGAGAGACTTTATGACCTGCTATTATTGTAAGAAGTTGAGTCTACATGTTCTACAAATTTCGAACATCGGTCTCCTGGTTTAACGGTGGCACAGTGGGTTACTGCAGTCTTGGAATGCATGCTTATCTACAGTCTGATTTCCTTTTAGGTAAGACGGGCATTTAAATGGACATCAGGAGAAACCAAGAGATTAATGGGTGTTTTTTAAAGGACTTGCTCTCTTTATCAGGGTTAGGTTGGTTTCATCGTGTGGTGCGCTTTATCCTGATTTCTCACGGAAGACGGAAAATGAAGATTTGTTCATCATTGTACAGGTAGTGAACTCCCAGGAGTAGATAGTCCCCAACAATGTTGCAAGTTGGATATTAGCAACCTGAACTTTAGGAGGAGAGCATGTTGGTCTTGTGGTCCAACATTAGCGACGGTCGTCCTGCTTCCTTCACAGGAGTTCAACAAATAATTGTCACGTGAGCCCCATGGGCTGCTTCTCTGGGGTCGTCTTCGCTGGTGATGGTTGGTCAATTTCCACAGGTGTTTGTTGTTTCACTTAGAGAGCAGCAGGTGTGTACCGGCATCCGTCTCAGAGGAGGGCCCCTGAACGCTGGAGTCTCACCCCTTTCATGAAAACTTCTGTACACGGTCTCATCGCATACAGTTGCGAGAATCCGCGTTAGTGATGTTTTCTAACATTTTTTGCTGGTAGCTAAGACTCAAATGTGACAGATAAAGAAGGTTGAGTAGTGGAGAGAACATGGCATTTCTCAAACCAGAAAACCCGAAACTCAGTAATGCGGTGAGTCCAGTTTTTTTCCAAATTGTGGGTCAGGATACATTGGTGGGATACAATGAGTGGGACGCGCCTAATATGTTTTCTTAATAGAAATATAGTTGTTCAGAGTAGTAGACTGGGGAAGGATAAAACATTTCATGTTTTTTCAAGAATCTTTTTGTTTCAGAGATACAGACTGGTTTGTGTATGTGTGTGTGCGCATGTGCAAATGTGTGTTCATGTGTGCACACCCACATGTGTGCACATGCATGTTTGTGTGTGCATGTGCCCATGTGCATGTGTGTGCACCCACATGTGTGCATGTGTGTTTTTGTGTGCATGTGTCCATGTGCATATGTGTGCACCCACATGCATGCATGTGCTTGTGTGTGTCCATGTGTGTGCATGTGTTCACATGCACACGTGTGTGCATGTGCACTGCTTCTGGTGTATGCATATATGTGTATGTGTGCACGTGTGCTCATGTGTTCATGTGTGTGTGCACATTCTCCTGTGCATGTGCACATATGCCCATGTGCACATGGGTGTGCATGTGTCCACGTGTCTGCATGTGTGTTCATGTGCACAAGTGTGTGCATGTGCACGTGCTCCTGTGCATGTGCATGTATGTCCACATACGCATTGCGCTTGTGTCTACACGTGTGTGCATGTGTGCTCATGTGTACATGTGTGTGTGCTCATGTGCATGTGCACATATGCCCATGTGTGCCCATGTGTATGCACCTGTTCGTGTGCACATGTGTGTGCATGTGTGTGCACATGTCTGTGCGTGTGAATATGTGCCCGTGTGTGTGAGCATGTGTGTGCATGTGTGCATGTGGTGCGTGTGCCCACATGTACATTTCTACTTGTCTGCATGTGTGTGCATTCTGTGTGCATGTGCGTATATGCATCTGTGCCCGTTTGTACGTGTGTGTGTGTGTGTGTGTGTGAGAGAGACGTGAAACTGGGTCACAATCTAAAATCTATATTGTCATCAACAAAGCTTTGGGTATTTCAATGTTTCATCATTCTGAGGCCTGAGTTTCTCATCTGTTAAATGAGATTAATTGTGATTAATTTTGAGGGTTTATTCTGAGGATCGATGGCAGTAACACATGCAAGGTACCTTGCATGGCACCTAATTTACATGAAAGACATACAAAAGATGTTACCTTTTACTAAAACTAATCCATTTAAAATTTAATTGATTAGAATCTATTCAAGTGTACACAGGATTGAGTCAAGATTTAAATCCATAAAACTAATTTTTAAAATATTTTCTGATTTGAAAGACAATGATGTTAAAAATTAATCAGGAAGGACATTGCTTAATTAATTCACTCTGTTTATTGATTTTTTTTCTTTGAGATCATTGTTTTTCAGTTCAATAAAGTATTTTTAATTTATCAACCCATTTACTCGAGTAGTATTTCCAGAAGCTGGAATATGTCCAAAGCAACATGACAGAAATTCTTATGTGACTCCAAACTTATGCTATGAGAAATAGTTACATAATCTGGTGACAGCTTACAAAAGAGAATACTCAAATGACATTGATTTCATATACTAAAAGGATTATTTCATGCCAGAGAAATTATACTAATTAAATAAACCTTGGAAGAAGAAGAGTGAAGACAAATTTATTGGAACTTATGGAAAAATAGAGTTCAGCTCAAAACCAGAACCAGAGAATTACTCTTGAGACTGGTCCTGAGCCACCAGAGCTACCTCTGAGAAGGGAGGATGGGTATGTTTGGATTTGATGGGGTGCAAATCATCTTTTAGCTTAAAGACCTGATGATTGTTTAGATCGGCTTTTATGGGTTAGATATCCTGATGGGCTCTATATCAAACTTTTTTTTTTTTTAAGATTTTATTTGACAGACAGAGCACAAGGGGGGTGCAGCAGGCAGAGGGAGAGGCAGGCTCCCCAATGAATGGGGAGTCCAACGCAGGGCTCTGTCCCCAGACCCCGGGATCATGACCTGAGCTGAAGGTAGCTGCTTAACCGACTGAGCCACCCAGGCGCCCCATATCAAACTTTCATGTTGAACAGTCCCACAGGGCATATGCGTGTGGAACGTGCGTTTTCCATAAATGGGCCTGGAAACACAGTCTGGTGGAAACCGCCGAGGAACATGCATGCTTTCATCTGTCGAGGAATCCTTGTGTTTATCGGGTCTGTTTTCATGTAGTGACAGGCATTAAGTGCTCACCCCTGTCCTTACTCTGGATTTCTTTCTTCATTTAGTTAGTTACATTTGCTGAGTACTTAGAAGCAAAAGTAGAAAAGAAGCTTGTCCATTCCTTGTTTTTAGCTGTTTAGTGGGCATAATAAGCCTTGGTATGAATGCAGACAAGGTTGGGGCTCGTGAGCATGGTAGCATCTGTACTGAGGAAGAACACAAGAGGTAAACTAATGTCAGCTGGAGGGGGAGAGGGGACGCTAGAGAAATACGATGGTTCGTCTCACCAAGAAGCATACCAAGAAAGGCATGATAGGGAAAGGTGATGGTCGGGAAAGGTGATAGGAGGGAAGGACTCTTTTTTTCCCCTGTAGCCTTTAAGGAGTGCTTTGAGTGGCTTTTGATTTTGTTGGGAAAAGAGAATAACTTAAAAGATGCCCGCGATCATAACATAGTCTTGGTACCTGACAATGACTCTCTCCTCCAAAGTAATTTACAGAAGAGAAATCAGGAGTTGTGTAAAAAGGGACCTGACTTGCCCAAGTACTCCAGAGCTAGAATCAGAACATGTGTTTCTTGATTTCGCACTGTTCTGATACCAGTCTTGATGGGTTCCTGCCCTGAAATGTCCTCCGAGTCTTGCGGGCCTCAGGCAGCTGGACCTGCGTGTCAGGGGTTTTAGCTACGGATGTAACGGGTCCGGGATCTTCCAGGAGTAACGCGGGGTGGGTTGTTTGAATGGATCACGCAGCTGAGTGAGGGTTCATGCGTCTTCTCATTCAGAGGTTTTCAGATGTTACTTTAACAGGAAAACCCTCTATTCACATTATATTTCTGTAGCAGCTTAATGTGTAAGCAGAGCTTTGTTTTTTGTTTTGTTTTGTTTTTAAACAAAGATGATTTAGTTGAAACGAGTATTAGGGATCTGGACCGCTGCCTGCTCCTACTTCCCACTGGTCCACCGTGACAACCACGAGGCTTCCAAGATGTATCATAATTAAAAAAAAAAAAAAAAAGTCTACTTGCTGGCCTTCGTTTTATGACCAGGCTTTCTTTGAATGCAGGGGAAAGAGGACATTATTTCAGAATTCCTGGAGAAAAATCCATTTTCTTAAATATGGCAAAAAGAGCCTAAAGGGGCAGATTTCAAGGGAGCGTGACTCTGGGGGAGTCCAGTGGAAGGGGAGACATGAAATATGAGGAAATCGACCTCTGGACTGTCCAAAACAGGCATTGTGAGGACTAATCAGCTCATGTGTAACTGACTCGCCGTGTCTAAGCTCTTTCACAAAGAAAACGAAATTTGGGGAAATACGCATATTTCTCTAACTATAAATGGTGGTTCATGCTGATTTGAAATCGTTTTGTGCAGATATCTGGTAGGGTCTGCAGTGATGGCTCTTTCTAGGGAATCTGCAGAATAGTATCTGGTTTGGACACCCCTGTCCCACCCTGTAACCTGGTGGGACAGAGACCTGTGTCCTTCCCTGGGTTCTCTGGAAATCACGCAGAGCCTCCAGAGCCTTCCCAGGATGAGGCCCCGCGATCTCTGGATAAGGGAAACGAGGAGGCCAAGATCCCGCAATCATGAGTCGCATAGGGGTGGATCCCACAAGGTAGTCCCTGAGCCAGGTTCGGTTGTTACTGATGTGTTTAATGATTACACTGCCAGGGAGCCCGTGCTTAGAATCTCCTGGGACCTGGTGCTCCCTCAAGACGGTGGCATATTCATAACCCATTTCAACGCTTTTTCCGTCCTAAGTCCTTGACTGAATGCTTAATAGTACCCGCAGCTTCCCTGTCGGGAGGCTGTTCTTGCCCAGACGCGCACGCCAGCTTGGCGCAGGGCGGCAGCTCTCCCTCGGGAAGGAAGTGCGTCTGCGTGCCCGTCGTGCCGATCACCAGCACGTTTTTCTTCAGGTCGAGGGAACACTGGTGTCTCCTGAGCATGTCTAGGCCTAGCAGCATGTCCATGGGCTGGTCCTCCAGGATGGAGAACGAGCACTGGAGGAAGTCGCCTTCGATCTGGATCTGGGCGAGGTGCACCCGGCCGATGATTCTCTGCGTGCCCACGCCCTTGGCGATGCCAGCCCAGCGGCGGTCCACCAGCCGGATGATGTTGCACCTCTCGGCGCACGCCTGGCTCATGATGGTCATCTGGGCCCCGGAGTCCACGAAGGCCTTCAGAGGGTGTCCGTTCACCTTGCAGTTGATGTAGAGCATGGTCACTTGCGCGAAGCTCTCCGGAGCCTCCTCCATCGCGATGCTCATGTTCTCCTCGATGTTGCGCTGCCGGATTTCTTCCTCGATTTTGGCCTGAGCCTCCGGGTCGAACGGGTCGGCCGTGAAGAGGCGCAGCCGCTCCTGCTCCCGCAGGGCCCGCTCCCTCTGCTGCTCCAGGAGGACGCGGGAGAAGGCGTCCAGGTTCCCGCTGAGCAGGGCTTCGGCCAGGGCCGGGTTGCGCTCCTTGAGCAGCGACAGGTCGTGCGGGTTGGACAGCAGCAGGCTGCGGATCAGGGCGGGGCTGTCCACACCCTGCGCGCGCGTCATCTTCTCCCCGGAGCCCAGGCCGTGGGACGGCTGCGGGGCGCGGGGCGGCTGCGGGGCGCGGGGCGGCGGGGGCGGCGCGGGCGGCGCGGGCGGCGGGCGGCAGCTGGACGTGCCGGGCACCGCTACGCCGGCGGGGTCGGGCCTCGCCAGGCTGGACGTGCGTCCGGGCGGCCGCGGGCCCGCGCCCTCCTTCTGCAGCAGCACCACCACGTCGCCGTCCCGGAGGCCGTAGGAGCCCAGGGAGCGCTGGTCGTCGGCCAGGAGCCGCTCCAGGAAGACGATCTGGGTCTCGGCGGCGGGGATGCCGGACTCGAGCTCGCAGAGCAGGCGGAAGTTGGAGAGCTCGAAGTCAGGGCTGACCTGGAGGGAGAAGGTCGCCTCGGACAGGTCCCTCCGCACGCAGTACACGGTGACCAGCATGGCATGGGCCCGGGCGGGCCCGGCGGGCACCGGGCATCGGGGTGTCCTCCGGCTGGCTGGGGCGGTCCCGCCGGTGGTGCGGCTGCTCCCCACTCGCGCGGCTGGGCTCGGGGCCACCCACTTCTGCGCGAGGCCCAGTCGCTCCCCAGCCTCCCTGCCGGCCGCTCGGCTGCTCGGAACGCGGAGGAGGCCGCGTGCGTTCCACACTCATTTGTGCGCAGCCGCGTGGAACTCGGAACCCCGTTCCCTCGGAGGCGCCCGACGCCCGGCCGCGGCCCCGGCCCCCTGCCAACCCTGCCGCATCCCGGACCGCAAAGAGACGACTCAGCTCTTCCTAACAGCTGGGCCCATTCCAGCGTGCTCACTGGAGAGCGGGGTTCCCTGGGCTCTTCCGGGGGCCCCGGACAGGGAGGGAGTGCGGGTTTCCCAGGGGCCGGCAGCGTACGGGGCGCTGGGCAAGAAAGAGGGATCGGCCCTGGCCCCTGATGGCGGGGACCTCACCCTCTGGGGGAACTGGTGGTCAGCGGTGACTCAGAATACCCAGGCTGAGAGAGTGGCGCTCCAGGCAAGAATGACAGGAGCCCGAATTCATGACCAGCCCTGCTGTTCTCCAGAGGAAAAGGTTTGTGTCCATGATTTTAAAGGGCAGGGTATGAAGCTGAAAAGAAAATGATCAGCAGGGGTTTATAGAGTTCTACGTGAATCCGAGGCCTGTAAGCAGTATCCATAAGCAAAAAAACTCCCCCAAAAATATAAAATGGGAGGGAGGGAAAAGAGAAAAATGAGAAGGGGAATGGGAAGGATTCAAAGCAGGTGTTTGTGATGGTTTTTTGTTTGTTTCTTGTGTGTGTGTGTGTTTTCATTTAATTTAAGGAAGTGGTTTCTCACGACCCGTGAAGGACACTTGGTGGCAGGACGGCCAGGTAGATGCTTCCTTGTTGGCTCAGAGAGGACACTGTTGCTAGGAGCTGAAAATACGAGGACCAAAGCCAATGACCATGAGTGTGGTCCTTGAGCAGAACAGACGGGCCCCCGTCAGCCACTGGATGTGGGGAGCGTAAAGGAACACATGGTGTGGGTAACATAGAGGGTCTCCGAAATGCAAGCCCCCTTCCCAGCAGGCCATTGCCTTCAGCGGGCGTGTGAGATGAACTTGTGAGGAGATTGGTCTGACTTGGATTTTGGAGTAAGACGGGTCATGGATGCCTCTCCGGGGGCTGTCTGTGGCTCCGGCTCGGACGCAGGGCTCACTCCCTCCCCGGCACCGAATGGAGGTTCACAGGGCACAGTGGAGAGGTCCTTCCGGCCAGGTGGCAGCGGGTAGAAACCTTTGAGCACCACTTGTCTTTCTCTGTATTTCTCTAAGTGTTTATGAGGAGCTCCTCTTCCCTGGCTTGGCCTTCCCACGGGTGTCAGTCAACATCCTGGGCTCTGCCCCACCCCCTCTTTATTTCTGGTTTTGTCAGAAGACCGGCACTGTGAGACGTTCCATCAGCTGCAAGGACTGTCTTAGCTTCTCATTCTCGTGTGCTTGTCTCAGAGAAAGGATAGCATCTCACTCCATGCTCTCATTATCATTATATTTCCATACTCGTATTCATTTATTGGAAACGTTGGCTAAATGCCCAGCGTGTGTGGAGCGTGTGCTACGTTCCAGGGATGCACGCACAAATTGTGTTAAGTGCAGGCTGTGCTCATAGAGAAGCCACAGTCTGAAAGAGGACACGTGCACGTGTGCACATATGCACACACACACACACGTACCTGCACACACATGCACACATGTGCACACATGCATGCACACATGCAGACACAAAGGCCTATATCTGCATGTGCACATATGCACACATGCACACACATGTACACATACATGCATCACATACACAAATGCATATGCCCACATATACACATATATGCGTACACAGAGACACACGTGCACACACATACCCACACACGTACACACGTGCACGTGTACATGCATATGGACACACATACACACACGTTGGGTGGTTAAAAAAATACCAGAAAAGTCAGTACACCACAGGAGAAATGGATAATATCTGGAAAACTAATGCAGACTGTGGAGAGGGGTCCGGCAGGGAAGGCTTCCTGAAAGAGCTGGGCTTGGAGAGAGGGTGAGAAGTCAGCCAGGGCAGGTAGACACAGCAGGCGGAGAAGCGCCGTCCCAGCTCCACATAACCAGTAAGGCAGCAGCACCGCAGGAGAAGGAGGATTTTTTAACATTTAAGGGGAGGGATCTAGCATTATAATTTTCCTGGAGAAAATTATGAATTATTTAGAGCAGGTTTTCACTATTTGCAGAGATGGATGGTGCTTTGACTCAAATATAAGTTAATAAATTTCCTCTGTAATTCTTGGCCTCCCAGTAAGACCCTCAGAGACCAGCCGCGGTGCCTCTGAGCTCGAGAGCAGCTGTGCGCTGAGACCCGTCACGTCCAAACAACTCTGCCAGAAGCCAGCAAGGCTCCCAGCCCCGTCCCTTTTCCCTTCCTGACAACCAGCTTTGCACACTTCACTTTTAAAATCTTAGTAAGTTAGAGAGATAATGCAGGGGTTTTGTTTTCTTAAACAGTGGATGCAATTATTTTTGTAGAGTAAGATTTTCCTCTTTTTGGGGGGCAAAGCAAGAATCTGGGGTTCACATCAAAAGAAGCGAACATCTTTTTTTTTTCCATATTACCATGGCTTTGATACTGAACGTAATTAAGCTTTATGCAGTCTATTTTATTATCTTGCTGTAATTCTGTTGTTGGCATTTTGCATTTATGTGCCTTTTACTATTTTCACCATTTTCTGAGAACACACAGTGGAAAGTAAGAAGCCTCACCGTCTGGCCAATGAGTGCCCTCCCTCCCTAGAAGGATCACACAGGCCATCAGGATTAGTGGGGAGCTGAGTGTTCTCTAGTCCACCCACCACGCAGGCCTTACATCTCTGTAGCGTTCTGGAATCCGAAACGCTAACCACAGCCTTCTGGGGCTCTCTATATTGTAGGATTCCTTCATTCTCCTCAGCACTGTGATTCAGATACCAGATGTGTAATTATCTTACCTCAAAATTGTAATTAAAAACTTGCTCTGATTATGTAATAAACTCAGGGATCGTTGGGAGCGTGTATAAATACTCCTAAAAGTGAAATGTCCGCACACCGTAAATTCCCGCTGCATAGGCTCTTGGGAAACGGGCTGTCTGACTTAGCTAGACGTGCAGACCCAGGCAGCTGGAGGTGGTTATAACTTCTGAGGGGTCGCAGTGAAGTATGTTCTCTTGCTTTTTCTTCCTTGGTAAGTGTAATATGGGAACATAATCAATCCTTTCTTTGGTAAGTGAGACGCCTGCAAGGTCTCGTGGCTATCGCTCAGAAAATCAATTCTCATTGTTCAGCCTAAATACCCAGAAAATAGAAAAGATGACCCTGATTTCATGCCGGCCAAGTAAACAGCCCTGAAGTTATTTTTTGGAATAAATAATGCCCTTTATAATTTGCCTCTTTATAAAACCTTAATGCCACAAAAAATCCAGATAATTGATGGTTTCACTTAGCACAGTCAGCTGACAGCTTAAAGTTCCATGTCTTGCTTTGCAAAACAAATAAATGTCTTTTCTGTGAAAAAGGAGTGGCGGCAGAAATGTCTGTATGTAGCATCTGTGATGATCGGATTACATTAAGTGAATGTATTAACTTGCTGTGTTTGAAAGGAAAGATTCCTTCCTTGAAATGTGCGGCTGCTATTACTTTAAAAATAAAGCGTAATTGAGACATTCAGACAGAGTAATCTTCACCTGAAATTCTCAAAGCAACTTAGGAAAGATGCAGTATTTTCAAAGCTGATCTAGAGGTTAAACTATGAATTCTTCCTCCTGTTCCCCCATTTGCTTTATAATAATACAATAATTGTGCCTCCTCTGTTGCAAATGAGCAACATTTCTTTCCTTGGATAACTATTTAATAGACCCATTGACGATACTCTGATGAAAGTTCAAGCTTTTATTTGTATGTTTGAGGGTTTCCCATTGGAGAGGTTTAATGTTGCCCATCTTTGAGACTTAAACACCATAATAAAACCTGTTAAATAAATGTATAAACAGTCACATAATTGCAGAAACTCATGAGACCTGACAGTTTAGTCTGTGGCAACCCGCGGGCAACCCAGCTAGTGAGTTTTTCTCTATTATAAGGAGACAGAATATGGACAGAAGACACACACACACATGCACACACAAATATACATGTGTTGGGGGAGGAAAGGTGAGCAAATGCACACTCAGTCTGGGCATGTTTTCAATCACTTTAATGTGCAATTAAAAGATGATGTCATTTTCCAGCAGGGAGCACTTTTAGGAAACATTGTATTTATTGTTTTATTTTACAGATTACTGTTTTAACATTTTATCATGAAAAGTGATATATATAAATATATATGTATCTTAAAATATGAAATATATAATTTAAAACTATGCATTTTAAGTTATATATTGTGTGTTAAAAATAATATCTCTTGATAGCTTTTGGCTTTATAGAATTTTGGCTTTGGCTTTACTTTCCAAGTCTAGATATACATGTGTGTGTATTTACTTATTTTTAGGAAAGTTTGCTGCTACAGTTTTGTGCCTTATGGCCTCTTCCAGTGTCTTAATCATAGAAGAATTACTCGGGTGTAGGACACACACCTTATTACTGAAGATTTGTAGATTACTTATAATTTGTGAAAGAAATACTTAGATTAGATAACCTTAATGTAATAAATTAAAGACACGCTAAAAACAATTTATGGGGACATCTGGGTGGCTCAGTTGGTTAAGCATCTGACACTTGGTTTCGGCTCAGGTCATGATCTCGGGGTCCTGGGATCAAGCCTCACATCTGGCTGCGTGCTCAGTGGGGAGTCTGCTTCTCCATCTCTCTCTGCCCCTCCCCTCCACCTGCTCTCTCCCTCTCTCTCTCAAATAAATATAATCTTTCCAAAAATATGATTTCCTGGTTTTATTGTTTTTTTCTTCACTTCCAATGTGCCTTAACAAAAGAATGTTTCCATTTTTTAAAATTTTTGCTCTTTGGAGAATAACCATGTAACAAAATAGTAAGAGTAATGATAATGGAGACTTAAGATGTTTTGAATTCAGCTGTGATTGAGGAAAGCCATTCAAACCATTTTTTTAAAGATTTTATTTGAGAGAGAGAGAGAGAACATAAGAAGGGAGAGGGTCAGAGGGAGAAGCAGACTCCCCGCC
Source organism: Lontra canadensis (assembly GCF_010015895.1). NCBI lineage: Eukaryota > Metazoa > Chordata > Mammalia > Carnivora > Mustelidae > Lontra > Lontra canadensis. The sequence goes on along the minus strand of NW_022631141.1, from coordinate 1,773,901 downwards.
AAGCAGGGAGCCTGATGCGGGACTCGATCCCGGGACTTCAGGATCATGACCTGAGCCGAAGGCAGTCGCTCAACCAACTGAGCTACCCAGGTGCCCCAAACCATATTTTAATGTTTACTCTTTTGTAGGAAACTTATAATCAACACATTTCAAAGACATTGTCACTATAGTTTAGAAGTATCAGTGTGACCTGTCCATAAGTTCAAATACACTTTAATAACTTCAACATAAACTTTCTTTGTCGGAATATTAACACTAATATCATCATTAATTCCTCATTACATTTAGGTAATTATGTGTTATCCTGAAAATGAGAAAATTATCTGGTTCCCTCTTGTGAGGTATTAATATTCAATCAGCAAAGTATTCCTTTACTTCCAAGAACAATGATGTATATTTGAGTAAAGCATCAAACTAGAAGATAATGGAAAGTGTTTTGCAAGTTAGCAGCTTTCTATTTATTATATTTTTATTTTAAAAATTACAGTTTTATCTCATTAAAACTACGGTGTGAGGTGTTTCCTACCTTAGGTTTTTGGGGGGTTTTCTGATATAAGATATGTTATTCAAACTTGAACCCTACAAAGTTCCTAACAAAGGGCGTTGATCATGATGTACAAGCAGAAGTGTTGGCATGACTGGGAAAGTAGCCACAGCCTTATAGAGGACAGGAGTCCCCGTCAAAGTGTCACTAACATCCTAGATCTTCATGAGTCCTTTCTTACTGCTGCTAAGGTCTGAAGCAACTGTTTGTGTTTGTTTTTTATTTTATTCTAAGTTACTTGTGATTTCTCTGCTCTTCCTCTTCGTGCACAGTCGTTCTTGGTGGGACATCGGGGGAGGACAGTGCTGTTCTTTGGAAGTGCCTTGAATTGACCCCAATAATTGTCCAGAAGAATATGTATTTGGAAAATCATAGACTCGTTTGCCATTTACAGACTTAGTTAAGCTTTGCCCCATGTGGAGAAGAGCTGAGAAACATGTTAATAATTTCTCATAGTGAAGATTTAATGACAGCACTGTATAAGCAAGTCACTGGACTAGTAGATTCCAGGACAGAAGAAGGATGACTTGGACCCGCTTTCCTCTTCCAAAGAACAAAATACCTATGAGGAGAGCTAAGACTCACATACTTTGAATTATTGTACATAAGAGAAGTTAATAAGAGTCCTGATAGGTGTGTAAGTAAAACGCCGTGTTTGCAGAAGAGATCAAGTTCCTTGTTGGGGTCATTCAGGGCATGGTCAGGATGCTGCGGAAGGCTCACTGCTCGTGGCACGGTTGTGTTGGGCCCAGAAGAAGGATTTGGTCATGGTGCAGTCTTACCTGCCTGGGTTTGAGGAGCAGCTCTTTCCTTTATCATACCATGCACTTGACTCCTTTCTCCTCACACACACATACGTCTTACTGTTCACTGTCCTTGTAAACGCTGGAGCCGAACGGGTGCTGTAGGATGGTAGGACAGGTGCAGTCTCCCTGACCCCAGCAATCACACGGGCACCCACACAGGCACACACAGAAGAGACTCCCATGTTTCCTTCTGGTCAGAGCCTCACTGATGGAGGGACAGTCTTAGCTCCATGAGGAGCCCTGTGTGGTGCCCAGATGGAACTCTGCATGGTCTTTTCCTCAATTCTCCTTCTCCTGCTTTACGAGTGGAAGATTCCTTCAAGACGTTGGCATCACGTCGCCCTTCTTAGCTTGGGTTCCTCTCTGGACTGTGCGGAGACTTCATCAGAGAATGGGTGGAGGCTACCTCAGGAATATCCACAAGTCCTTGTGGTTGCTTTTAGTATAACTGTGCATTATTAGTGGCTGTCGTGCTTTAAAAGTGTTGACGGGACAACACACATATCTATGAGATGATGCAAGACTTCATGAAATTAACCATGAACGCCTTCACCCCTGACCCATGAAACCTCCAGCTACAGAGCACAGAATAATAGCGTGCCGTCCCCTTGGACGTGAAGGATCAGAGACCTCTAGCCCCCGGCCGTGCCACCTCCAAAGCTAGTGACGAGGCAAGTCACTGTGTTTAAGCTGACACCTGGGGTCCACCTGTCTCTGCGGCATGGAGCTCCGCTAGTTTCCTGGCAGGACAAAGATAGAGTGAGAAGGGCTCCAGTCAATACAAAAGCCCCTCATGCCATGGTAATATGGTCTCCTGGATATTTCATGAATTATATGCACGATAGGTGATGTTTCTACAGTGGTCCCAGGAAAGACAGAATTTCCAGATTGTTGTGTATGTAGCTTTCTCTCTTCTAAACAGGCAGCTGACTTAATTGATCGCCATGGTAATTAGCACGGTGAAAGCCATCTGTCAGTAGGATTTCATTGTATTCCAGCCATGAAAATGAAAAACAAAGCCTGATAAACAAATCTTCGTTTAAAAAAAAAAAAAAAAAAGCCAGAGAAGAGAAATCCACTCACCTTCTGTTTCTCTCAGAAAAATTAAATTCAGCAGCCCAGGTACAAGGATTCTTTCTTAGACCATCTTGATGGCATCCCACACAGAGCATTTTCCTGCCTGTTATTAGAAAGGTCTGGAGGTGTGAGTGTCTCTGTGGGCTGTCTCTGTTCTGAGACGTGAGTCTCCCATGCCAGCCCTGAGCCATTATCGTTCCCATTCAACTGACGAATATTCTATTTCCTTCAGCTCATAAAATGTGCTTAACGGCTGATAGGCTCTTGTTTCCTCATGCATTGGTGAAGTATCTCAGTGCCGCTTATGCACAGAATGGAAGTCGTCTTTTCCTGGAGACCTCTAGAGGATGAGAACTAATCAGAGACCCAATTTCTGATGTTGAAGAGAAAGAAGATAGGATCATTGATTTATTTTTTTCTTTACAAACTGTAAAGGAAATGCAACATCGAGGTCTCAGGCACCCCTAACAAAACTCTTTTTGAGTCTTTCATTTTTCCGCATTTCCTTATTTTTCTTCAAGAAAACTTAAGACACTATGAATTTTGCCCAAAGCCTTGGTTTTGTCTTATGTTCTTACTGCAGTGTTTTTCATCTCGAAGGGCAAGTCGTGCTGGACGCTTCGTGCCTGTGGCTGAGACCCGGGACCAGATGATCTGAGGATAACTTGTAAATTACCACTTATGCACATGAAATAAACTGGCGTTCCATTAAAATAACGATGTGGAGTCCTGCTGTAGCCGTCGTCTCTGATATTCAAGTTGGGCTCTTCAGACTGTTTCGTTACAGAAAAGTTTAGAGCAAACAGGATCATCCATCCGTTCTTGAATTTGCAGCAGAACAGCTTAAAAAGAAGAGCCACAGCCACAAAGAAAACCAGTGGCCACTTCCTGCTTGAGGTGAAACGTGTGTGGTTGGATGTGAGGCCCACCAGTCCCGCAAATGGCCTCTGGTCTTCCAAGCTTCTCCTTCGCAGTCCTAGGTGAGACCATTCCTTTATGGTCTGGAATTGTTCACCTACAATAACGAGGACCATCCTAGATACAAGACAACTCAATTGGAGGGAAAAAATTCATGCTACACTTTTCATAGGCTCTTAAGTGAATCACTTCTTAAAAAGAAAGCTGTGTGTTCTGTTCCTTGAAAACTGTTGACTCCTGCTGTCTCTTTGACCAACAGGGAGGTCAGCAAACACGGGCATCTTCAGAAACTAGAATCAAAAAATGAATCAAGATGTGTTATTCTATCCTTACATGAAACAGCAGTGTTCTGTAACTGCAGTTCTGGAAAAACAGTCTCTCTCTCCTCTCCCCATCTCTCTCTCTCTGTTCCCTTGTCTCTCTGTCTCACTCTCACTCTCTCACTTTCTCACACATGCACACATACGAACTGGTTAAGATATACAGACCAGTGAGATAGAAAGCTTCTTGTTCCTTTAAGGTCATAAAAGTAGGGTTTAAATTCCCTGAATTTGTCACTTATTATCTGAATGCCCTTGGACAAAGCACTAATTTCTCTGAGCTTCATTATCCTCTTATGTAAAATGGGGATGAGGACAATAATCTGTTTTCCATGGGATTTCCATGTAGACTTAACGGATCATTTAAATTTGACTTGTAAATAGAAAACCACCCTACCAAAGTCCGTTCCTGTTTCCTCATATGAGTAGACACAGTAATTAGCAACCTAGAGAAGTAGGAAGAGAGGATGGGATTTACAAATCCTGAAGGAAATCTGCAGATTGATTTTTAACCACCTCTAGACTTGGATTGGGTGTTCTTGTGTCTTTAGAGCTGTCCCTGCCCCTTCCACCTTGCACTCTGGGCTGCCCAAAACAGGAGCAAGACCTATCACCAAAACTGTCTCAAAACCAAGAAGTAGGCTTCAAGGGTTGACTAAGCAGATCCTTTCATAAGACTAGAATTGTCAACAATTTATTCAAGGTCATTTTTTTTTTAAAAGATTTTATTTATTTATTTGACAGACAGAGATCACAAATAGGCAGAGAGGCAGGCAGATAAGAGAGGGGGCAAAGCAGGCTCCCTGCCAAGCAGAGAGCCTGATATGGGGCTCGATCCCAGGACCCTGGCATCATGACCTGAGCTAAGACAGAGGCTTAACTCACTGAGCCACCCAGGCGCCCCTCAAGGTCGTTTTTAACTGTCACAACCTGCAAGGTGTTCTTGTAGGTCCCAGAAAGGAAACAGCGAGGCCCGTGCTCATAAGGTGCTTCTATGGTGGTTAAGCAGACAGAACACAGTGTAGACATTCCATTCACCATAAGTAAGTGTGGAAAAGTGTTGCAGAGTGAATCAGGTTAGTAATGCTTGCATTGTATGTGGCCAGACTGTCGAGGTGGATACCAAGAAGGTAAGAATCGTCCTTCCCATAAACTATGGTTTAGAATTCCTGGGACACTTACGTAGTAGATGGGACAATGAGAGGGCCTCATTCCATAGGGCACTTTCCTTAAAGGCCTTTTGAAAGAAAAAACAAAAAGCAAATCACAGAGCTGAGGAAAGCAAACCCTCAGAGTGGATATCCAGAGGCATTCGGATGGTGAGTGTAACCGTGAGGCCCCAAGGTTGCAAGCCTGGAGGACTTCGAGAGCAGCCATCTAAGGCACCATAGAGAGCAGCCATCTAAGAGTCCCTGCAAGAACTGGTCTGTCGACAGAGGTCATTGGTCCTGGGGCTACCAGACAACAGATCTGACCTCTTTCCTGGCAGGGCCTTCAAACCTTTTTAGTGATGCATCTCATTACTTTAAAAAAAGTTCGCTCACGCACTCAATGATTATATTTTATAAACCTCTTTAATGGGGCACCTGGGTGGTTCTGTTGGTTAAACGTCTGACTCTTGATTTTGGCTCAGGTGTGATCTCAGGGTTGTGAGATCAAGCTCCATGCTCTGTGCTCAGCAGGGAGTCTGCTCAAGATTCTCTCTCTCTCTTGCCCTCTGCCCCTCACCCCCCCCAAAGAGATAAGTAAATCTTTCAACAAAATAAACTAAATGGATCAGTTACAGTACATACAAATAGAATTTCTGTTCTTTCCCACCCTCATTGATGGGTGTGGAGGTGTGAGCACGGCGCTCTGATCCTGGTAGAAGAAGACTCCGTGTCGGACGCTCTGGCTGAGTGGCTGGGGCAGCTTCCTCTAGGACAGCATAGTTAGGATCAGAGTAGGAGGACGGGGTCCAGGGAAAGGCCGGCCTTGCGTAGCCTTGCGGAGAAGCTCGGGGGAAGGCCATGCTTGCGGCCGAGGCCTTTCCTAACACAGCTGGTCCAGCGGGGGCGCATGGGGAGCAGAGAGCAGAGCAGCTCCAGGCACGGAGTGGGGAGCCACGGCGGTGAGGGCAGGCCAGCGGGAGCGCACCCTCGCCGCCCCCTCCGCCAAGGTACTGGCCTATGGGGCAGGCAAGCCCAGGATGTCGCCGACCTCATCAGGGGTCTCAGGGAGACCTGATGGGCGGTGGTAAGGATGGTAAGGATGGCTGCAAGGGAAGAGGGGCAAAGAAGCCAGCACATTTTGAAAGTCCCCCGTGCTTCCCAGCGGCTGGGAATGTCGCTCCAGGCCTCACAGCTCTGCTGGATGAACGCAGCTGGGATGCTGGGGTGCTCGTGCTTGGGGAGCCGACACCGTTGCTCGCCCCACCGCTCCTCCCACATTTGTGTTCCTGCGTGTGCCAGCGCTCCTGTGACTCGGTTTCCCCACCCCAGGGAGCTTGCTCAGTGCTCCTCAACCCGGTACAGAGACAACTCCTACACAGCGAAGGATGAGATTTGGGGATGAACACCCCGGTGTCTCCCTCTTTCTGTGGCGGCTCTCAAGTCTGTTCTCTGTGGCTCCCCAGAGGGGTTGAACTGGAGGTGCTCCCAGCGACACTGGGCTCTGCCCTCTTGCTCTGCCTCAGTTTACCTGCCTCCTCACTGGTGCTCCCTGGAACGAGCTCCCGATAACGACGGCCCACACCCTCATCAGGGTCTCCGTGTCAGCGCCTGAAGAAAAACCATAAATGAATTTGTGGGGGGGGGGCGGGGACCATGTTCGTTATTGTGTTATGAATATTCTTCCTCAAATGATTTCTTCCGGAGTCTCAAATAATTCCTGTTGATGTTACAAAAAGCTGATACTCAGACTTCACATCGTCCGGTCAAAATCTTGGTACTGGGTTGGGGTTCAGGGTGAGCAGCGTTTGTATTAATCCTACACATTCTGTAACAGGATTCTCACCTGTTGCTCCGAACTGGCTCACTCAGATCCCCGAGGGCCCTGTGAGTAAATCTCACCATTGTATGTATTTGGTAATTACCACATGTAATAAAATGTATCCGACAGATGGTTTGGCATAAGTCTTAAGGCATGGGACTTCCGAGTTCAGTTCTCTACTTTGAAACTGTTCGTGGTGTGTATCCATTTCTTTCTTTGTAAAGGAGGCTCTGGACGGTAATAGCCTGCGGCCCGAGCAATCCCCCTGGCATTGATCTGGGGCTTACTTTAAAGCAGCCCTCACGTTACCGTCCTCAGAAAAAGATCTGTTCCACATTCTGCCCACCACTTCTTGATCCATTCTTCAGGAGCGATGATACAGATTTGACACTTATATGTGCAAATAGGTAATTTGTATGCACACTGTTTGACAGGGGCCTTCTGTGTATCTCTCATTGTTTTGACAATATTAGCAAAACATTAGACACTGACTTTAGGATCAGTTATTTGTATGCAATTCAGTCAGCTTATTGTGGTTCTTTGAAGAAAATGTGTATTCTGTGGCCAATTTGTTCTACATGTGATGTATGAATAGAGAAACAGCATGAAAAGTCAGTGTTCCATTTTTCTTTGCATGATACTGCCATGTAGAACTGTATTCTTAGGAGCATAGCTGGAGATTTTAATCCTCTCAATTCACCTCTGTTTATACTCCAAATGTATAGCCCAAGGTGAAAAGTACTTCTTGACCCTAATTGCCAAACTCTGTGTTTTGTGAGACTTTCTCGTTCACTAGGGTTCCAAAGGAAAGCCCCTCTTCATGCGTATGTGATAACGTTTTCCCTCACAGCCTGAGTTAATATGGGATATGTTTAAGTTTCTAAGAGCTGGTAGAAAGCAAAGATATTGAAGACGCCCTTGAGATCATATTAACACCAGCCAAAGTGACCCAGCTTTGTGCACCTTTTTTCCTTAGCTTAGCGATGTTTGCATATTAAAATCTGGCTAATGTTAGAGACTCAGGTTGTTGGAATTTCACTGTGAATTTGACTTTTAGATGTAACAGGGAAATAGTCTGTAAGAGAATGTCTGCGGCAAATGTGAAAGTTGTAATAGGCGTTTTGCCAACCTGTGAAATTCCACTTGCGAGTTCACACTGGCTGCCGTACCAGCTCCGTGTTGGAAGAGACAGGCTGAGTGTCTGTGTGGCCAGCCTCAGGACACATTTACTTAACCTTGATTCTGCGGCTGCATGATTTGTCTCATGGAACACTTAGGTGACATTTCTTAACAGTGGATTGCTTTTACATGATAATAAGATGAGACGTTAGGAGAAATTACAATTTCTAAGAAATTCTAAATTACTAAGAATGGATCAAATGGCGTACTTTTTTCATGAAAAGGCAAGAACTATTGATAAGAAAATAGTCAATACCATCTTTTTCTCCCCTTGTACTTAAAATCAACACTTCCGAAACGTCGCTCCGTAGGTAGGAGCATTTCTAGAACGATTATATGAGTCTGTCTTTGGTCAATTGAGTGAGATGAAAGGAACTTTGCCTTAATTGCAGAAGGAAGCTTGAATCTTCCGAGACCAAGAGCTTCCTTAAAAACAAAACAAAACAAAACACGGAATGGTCGGCGTTCTATCTGACACGCACCGGAGCAGAGAAGTTTGCAGTTCAGAAAGATGTGACTAAGACGCCGCTCAGAAGACGTATTTTTGTGGCTCGCCATGCAGCTGTTATTTGCTAGAAAGGCTGGTTATCTAATTATACCTCATTCCAGAAGATATTCAAGGTCACACTTGCGGCAGATTTCTGATTATATACGAAGCTGTCCAAAGTGGAACATTTCACCCTGGGGAGCCCCCCAGAGTGGCTGTAGCCAGTTTATTAAGGAAGCTGCCACGGAGCTTGGCTCTGGTTGTTAAATCAAAGGTCTGTGTGTATGTCTGGTTACTTCAGGCAGCAACTGTTCTGTAGTTTCCATTTTTGACCAAGCGGAAGTGCGAACCAGTGGACCTTTGAAAAAATAAAAGCAGTTTTTGCATTTTTATGTGGTTATTACCCAAAGAGTATCCAGGAAACTTTAACAGAACATCAGTCCTGTAAAGTTAGGGTGTGCGCACGTACCTAAATTTAACTACCAGTTTGTTAAGGTTCAACTACGTACACTGCATTTTACCTTTCTGCCCTGTGAAAGCAGAAACCAGCGTAAAATATTGTTTCACTTTTGTTGTTGTAAATTTTAAGGTCAGATTTTTTTTTTTCCTTCTTCATTGTGTGGTTGGCACTGGAACTGGAGAAAAGCATTTTGGAAGTTGACGTAGGAAGTTGGGGTAAGAGGCGTTCTTCGTTAGTGCTGTGGAACGTGTGTGTTATTGTGAAGTCACACTGTAAATATTAATTATGAAAGCATTATTCTGTTACAACAGTTAACTGCAGCAATCTCTCTGAGGTGGCGAGTCCAAATATCCAGTCTTGAACACTCTCCTGATGGGATCTGTTAAGTCCTAACTTGACGGGAAAATACAAAGGAGAGCAGGAAATCACTTGGGTCCACACTGGGAAGGGAGAACCCTACTCTGACGGGGGTCTGACTCTTCTAAGGAGAAAAACTGAGCAGTGCGGTGTTATTCCTGCCAGCCTCAGCAGAAGGTTCCCTCTCTTTCGTAAATGGTGAAAATCTGTTGTATCTCAGCTTAAAACTTTCCTCTTTCACTAACAAATTCTGGTCTCTGTGTAATCCATTCTGGTTTTGTCTTCTGCTTCACTAACTGGGGAAGAAAATATGGAAGAATGGTCTTTGCCTCGTATCAGAGCCCTGGCTGAGACTCTCTGTACTCTGTCCTCGGACTGCCCACAGAGCTAGTTACGGACTCCTGGTCCACCACGCCCAGAGCTAGCATGTGAGTATAGCTGCTCCCACACCATCCCTCTCAGCAGCCCTCCTCTCCTTGACTCTTGCAAGGTTCCCTGCTATGTGTGTTAGTTAGCTATTTGAAGAAAAAGCTGTGTAACAACCATCCCCAATCTAAAGTGTCTTAAAGCAAGAATTACTTATTCTCATGCATGTGTCTGAAGTCAAATGGAGTTTGATAGACCTAGACCAGGCTTGTATGGTATAGCCTTCTACATTTGGTTGGATCCACATCTGATGCCCGTGTCTCTCCTCTTTGTTCTAACAGGCTACCCAATCCATGTGCTTCTCATGGCAACTGCAGAAGCACAGGAAGGTTGAATAGAAACATAGGATGACTTCTAAGGTCTAGGCTCAGAATTGGTACATCAGCTCTTCCTCCTTTCTGTTGTCTCTAGCAAATCTGATTCCCAAGCCCAGCATCAGTAGAGCAGGAAAATGAAGGGATTGACTCTAGAGGGACTCCAAGAAAGTCATATGGCAAATCATGATGACATTGTGGGAGAATGAGTAAGTGGGATGATATGAGCAGTAATGAAACCAACTGTAGTATGACCTCAAGACTTGATCCCAGTGCCTTTTCTCTCTCAAATCGATGCTGTGCAAGGATTTTGTAGAGTATTCTAGTGTTGATAAGTCTTGTGATTCAGTAGGTCAGACAGAAGAGAATCAGTCCGTTTCTAGTTTTCCGTCAACCACTGCCACTCACATGTAATCCATGGACTGCTGTCAGTCCCAGAAATCCTTCGGTATTAGTCCAGAGTAAGATAAGGAACTTGGACCAAATGTAGATTAACTATGACCCTGAGTGCACTATTTACTAGAATTGTATATTGTAGCAAGAAATTTTGGGTGACGGAAGCTGTATTTTAATTTTCAAACTGGCCCCAGCTCTTCATTTCATGGCCAACAGGCACTTTAAGAAGCATTACCCTGGAACTGGTCAAGAAAAATGGATCCCTTAATCCAGTATTTCAACCCTTTCCCTAATTCTAGATGATACATCAATCCTCGGAACTAAGTTAAAATATAATGAATTCAGTACCTTTATATTACATTACCAGTCCTGTCTGTTGAAATGGTTCCATTAGTAGGACAGGTTCGTGCAGGGAATAATGTAATGTTAGGATGGATAGGAAATTTGGCACTTGTGTTAAGGCCTAGAAAGAATGAAGTACAAAATAGGACCATATCCTGCCCCATACTCTTAAAATATAGTCATTTCCTTAGTTTTAAATAGAAAAATGTGTTTTCCATTGCCTTTTCAGCATACTTTAGAAATAATTTATTGTGTTCCCTGATGTGTACAAGGTACCTATCAAATTACAGCTGTGATAGAATAGAATAATTATTTCTGTTACTAATACTTACCTGCTTTGGTCTTCATATTATCTCATTCTTGTTAGATTGGAACATTTTCCATTTTTTATTTTCACTTAGGAGCTATCAATAAATTATCTGTAATGTCTTTGGCACATTGAGTGGATAAAATCAGGTCACACATTATGGGGTTTATGTTTTCAGTGTTTTATGTTGACAGTCACAGTCATGTCAAACTTATTAGGAAAAAATTAATGAAATAGCTCCGGGGCCTAACATTTCTAAAACTAGTCCAGGAAAGCCAAATATAAAATATCGAGTGTATGTCTCCGTCTCTACATTTTATTACATAGGTTACTTCTACTCTCTGAAGCAATAAATCGGGCTAAGAAACTGCCCCGCATTCTCTGAACTCCTAAAATGTTTGCAGCGAAAATGCATTGTTAATTTACTCCTTTGTGTTATTTTTCTGCATGTCTGCCTAATTAAGTGACATTCCTCTTATTTCTGCTTTAGATTTTGTAAAGAATTTCCCCTTTTTCTGAGGCAGGGGCCCTTTTCACCGTCCCACAGGGAAGTCAGTCTTATCACTGTTTTGCAGATTAAGAAAATGCCTCCTACATTACCTGATTTTCCTCAAAGACACGTAGGAAGTAACACCAACCATTCCATTCAAATGCACCTTTTTTAAAAAAAAGCTCATGCCTCTTAGTCCTGTTCCAGTGGGGGTGGCAGATGGGTATATTGCTGTCTATCCCTGCTCCGTGCACAGGGCTGGTATTAATTCCACCTGGAGCTCTTTCCCCAGGCACCTGTGCAGTCTCAGAAACGGTCCCAGGGCACTGCTCCGGGGAACGTCACATATGTGTTTGGAGCTGGCATTCACGATTAAATGGGTTTGATTTTCCATCTCTGTACCTTGCTTTATTAGGATTTATGTTTTGTTTTGTTTTGATTTTTGTAATTATGCCCCATAGCATCTATCGCTGTACAAAATAATAAATGCTAAATGAGTTTTCATGGTTTACGGTGAAATAGGTACAAGTCATAATGTGGTAGAATCTGGTTGATGACAAGGAAGAGTTTTTCTTTCATTATCATCGAATCCTTTATTTCTTATGGATTTCTGGGTCTCATCTTGTGCTACACATTGGAGGCCCAAGTTCAAATTCATCCACCAGGCAGAAAAGGGAGGCAGAGAAGGGTACAGCGGAACAGACAGATGCACGAGGGCTGGGGGCCCCCAGGATCTGGTGTAGACGTTGCTGTCTGTATGTCACCGCTGAGGACCAGGAGCCACTTGGGCACCCCCTGGATTGCTGTCAAGGGAGAACAGGGTGTCGTGAGAGTTGGGCAGCCCAGCCGGGGCACGTGTCAGGGGTCGCCTGCAGGGTTTGTGAATGGCGGTTTCCAAACCACCCATGAGGGCTGCTTGGGTGGCTCCGTCCATTCAGCGTCCAACTCTTGATCTAAGCTCGGGTCTTGATCCAGGGTCATGAGTTCAAGCCCCATGTTGGGTTGCACGCTGGGTATGGGACCTACTTAAAAAGAGAAAAAGAAAAGGAAAAACTGCAAGTGAACTAACTCAGTCAACAAACAGACTAATCGCCTGACCTCGCCTGTGCTGCCTGCTTCTGGGGCCGTCCATAGAATTAGCTTGTGCTGAGAATCTTCTGAATCTCATTCCTTTGTCCCATGTGTACTGAAAGCCTTTTAGTATCTCCCACTGGGTTCTGCAACAGCAGCGAATGAGACGCAGTCTTTGTTTTCCAGAATCTTCTGGTCTGGAAAATGGAGGACAGGAAGAGAGTGAGTGTTTCAGGCAAAGTCAATAAAAAGACATGTGTTAAGTTTTCTGTCAAAATATCTGCCCCAAGAAGGGTTCTCCCCCCCACTTACTATATATCATCATAAGGTACTCTTGATTGTTTTTTAATCACAAAACCCTTCTGTACCACAGTTATTCACCAGGGAGAACAGCAGTCATCACTGTGCTAGTTTTTAAGTCTTTCTAGAGGTAGAAATGTCAGTGACACACAAAAGGGCCTGTCGAGCAAACCCCAAGGATCCTACCAATAACACTTACACCAAATATGGTGCACTTCCCTTCTGGGAGGCGCTCACGAGTACAGCCATAGAAGGCATCAGCTCTTCCTCACAGAAATTAGTGTCCTGGTCTATGTACGAAGGTAAAGATGGAGGCAGTATCTGCTGAGTCAGCGTTTGTGAGGCTTACGTCAGGAACCCACAGAGAACCCCACGGATGAGAGAAAATACCAAGACTTCCACACTTTATTGTTTATTAAATCAGTGTTAGTCCACACGTAGAGGTCAGATCTTCCTATCTGAGTCTCCGGCATTTGTCTGTGTCTGCTGGAAGCTTGACAGGAAGAACCCCAAAGAGATGATAACAGGTACTTCTAATGACACAGAGACATCTGGGGGTTGAAAAAGCGAACTTCTCCTCACCAAATTCTAATATGACTGATAGTTCCTAAGTGCCACTGCATGCCAACTGTGGAAGGAGAGATTTTCCTGCCAACCTCCCTTCACCCCAGACAGCTGACACACACCCTTTCCAGAGGGAGAACGATGCCATGTCCATCCTTTCAGTCCAGCAGAGGTCATGGGGCCCTATCCGTGTTGAGGTAGCATGTACTCAGGAGACGTTGGCTGGGTATGTATCTCACGCAGCCTTTTAAACCTCTGTAAAAACACAAGCACACTTGTGAACTCACTGCCTGTGGTGGCCACTCTGCTTTCCTCCCTGCGTGTTTTTTCTTCCTCACAGAACCCTGTTAGGTGGACATGAGGTTGGAGAGAGGCCCAGCCTCCCCCGGCCCAAAAGTGTGTGGTGTGTGTCTGAGGGAGAGCCTGCCTGCTGGAGGGTGTGAGGTTCCAGAGCAGTTTCTCTCTTAGGATGAGATTCGTGTAGAAGAAGGCTGTTTCTTGGCCTCTGCATCCAACCCTGTGAGGAGGAAATGGCTGGAGCTTTGGAGAACCTCTGTCAGATTTTGAGACAAGCCCACATGCCCGGGCTGGCAGAGGGGAAAGGTGGGAGCCCGTGATGACATCTCAGTGTCTTGAGTGAACCCACGCTTCCAATCCAAGATGACACATTGTCTTTATGGTCCAGCCGTTTGCTCGTTCATCTGTTACGTGCAGCCTGCGTGAGCTTCTGAGGTCCGTGACTTGATCACAACTCGTGACGCCTGCAAATAAAGGGCCTCTCCCATGGGCAGAATTTCAGAAGGGTTCTGTCAGCAGATATTTCTTGAGAGCTCTCTGCTCTTCAAAAATTGATGAATTGGAAGAGAATGTATTTCTGTAGAGATTTCTGTACTCTGCAGGACACACATGGAATGGATAGAAAGAACCAGCCAGCGTTCAGTGTAGTTTCCGTGTGAGCGCTCCGCGCGCATGACGGCGTGGCCTTTGGGTCCCTGCGATGAACCAAACGTGAAAATAGAGACAGAAGATCACATGCAAAACGTACGTGGTCTCATAAGTTGGTGAAACATGACATTCGGAGTAGTCTAACATATTAATACACTGGTGCTTTTTTAAGGGACTTTATTTATTTTAGGGAGAGTGTGTGTTTGTGGCTGGGAGGGGCAGAGGGAGAGGGAGAGAGGGAATCTCAAGCAGACTCCCTGCTGAGTGCAGAGCTGGACTCGGGGCTCGATCTCACGACCCTGAGATCAAGACCTGAGCTGAAATCAGGAGTCTTAATCTCCTGAACCACCCAGGTGCCCCAATGCACTGGTAATTTTTAAGTTCCTAAAACCCTATTTTGTTCTCTTTCTCTCTCTCTCTCTCCCCATGTGTCTGTATATATCTATATATCTTTAGGTCTAATGTAGAGACAGTATGATACTAGTTAGAAAACTGTCTTATTTAAGGAAAATGCTAAATATATAATTTTCCTTTGTGCACAGGTGCTTTAAAATGCTTTTTTTTTTAATTTCATTTATTTGTTTGACAGAGAGAGTGAGAGAGAGACAGATCACAAGTAGGCAGAGAGGCAAGCAGAGAGAGAAGGAAGCAGGCTCCCCACTGAGCAGAGAGCCCAATGCGGGGCTCAATTCCAGGATCCTGGGACCATGACCTGAGCTGAAGGCAGGTGCTTAACCCACTGAGCCACCCAGTCATCCCTTAAAATGCTTTTTAAAAAAATATTCCAGATACAAAGGCAGTGCCATCTTTTCTTTTTTATTTGAAGTACCAAAAGAAACGGCCTGTAGTAGTTCTTCCCTCTGAAACTGCTATTTTTCTAAGATTAACCTTAAAAAATGCAGCTTCGTTCACACCTGAGACCCCCTGAGAATAAACAAAATCCGCATTTCTTTTTCAGGCAGTAGCCTGTCAATCCAAGAAGCAAACAGAGCTGTGTTTCAGCGGCTGGCTTCTCCTGCCATCTGGTCTCTGCAGCAGTCAGTCTCACAGAGGACTAGTCACTGTAGCTCAGTTTAAAAATTATAATTTTATTATGTTTCAGAAGAAAATCTAGTAAAGTTTAAAAGCAATTATGCATGGTTTATGAATGACATAAAAAATATCATTATAAGAGTTCAGAGCAACAGATCCATGGCAATATTCTTGAAGCCTTAAGCTGATGGGAATAGAAAGTTCTATTTTTCTTCTCCTTTGCAAAAACAATTGTAATGGAGGAACCTGGAATTGGCAGCTTCTACCACATGGTGTTGGACTTGGGGTGAGCACATAAAGCCCACACGCTGTCTGAAGGTGACTCCTGATTCCTACCAGGCGCTCCTGGAGATCTGAGTAAATGCTTAAGGAGTGATGGCCCACTTTGGATCTTGTCCCAGAAAATAGCTTCAGATTCTTTCCTGCTAGTCGTGTATGAGATTCTATTATTAATACATGTGCTCCCAAGGAAGCCAGACAGATTGCCGGGATGTATCTATCACTCGTCATCTTTTCCAAGTCGTCTTCCAGTTTTCTAGGGTGAAGCATGCCTCTTTGAGTTCCCAGGTAAGTTCCTTTTAACTGTGTATAGACACACCATTAGCATTCTCCGTACTCGGTAAATGCTGGTATGAATTGTCCTTTACGAAAGGCCACACCCTTTTCTCTATGTCATCAGAAAAAGTGATTCTAGATGACTGCAGGAGTGGCCCAGCACGAGAGCGAGCTTGCCTTCCGGTGACACACGTTTCATATACCCACACTGTGTTCCAAGTGCCTTCATAATCATGAAGGACACTATGGGGTGGGGTATGTACAGGTTTCTAGTTTGGCAGTCTGACTCTATCACAGTTTGACTCTGTCACAGATACATAGATAGATAGATACATAGATAGACAGTCTCCAGATATATGACCGTGTCTCGGTTATTTCCCTTAGTTTTTCCTATCAAAAATACTATTATTTGCTATAAAATTTTTATAGTAAATAGTAAAATTTTATAGTAAATAGTAAAATTTTTGTGTTAAAATGAAAGTTACAGAGAGTAAGTAGGATAATCTTATTTGAGATGAAAAACGGTCTCTTCCATCATCTGTCACTCATGAAATTCTCTTATTTGTTCATTCATTTACTCTTGTAATGGACGCTCAGTTACTATCTGCCAGGTCCTGGTCCTGTGCCTGGTGCTAAGCTCCATGGGGGAGCTTGTGGGTATGTGATGAGTGGCACTAGACTGACGGCGTGTGTAAAGCGTGGAGACGAGGAGCGGAATAAAACCCAAAATATTAGCTCATCTGTCCAGGTCTCCCCCCTCCGTCTGCAGAACTGGTTACAGAAATCTGAGGTCTACTGTTTAGAAATGGTTGGTGCAACAAAAATGAGTCAACAAAGAACAGAACAAAATTTTCTCTTTCATGTGTTTAAGGGATTTTCTGCTTCTGAATGTGTAGTAATAATGAAGACCAATGAACTAGGTTCCTTCATGTTCTAAACAGACCATAAGCACTAAGCACCTTGTAGTACTTGAGACATATCTAGCAGAATATTAGCTTTTTGTGAAAATTACTCTTTAATCTAACATTTACAGATATCCTGAAGAACATGTAAATAAGGTTCTACACAGATTTAATTTGCCCAGAGATTTCTTTGTCCTAAATAGGAAAACCACCCAATCTTTCTGTTACTTCCAAGCAAAGATTCATCGAGCAAGTTATCGGTTGGGTACCCACTGTGAATAACACACCTACCTAGCAGTTTGTAATCGTGTCGAACAGGTAAGAGGAAACCTAAATGTGGAATAATGAGGAGACCTAGAGTATGAGTCAGTGGGAAAGTGAGTGATGCAAACAGGAGTTGTTTCTGGGCCCACGACAGACCTAGATGCTCATTTCTACTTCCCCCACTTAAAACAGATGTAGGCTCGGAATCCTAAGTTAATATTGCAGAAGGTCATCACCACTCGCGTTCACCCACTCGGTAAATAAAACCCATCTGCCGTCTCTAACAAGACAAGTTCTGAAGACGGTCAAGCTCCCTTACTCAAATGTATTTTTCTGGCAACTCACCAACATCTTTCTTCCTCCGTGGTCCTCAGGGGTTCATCTATGAATTCTCTGCCCCTATCGGTTTCTCTCCCCAACATCTCTCCCACCACCTCTGCAATGATTTATTGCAAAAGAACAGTGGATGCTATCCAGAGCGTGGATAGTTTCTGCTACTGATCGCAAAACAAAGACACGAGTCAAGCCCTCACTTCAGTGTGGGGGACGCAAGCAGAGCCCTGTGGTCATCACTAGAGCTGCTTGTCACTTCCAGAAGGCTGCCCTGCTGGAAATTGGATCTAGCCACACGAGGAGCTTTGGCCAGGGCTCTGCAAACAGAAGCATTTAGAAAACCGGTGGGTCCCTGAGTGGGAAAGCAGGAAGCAGAGCCCCCCGACCCAAATAGATGGACATGCAGTGTGAGCAACAATGAAAACTTTGTTGTGAAAAGAAGTGAGATTTAGGCCGGTGCCATCCGGCCCCTCCCGACAAACACCACTGTGTGACCACAACAAGACAAGGTGGAGAGGGCTCACCAGGTCAGGCCACCATGCTGGAGAGACCTGTTGGCAGGAGACCAGCGAGCAGACATGAGTTTGGCTCCGTTCTGAAGCACTGTCCACTACAAAACCCAACATGGCCCCAGCATAGCTTTGGAATAGCTTATGTGGGGAAATGCATCTGTTTTGAGAACACACAAAACTCTTTTTTTATAACATGGTAATAGCATGAATTCATCCATAAAAATTTAACTCTTCTATTTCATTATCCCAGTGGAAGTCCAAGTTCAAGCCTTTTTTGAGTTGAGCCTCAAAAGCCTTATTTATTTCTGTCCTTCAGTATGGAGACATAGCGCCGAGGTAACATGACCTTTTTCATGACCTCTGTGTGTGTGTGCATGCGTGTGTGTTCTTGGTTTGCTAAGCTTAGCACTTTTGGGCCTCAAAATATTTTTAAGAAAGATTGAGGAGTACTGGGAATCCATCTGCATTTTCTGTTTAATTAATTGCAGTATAATTCTTGGCTTACGGGAGTTAGAATCAGTACATCGGACGGCGGATTCTCCCGAAAGCTACCAGCTATTGACAGATGTTTATCACACCACACTGTGTGAATTATTTGCATTAATATCTCTGAGCTTTGACAGTTCTTTGACCTGTTCTGAGATATATAGTAATTTCTTCTGCCTTTATTTTAATGTCTGAGGTAAGAAGGGAATTTGTTTACTTACAGCTCAACGACAAGTCAAAATTCAGCTTTCTGGGCTTGTATGTCTCTTCTCAGCTTCAGTCCTATAAAGCACTGGATAATTTCTTCACAAGAGAACATGGAAGGGATATCATTTCTCCCGTTTTTTGTTTTTTTTTTTTGTCTATTTATATTTTTCATTTGTTTGCACACTCATTTATATGCCTAGAGGCATTTCCATTTTTGTGCTCCATTTTAATGCAGACTTGGAAAGGCACTTTACATTACAGTTAGATATCCAAATATAAATTATAATTCATCCATGTATAATGCTACCCGTGAACATACCCGAGTTTGAAGCCAGATGAATAGTTATCTCTTAAGCATGACTAAATTTGGACAGACAAAACTCTGCCCTCACTTGCTCTATTTCCTGACAGCTGGACACTTACCTTTAACAGTAATCATACAATATTTCCCTATTTTGAAATCTGAATATGCGAAAAATTCTGGAATTCACGGACATTCCGTATTGAAAAACAACTCACTCTACAAAGAGCACCGAGGCCGTGTAGCTTAATAAACATGTGAGTGTAATTATAGGTACCCGTGATGTGCTCATGTCTATTACATGAGAGATAATTAATGTACGTAGCAAATAGGGATACACAGATCACAAATTAGAAGCTGAGTGATGCTTATATGAACCCCCAGTTAGTTTTCTCTTGCATTTGATGAATCTTTAGTCAAACGTGATTGGGAAAATGCTCTGTCTTCATCACGCGAATCAAGGTCTTAATCAGGGGATAGTTCAGAATCGTCTTCTTTGTTCCACACTGTCCCGATCCCATAGCAGTTTTGCTGGGCTGATGACTGCTTCCTAAAACTTACTCCACAAACTAACTCGAGAAAATTCTCACCCTCCGTGAAGACTCAAAGTTCATACTTTTTCGTCTTCCTTGACGTTGTTTGTAAGAATATTAATTTTCATATAATCAGTGCTTCCTAGGGAGAAGGGGAGATCTCATTTTTCTTGGGCATGACTTTTCCTGCTATTTTGCCTCTTATCTTTCTGTATCTCTGAGCTGTGTTCGCAGTGATTAAAGTAGATCTTTTTGTCATTATAATTGTCTTGTTTTCTAGGTGTTAAGTTAGTATAATTGAAAAGGTCTCTCTCTTTGATTCTGTAATACTTCCCGTCATCCCACTCAGCACTGCCCCTCCCCGTCTGCCACAGTTCTGCATATGATTGATTCACTCTTTTCCTGTCTTCCTCATGTAAGCAACGTCACAACACAGAAAGACTACAGTAAAAGAAAAGAGGCTTATTAGAGAGTTAATGAATAGGAATTATCCTAATGAGATAAAATTCAGCGTAGATTCTTGGGGCTATTTTTATTTTCACCCCTCTTAATTTTCTAAATATAGGCCAAAGCTAATTTTCATTTTAATAGAATTTTGCAATCATTTTAGAGTATACCTATAAAATAGAAGAATTGAAGGAAAGCATATGTATTAGTCTCCCACCCCCTGTTTGTGATTTTACTTTCCCCGATGTCGTTTACCCTGGGTCATCGATGGTCTGGAAGCAGGTGATCTTCCTTCTGATGTATAGTTGAAGGGTCAGGATTGGCCTCCTGCCACATCACCATGCCCATGTGGTTTGTCACCTCCCACCATCCCCAGAGGGACGAATACAGTTGGGAGAGCCCACAGTCACAGGACTGTCATCATCGTATATTGTCACAGTTGCTGTGGGTCAGTCTTAGCTACTATTGCTGATCCCTCACTGTGCCTAAATTAAGCTCTCTCGGAGGTGTGCGTGTTCCCAGAAAACATAGCGTATACAGCAGTCACTGGTTGCAGGCGTGCACAGGGGTCTTGGAGCGATTGTCCCGTGGGTGGGAGCAGCTCCTATAATTCCTCAGTGTTGTGCCATGACACAACAAAACCTTGTGCATTAAGAGATCGGCTGAGGGGAGGAGTAGTAACTATTAGTCCAGTGCTTTGGGCATCACGGCATTCCTGGTGACTGTTTCTGGCCAACATCCAAAAAGAATTGAGGGTACTTTTTTCTTTTTCTATTTTGATAGACTCAAATTCTTAAAGAAGAATAATTTTTGAGCTCAGGGAATGATCAAGTGATTACCCTCCAAAAACACACTCCAAATGGTTACTCTGAGGAAGTTTGTTTATAAAACAGTAACACTTTGGTTTGTGCCAAAAGGACCTGTAATTTAAAATAATAATAATAATAATACATAACTGGCAGGCAACCATTTCCCTCCTCCCTGAATCTTCGTGAAGGGAAAGGTTCTTGTATGACGACTGGAGTCCTTAGAAAAATCTCTGCTGGAGAATTCTAAATAAATGTCTGATGTTTAATCAGCTTTGCTCTCAAGGTACTTAGAAGCAGAATGAGCACAGGTGACTTGTTTGAGAGCTGACAGGGGATTTGGGAAGAACCAGTGTTCACTAGGAACACATGCCAGGTGTTAACCAAATTTCTTTAATGAAGATGGCCCCACCAACAGTCCCGGGAAGAATTTAGTTCATTGATTGCAAGCTTTGGTGCCTTGGGAAACACGGAGGGGGGAAAATGTCGAAAATGCTCTCACACTGATTTTTAAACGAACATTTTTAATGAGGTCTAATTTTCACCTTTAGCAGTTCACATGGTGAGACTCCAACCCTGTGCTTTTTAAGTTAGATAATTTCCCATAAATTATCTCCTAATTAAATTCAATTTCATCCCAGTTGTGTGTTTTAGGATCTGTTCTACAAATTGACCTATTCGTTTGAAAATTAGAGACTCCCTGCCCTACCCTCTTTTATATTCTCCACATCTCCCTGCTTCTTGTTTGTCTCTTCAACAAGGCACCGAGCTGTGGAGCTGCGTCTTACTAATGAAGGTGCTATTCTGTAGCCTAGGAAGGTTTTCTACACTGTGTTGTTAGCCACGGAGGAAGGGCGCAAAGATAATCTGCCTTCACTTTGTAGCAATACTGAGGATAACACATTAGGCAAAGCACAGACCTGACCCCTGATTAGTCTTGCTAAGCTTACTATTCTAAACTAGAGCCTTGCACCCGGTGGGAACCTCCACTCAGTCCCCTGACTCTGTATGGTGCTCGACAGATCTGAGCGTGGCCCCACTTACAATGGCAACCCTCCCCTCCTCCTCGCTTTTATGCCAGGGTTGTTCTTTTCTTTCTTGGTCCCAGGTTTTCCAAGTGTGGTACAGACTGGCTGTCATGAACTTGGTGGTAACAGAGTTGGATGGAAATAGCACAGAAGAGGAGGCGGGATCATTCCGGTGGAATTCTCCCCCAAATAATCCTTTAATGTTGATGACAAATGTATCCCCCACGATGTCAGGCCCACTGGCTACATCAGAATCACATTTCTTAGAAATAAAACATTTGGGGGACACCTGGATGGCTCATTCGGTTGAGCATCTGACTCTTGGTTTCAGCTCAGGTCATGATCTCAGGGTCCTGAGATCGAGCCCCGTGTCAGGCTCTGTGCTCAGCGGGGATTCTGCTTGAGGTTCTCTCTCTCCCTCTGCTTCTACTCTTTCCCCCCACCACCCGGCTTTCTCTCCCTCTCAAAATAAATAAATAGATAAATCTTTAAAAAAAAAAAGAAAATATTTTGGTGCTGGAGTTACAAGGCATAGTCCTTTCCCTGAAGAATGTGATATTCTGCATATTTTCTTTTTACTTTCCTGTGAGACTTTCAACGAAATAATGAAGCACCTTTGAGTATCTTCAGTTCTTATTTCCTGTCACTAACCAGCCCCGCTTAGCTTTAAAACGCGCTAAACAGAGAATACATTGTTCCCACATTAGATTTATTTAAATTCTTCTACAATGTGTTCAGCACAAATCTGTGGGCAAAGCAGTGAGCTGTGAGCCCAGGATACTTTTCTAGTTTATAAGAAGTGAAGATTTTCCTAAGTGTGTGTTTGAACAACTTTTTGAAATTGTCCATTCACACTCTTAGACAACAGAGTATGACACTGTATAACTTCTTTGTTAGACGGAAGAGTATCTGTCCCGTTGGAGATTGGGCATTTCAGATTCTGTTGTCCCATCTTTGCCTCACTCTTGACCACTTAGTCTTGGTCAACCTACTGGCACCCCCATCCCCTTGCAAGAAAATTGGGTGAGGTGTCGTGTCCCTTGGACCTGAACAGAATCTTGAGTGTCGCGTGATGTGACCCCCTTAAGTATCAGTTTAAGAAACAGAAGCCAAAAGGATGACATGGTGGGTCCAGTGCTGTTGTGTGTGGTCAAGAGGTAAAGCCATCAGGACCAGAACTTGGCAAAGCTGGATTCAAGACTCTTACACATACCAGCCTCCATTCCTGTGGCTTGCAACACATCCCTTTAACTTCTCGGGGCTGGTTTCATTACCTGTTCAAGGAACAAAACAATTTAATTTCAAAGAAAAAACAGGGCGCCTGGGTGGCTCAGTGGGTTAATAAGCCTCTTCCTTCAGCTCAGGTCATGATCTCAGGGTCCTGGGATCAAGCCCCCGATCGGGCTCTCTGCTCAGCAGGGAGTCTGCTTCCCCCTCTCTCTCCCTGCCTGCCTCTCTGCCTACTTGTGATCTCTCTCTCAGTGTCAAATAAATAAATAAAGTTAAAAAAAAAAAAGAAAAGAAGAGAAGGAGAACAATGATATTTACTACCTCCTTGTTTGTTACATAAACTTGTATTGGCGATGGACTTACAGAATTGGATTCTTATCAACTGCATTGCTCCCTTCCCAGATTAAGTAGTCTTGCTGTGGTGGGTTAGCAGCAAAAGCGGGGCTCCTTGGTTTATATATCATTCAGGTGTAGTCCTGGCAAATGTTGTTTCTGTGATATATATGCAAGCCATTTTGCAAATGATATTTTGTAATATATCCCTTTGCACGTTAGGAATTTTCTGAGTCCAGTGACCATTCTTTGGTTCTCTTTCAGTCATGCTGCTGGCTCCCAGATGTCTTATGGAGACAGTGGGGCAAATGCGTATGCCTGTCCTGTCCCACTGCATTTGTGCTGTGGCACAGTCTGTAATGGGATCATCGTTTGCTCCTGTGGGCCAAGTATTTCAATCCTATTTAACTGTTCAGCATCTGGGCTTTGTCTTTTATGTTGTCATAGGTAATATCATGATCTGAGAATAAATAAGAGTATTGCCATTATCCGTGATTCCATTCCCTCTTAAACATCATGTTATGTGACAGAGGATTACCACAGGTATCTGTCGGGACCAGGAACTATTCTGCTCCATGATACAGAGGAAGCTAGATGGGGGGCGGGGGACACCCAGGTGCTCTGTGTCAAAGTCAGTAAGACAGGTAGCCTCTCGCCTTAGGGTCACTGGGCACCAGAAAGGATGACTTGGAGGAGGTTCAAAGGTCAAAGACAGGAAAGTGAGCCCAGGACAGGTCATCAGCTGGGGAGGTAAGATGAAATATTGAACTTGAGGCGTGGAGTCGCAACAAGGACATGGAAGAACCAGGTCAGTCGGGAAGAGCAAGGAAGATGACGGGACCTGTGAGGTCGTCAGCCGGGTGGGCAGTTCTCCCCCAGGCAGCAGAGGAATCCCAGGGAGGGTTCTCTTAAAACAAGCAGCGCTATTCTCCACCCCCAGCTCTCTTGCCTCAGTGGGTCTCGGGTGGGTCCCGGTCATCTGCATTTCTGACAAGCTCTGCGGTGATGTTAATGAGTCTGATCTGGGAGACACACCTGGAGAGCCGCGGTTCTAGGTGAATCCCAGAGATGAGTGCTGGGGCCTGAGGTGCTGTTCCTCGAGCTCCTTGGATACTTGGGTGGATGAGCTGAGTTTGTTTAAAGGTTTGGGGACAGAAAGACGAATACAACATGTGGCTTTGTTTTTTTCTTTTCATTTTAATTGGTTTTAAAGAAAAGATCAAATGCATAACTCAGAGTTTATGAGGATGTAAACTTCCTTCTGAATTAGATTGTGCAATAAAGAACTTACATTCTTGCCATATAAGCGTACATGGGGCATGCTGCTGAGCGAAGTAAGTCCATCAGAGAAAGACAGTTATCACATGATTTCATTCCTATGTGGAATTTAGGAAACAAAACAGGATCATAGGGGAAGGGAGGAAAAACTGCGAAGAAATCAGAGAGGGAGACAAGCCATAAGAGACTCTTAACCCTAGGAAACAAACTGAGGGTTGCTGGAGGGGGAGGTGGGGGGATGGGATCACTAGGGGATGGGCATGACGGAGGGCACGTGATATGATGAGCACTGGGTGTCACGTGCAGCTGATGAATCACTGACCTCCACCTCTGAAGCCAATAATACACACTATGTTAAGTAATTGAATTTAAATTTTAGAAAAGGAAAAAAAGAAATTATTCTCTACGAACAATGACGTATTTCATAGTTCTATAGTTTAGCAACTAGAACAGCACTCTGGTTACAGGCACGTGCTCTGAGGACGGACTGTCGCGGGTCAGACCGCGATCCCGCCACCAGCTCTGTGTCATGAGGTCCCAGGCCTAGATTCGCTGAGCTCCCTGTGTTCTGTGTCCACTTCTGCGGAGGGCAGGGACCTCTGCCTGGCTGTCAGCAGTGTCTGCCGGTTACCTGTAAAGCCCACAGGTGCCCCCACCTGCCCTGGGTCCCACCGGGGCCCGTTTGGACTCTGCTCCAGATCCGGTTGTTTGCAGACGTCTTCGTGGGACCCCGTACACACACCTCGTATTCCGCCCAGCCCCATAGCTCTCCGGGCTCCGAGCAACCACGGCCCTGGCCTCAGCGCTTCCCCTCTCCGCGCGTGGCTCACGGAGGTGTGCAAGGTTTGCTTCTCAGGTGCAAGACGCTTGACTGTTCTCTAAGCATTCTGAAACTAGAGCCAAACGTCACCTAGCATCTGGAATGTTAAAAGCGCCCAAACACTGATGACGACCCCCGAAAGAGACCAGACGGAAATGTGCCGCTCAGACTCCTTATTCGACAAGCAATGTGAACACCTCAGTGCCTGTTTTTAAATGCAATCGCTGTATCTTTAGGGTCACGTGTACCTTCTGTTCATGGCAAGTGGTTATCTAGTCGTTATTTACATTGATACAAAGTTTTGTTTTACAATAGATTTGCTTTTGATTAAAAATACTCACTTAGAGGGGCACCTGGGTGGCTCAGTCAGTTAAGCCTCCAACTCTTGATTTCGGCTCCTGATTTCTTGATCTCGGGGCTTGAGATCGAGCCCCACATCGGGTTCCACTCAGCGGGGGTCTGCTGGGGATTCTCTCCCTCCCTTTTCCTCTGTCCCTCCCTCCCACCCACTTGTGCATGCATGTTCTCTCTCTCTAAAAAAAAATTAATTTAGAGAAATGTTAAGCAAATGATAGTACTCAAAGTAAGGAAATAGGGCAGCAATTGTAAAGGTAAAAACTCCGGTGATAGAAGGGTTAACAACACTGCAAAACATTATGTTTTATAGTCTGCACCTAATAAAGGATTGTTGATTGACTGGCTGATAGTTCATTCTCTCTTCCTGGCAAACAGCTCTCCCTCATTTCCTGTAAGCCCCTTATGACAAAGCGAGCAGACAGGTAATTCTCATGGCTCCGTTTCAGCATAAGGTCCAGGAAGAGAGGAGGGAAGGGTCAGTCAGGAGAGACGTTTTCCTGGCACCTGGGAGGCTGGAGGAGGCCGCAGAGCCAGAGCTGTCCCTCCTGTCCTGGTTTCCAGAGACCAGCTCCCGTCAGCCCCTGGGCTCCTCGAGCGCTCTCTCTCCCACACAGAGTCAAACTGGGCAAGTGCAACACGTTGAACACTGAACAAGTTCCTGTGTGTAGGAACATTCGTGAAAAGGAGAGAAGCTTCTGAGTGTCACGTGCTTTTTCCCTCTTCCTTCCTCCGCTGTTTGGGAAGCTTTGCCTGCCACCCCAGGCAGCCCCACCTCCCGGTGGTTTCCACCAGCAATGTAAGCCTCCCTGACCAGGCTCACTGAATTACAGGGCCTCAGAATAAACGCTCTGCGGGAGAACGCAAGGAGACGGAGGCAGGAAGCCCACTAATGGCAGGGTCTGAGCAGCCAAAGTCTAGAATGCAAAGAGCTCTGGATATTGGGGAAGATGTAAAGACAGACCTACAGAGAGGAGGTCAGAGCCCACAGGTGAAAGGCACGGCACCCACGAGACTACACTTCAGACACCAACTGAAGATGGGGGAACCCGTCAGCCCACACTTCTTACCAGCTGGCTGCAGATTCAGGACCCCATAAACCCATCGGGTTTGATAATTTGTGAGAACGAAGTGCAGAACTCAAGAAAGCACTGTCATTATAATCACAGTTTTACTATTAAGTTTCACGGTGCAGACTACAAATCGGGACCGGCCAGATGAAGAGACACATGGGACGAGGTCTGGGAAGGTCCCAGGCAGGAAGCTTTCATGTCCCCAGGACACGTCCCTCCTAGCCCGTCTGTGTGTACGCTGCCCAGGAGGTTGACCCAAGCCCCTGGGACCAGAGAGCCTCTCGGGCTTTCATTCTGCAGGTGTGATGGATAGGATCACTGACTATGTGACTGGACCCAGTCCCTGATGCCCGTTTCCTCCAGGGAGAGTGGGAGGTCAGGCTGATGTCAGGGCTCCAAGCCCTAGCCCTCTAACCACAGGGCTGGTCTTATGGCCCAGCCAGCCACCGTCCTGAAACTGCTTAGGGACCCACAGTTGGCTAATGACCTCATTTGTGTAAACTCTGGTGTGGTCCCCAGGGTCCACCATGAATAACAAAGACCCTTCTGTCACCTGGGAAATTCTAAGGGGTTACGAGTTCCCTCTCAGGAACCCTGGACAAGGACTAGACAAGTTCTTTATGATAAAACAGAAACTAGAATAACGATCAGGCCTTTAAGAGCTCCTGGGTGGCTCAGTCCTTGAAGCATCTGCCTTCGGCTCAGGTCATGATCCCGGGGTCCTGGGATCGAGGCCCGCATGGGGCTCCCTGCTCCGTGGGGAGCCTGCTTCTCTCTCTCCCCCTTCCTTTGCTTGTGCTCACTCTCTGTCTCAAATAAATAAAATCTTAAAAAAAAATCAAGTCTTTAAGTCACCAAAAACTAAGGCAAAGAAATAATGATTTTTATGATGGAGACACCACTGGAAAGTGTTGTTTGAATTACAAATAAGTGGTCACTAAGCCCCGTGAAATTCTTTTCTGTGTTTCGCTCTCTTGTTTGTTCATGTGACAATGTTTATTGAGTCTGACCTGTGCTCCTCACTGAAGCTATGTCGTCGCACTGCCAGCATATAGGGAAAAAGAAAAAAAAAATTTAATGACATGGAAGAAGGGAAAGAAACACTATTTGAAATCATTTACTTATTTTCCTATTGATCTAAATGAACCCGCATTCTGAGATAATTGTTCATTTTTCTTGTCCCAAATTATGCTAAAGGAGCTCTCAAAGTACAAAATATTTCATGTGGGCCTGTGGGAGCCTGGGAGGTGGGGGTCGGAGAAGGAGTGCGGGTGTCACTTGTTTAACCTGAGGGCTGCCGCCGTCTGGCCTTCTGCTCTTCCATAAAACCAGAACATGCTTTAACATGTGATGTTTTTAAACTGTCTTTGTTTGCTTTCCTGTAATTGGAGCAACATACTAATTTCTACCAGTTGTGACTACTAACAGACAGCAATCACCTCACAGACTTGTACCGAAGAGATGAGACCATCCAGGTGACGGGAAACGGCCACGTGCAGAGTCCTCGCTTCCCCAACAGCTACCCCAGGAACCTGCTGCTGACGTGGCGGCTCCGGTCGCGGGACAAGACGAGGATACAGCTCGCCTTCGACCAGCAGTTTGGGCTGGAGGAAGCCGAAAATGAGATCTGCAGGTGAGCGGGGAGGAAACACTTTCAGGGGCACACTTCCAAGGTGAAGGCAAGGCAGTTCAAGGTGTCCCACCAGACTTCCCTCAGGGGCCCTGCGGACCTGCCCGAGGTGTGTCGTCCCCCTTCCTTTCCGAAGAGCCGTTGGGTCCATCCTGGCAGATGGAACATGGGAGCGCGGACCGCTGTGCAAAGGGCCTGCTTACCTGGGGCCTCACAGAGAAACACGGGCCCACGACAGCCCGTGAAGGCCAGGCCCCGAGCCGCCTTTGTGAGCAGGTAGACGCATCGGGTGTTCACGACAGCCCCCTTCCCAGGGTGGTTCTGGGACCCACCTGCCATGGGCTTACGGAGGATTCTGCACTGCTGGGCTCCAGGACCTCAGCCAGGCTGCTGTAACCGATGCATGGCCTGATCTCCCCCCGCCTGGGAGAGGGTGGTGGCCAGGACCTTGTCAGGGCCCTACCCTGAAATCACAGGCCTCAGATCCGTGTGAGAAAGAACCGTGAGCCCCAGGGTCTGGAAGCAACTCAGACAGGCTGTCTCCTGTCCTTCCTGCGCCAGTAGTCGACGAAAACCATGCTCCATAATGTCCCTTCCAAGCGAATTTATCAGAGAAAGCCCTGGCTGTTCCTTAAATTGTCTGCTCCCAGCATCATAGTCATTTAATTAGCATGTATAAGGCCAGGAAGGGTTTTGTTTCCCTCCCGCACCTTACCCCACTCGCTCCTTCTCCATTGCCTTGCGGCCACCGCTGAAGAAATCCTTTCAGCAGCTTTATTTCCCTCTGACGACGCATAAAAAGAGGCTGCCTCAAATCTGGCTGTCCTTTGTTGCATGTTTATGAGGCTGACAGCTTTTATCATGTGGCTATTGTTTTTTTTTTCAAGAATAGCAGCAGTGATGATTCCTTTCTAAGACCACAGAGGGTAGTGTAAGCCAAAAGCAGAGACAAATACAGTCCAAAGAGCCAGTTAATATTTATTTACAGAGAGAACGCACTCCAGCAGATCTCGGGTCTGTGCAACCTGGAAAGGGAGAACTCATTTTCTGGGCTGGAAAAAGAGATGGTGGGAGACACTTTTTTTTTTTTTGGAGACTCTAGAGGGTGGTGATGACCCGGACAGGAAAGCAGGTCCGGACAGCTGAGCTGGGATTTCGACCCTGGCCTTGAAAATAGAAGATGCCAGGGTGCTTTCCTTTCTGGACCCTTCATCAAAATCAGGTTGCGTCTCCAAATTTATGGAGGCAGGTAGAGGAGTAGGGGTGGAAAGGGGAAAGGAAGATGGGAGAGAGACAGGTCAGAGCCTCAGACCCTCCCAAAGAATTGAAGTGAAGCTCTCTTGACTTCATCCACAGTAAAAATCACCCTGCTGTTGTTTTCACAAAAAAAAAAAAAAAAAAAAGTGACCTATGGTGTTATTAACAAAGTTTCAAGTATACTCATGCTTTGTGCAGTAACTATGATTTACACATATTGTATATAAAATGTAATGCAATTGATTTCCTACCATCTGTTCCAAAGCCTCCTTGATGTTTACACTGTAATATTTTCTTGCTTGAATAATGATACTTTGTGAGTGCTTTTCACCTTCCAAGCACTGTATAAACATTAAGTAATTAATTTACACAGCACCCAAGAGATATCCAGCCAGGAAATTTGTATAAACTCTTATTTGGCTCATAAGGAAACTGAGGCAAAGGACTTAAGGACCTTGAGGTAGTCACGATGAGAGGTAGTCACGATGCCGATATTGGATAAGTGGGATGGGTGACAAGTTGGGTAAGTGGGTGAGAAGTTCCCCCACTCCTGTGATTATCCTGCCGGACCCAGGATTTTCTTCACATTCACCTGTGATGTTTCTCATGCTGATTCCCTTTGGCAGTCGGCGGGAGGGAGAGTCGGATGCCCAGAGCTGAAAGTCAGGTAGTTCAGCTCACCAAGTAGACTGTCCCAAGATTTGCAGTGTCTGAAAATCAGGGAGATGATCCCTAGAAGATGTACACTCTGTCCCTAAAGACATTCTACCACGTGATGGAAAGGTTATATAGAACATTCAGAGAGGGACTGCCCTCTGTTCTTAACCTTGGCATTCGGTGACTCTCTGCCCAGCGTCAGAGTTGAAACCGTGATCTTCTGCTCATTCACACGCTGGTTTAACCAGCCCAGCTAGTTCCAGTAGTGGCTAGGACAGCTCCCTCCCCGAAGTCTTAATGCTTTTCACTATGATAACTGTCCTGTTTTATGATATGATCCTTCCAAAAGACAGCTTCCAAAAAGAGTAAATAGAGGTTTATTTTATTTCACCAGGTATCTTCTATAATGGGATGATGTAATGTAATGCTAATTCTATATGCTTTAGAGATACAGGTCATTTCTTAAGGAAGCCCTGAATGTGGTGAATTGATTCAAAGTGGGAATTTGTTTGAAAACCTTATATAGTAAATATTTGGACATAGAATTAGAGCTATATCTAAAAAATAGGACAATAGATGACAATAGATTATAGTTACTGGTTTTCCTAGGAAACACTTATGAGCCCCTTGCTCACACAGTGGCCCATTTTCATTACTGATGATTTGGGCATACTCATGGCTAAACGTCCATGAGGGTTCTTTCGGATTATTGAAGTTTGAATTTAGAAAATTTCATCCAAAAAACCAGGTTTCCCTTCAAAATTTCAATGGGCTTTAGTTTTCATTTTAGCTCATAGGTCATGAGAAGGCACATATGTAAATTTCATTTCCAGGTGGAAGTATGAATTTCATAGTCTACCCTAACCAAAATATGTTTATTTATATCAAATTGAAACCAGGTATGATTTTGTGGAAGTCGAAGATGTATCTGAAACCAGTACCATAATTAGAGGACGGTGGTGTGGACACAAGGAAGTTCCTCCAAAGATAACATCAAGAACAAACCAAATAAAAATAACATTCAAGTCCGATGACTACTTCGTGGCTAAACCTGGATTCAAGATTTATTATTCCTTTGTGGTAAGTAGCCAAAACCACTCTGTGATTAAAAGCAGACACTGGTTTCATAAAGTATAGAGGTATTTTCTGTGATTAAATGCAGCGATATGAGGGTGAACTTTTGTTAATTCTCGGTGGTATGCTGTGTGCCTACTTCATGGCCAACACGGTAAAGCTCTCTTCGGTAAGGAACACCGTTTGGGATCGATTAAGCCAACCCTTGGGTCCACACCTTTTGAACGGAAGCCTGGTAATTAGAAAAAGTAAATAGTTGAGAAGAAAGCAGTATTACCTTTGATCCAGCTGATGTGGGATAAATGTATAGCCCAAAAAAAGGCATTTGGAAAGTTGACCATCTTCCATTCAAAAAGTTGTCTGTGTCATTCCAGCCACAGAGAAGAGTGTGAATGATTTTAGTTTAAATTCTGATCCAAACTGGGGAAAGGTCTATGTCATGATCATAGAGCTTCAGAGTTAGCAAGCCTCTTGAGGATCATAAAGCCTGAGCCCGGACCCCGGAGTTGCACACTGTTTGCCATAGTCACACTTCTCTGTGTCCTCACCTCTCCTTCCACACACCAGCCGCCATTCCCAACTCTACGTGGTTCTGACCGGTGGAAATTGCTCAGCCTCTTACTGAGTCAAAATCTCTATCGTCATTAATTCTGGCTCTTGGGTCACATGCCACCATGTGTCTGCTTTACTCATGCGGTCATTCATAGGACACTGGAAGGTTCCTGCTCATTGTCAGACATTCTGCTAGGTGTCATGGCCACAGAGGTGGGCAGGACGGATGGGTTTCTTGAGCCCCTGAAGTTTTAATCTGGTAGGGATGACAATCAGTTACAAAGCCATGGGGAGTGGGAACGATGAGTAATGACACAGAAGTGCTGGGCTCTATGGGTTAAGCTCAGAGAGACACCGGGATGGTTTTACCTGTTCGCTCTATTAGACTACCCGTGACCCCTTCGTGTTCGTAGCATGATGCCTTTTGTTTTCCCACAAACACCGTTTATTCCCATTCAGCTTGACTCTGTCTCTTTTCAAAGGCCGGATACCAAAATAGAACACGGCGATATGAATGGAGTCAATTTGTGGTCTTGCTCCCCTCTTGTGTTAAATTGAGAATGGGGGAAAAAAACTTGCTTTTTATATCTGATGTGGGTGGTGTTTTGTTTTGTTTTTTATTTTTGCATTATCGTGAGTTATTAAACACTAAGTGAATTCTACACCATAATAAATGGGAAAGGAGCGTGAGGTGTGTCTGGTTCCAGTTTTGATTTGAAAATAATCCATCAAGCAAGATTTGCATTTTTGCAAACAACCGTGCTGCTCAGCATGCAAACTGAAGTGTGAACCTTTAGTTTCCACCTTTCTTTCTTTCCACATGTCCACTGGTGCATCCATTCTCTGCTGTTCATGGATGAGCAGGCTTGGCATGTTGGAATGCAGGTGGATAGGCTTAGGGAAGGACTTTTTTTCCCTTAAAATACCAAGCACTATCCTGGATGATGGAGATACTTTTTGTAGAACTTTGGTCATGACTAAATTGAACGGTCCATAGCCAGTTAGAAATACCCCTAACCCTCATACAGGGACACTCTAAGGCGAAATAACGCCTTTTTGTTTTTGTAGAAAAGAGAGTACAGAGATGGATTTAGGCAAGAGCTACTTCTCCCATTGGAGGGTTTTGGGGTTTTGGTTCAGGCTCATCACTCCCTCACTAGCCGGTGGCAAGTGGCATATGGGAGAGCCTCTAGAGGGGCACGGAGACTGGCGTCCCCCCACTCCCTTACTCATTCACCTGCACCAGGACTCCACTGTGGGTTTGGGGGATGACGACAGTTATCACTTCTCTGTGTACTTCCCTGCCAACCCCTTGGTCTGCATTCATTGGGAATAGCTCCAGGCTCCCTTTTCTGCTCCTAAATTCTTCTGGCACTAAGTGTGATCCCCGGGAGACAAAGTGCTTTGGTGGCTGAATCCCAACAGGTGGGAGGAGCTTCCCCTCCAGGTGTGTACAGACTGTAGATCTGTGTGGCTGCGGATAAAACGTCCATTTGATTCTTGCTCAACGGGGATAGAAGATCGCTATGGCTCGAGCCGTGTATTGGGAAGACCATGTCATTTGTGTTTAAGTTGTACCTCCAGAGACTTCAAAGCAGCATTTATAAAGTCAGACTCCACCGAGACCAGGCTTAAAGCCTACAGTTGGCCAACTATGAGCTAATATGGAGACGGGGGATTAAAAATGGCAACCCCGCTTAAGTGTTATCTAAATTATTATTTTTACAGTGTTACGCAGTCCCGCAAAACTTCTAAGGGTTGGAGGCAGCTGTTCTGCAAACCCTACCTTCAGGTGTGTTAGGTTCTAGGGACGTTTGAGCCTGAGAATACTTTCTGAGGAGTCAGCGTGCTCTGGGAAGATGGCAAGTAGCCATCTTGGTAGGATATGACCACCTCCCTTCCGTCTTTCCCTTTTTACGTTTCTGCTTCCCATGAAACATCTCTCTTCCTCATACCTCAGTGACTCTCCAGGTGTACAGGGATGTTCTCTGGGGCTGGAAGTAACAGGTGCCCAGGACCATCAGAGCCCCATGCTCGGGAATCAGATCTGCATGGTCTCGGCTCATAACGTGTGCGGGATACCAAGTCCAGTACACATCTTGGGCAATTTTTCATTCCAGCTAAGTGTGGGAGGTGAATGGTTTAACATCAGGGCCACTTATTTTTGGTTAGGGCTGGTTCATGTATTACAATCTTGTTTGCTATGCTTGGAATTCAATCCACCTTTTTCTACAGCACCTGTCCCAGTCTCTCTTAGAGCAAGGCAGTGCAGTCTCATGGGGCCAGATTTGCTCTAAAGCTCCCTTTGTGTTGAATAAGGTTCCCTTCCTTACTAATGGTCTGATATTTAACAAGTCTCTTACCCTTTGCTCTTACATCTATAAAAGGAGGGTAGTAATTGGATTCGGCATGTGGTTTTTAGATGATAACACACACTTAGGGGTCAATAATCATGGCACCAATGATCCTACCTTTACCATCACTAATTGTGTGTATATCTGTCTCTTCCAGATTAATGATGTTAAAAATAATTCAACTGAGTAAATTTTACAGATTTTGTTGGCTTTATTTAATGATTCACTCATCAAGCAAGATCCAATCTATCAGACAGGACGTGGCTCCAAGGAGCTGTGCAAATAGAAAGACGTTTATAGGCAGAAGAGAGCACGAACAAGGAGGTTATACTAGGCCAAAAAAAAAAAAAAAAAAAACAAAAAACCTGAGTTCATTACCGCAAAGTTATGTTTCCTTGGAAGACAGCAGGAGTCCATTAGGCAGATTGTAAAACTAGTGTTAATCAGGAGATTCCTGATTGACTGCTTTAAGATTCTGTTCTGGGGAAAACCAACACTATAATTAAGTCTCTGTTTGGTAACGTGGCCTTAGCATGAGTGACTCCATTTTAAGGCTGTTGTCTTAATTTCCACAATGGTATTGAACTATTCAAGGGTAGGACAATTGTATTTCTGTGTGTATGCTGCATGTGCCTTCTACATGGCTAGCAAGTGAATTTGTTGAGTTGACTCTGTCCTGATAAAATATGATTCAACAGAACTTCCTAGTTTCATTTTTTGCTTTCTGCTCAGTCTTCTTTCCCTAATTTTTACTCTATGGAGGAGAATAGGTAGACTTCAGAGGGCACCATTGTTTTCAGATACTTGTTAGCAAGATGGGATTGTGTAAATAAATGAGGATCTCCCACCTCAATTCCAGTTTGTGGGGGAATGGATGGATGGGTTGTCAGGAATCTGCTTTTGAAGACCATTAAGTAGGTTATTGGAAAGTTATCCAAATACAAGGCTCTCAGTGGATGGTTTTCAGAGAAGTCAGCCACCATGGGTGTGAATTTCAGCTCTATGGCTCACTATAGTTTTTCATCTGTCAAATGAAGGTAATACTGCCCAACATTAAGTAGTTGTAGGCATTAAATTAGAGAATTTTGTAAACTCCCTAGAACTTAATAATTACTTATGTATCTGCTGTTCTTATTATCATTGGTATTATTATTAATAAAACAGGTGACAGGTGCACTCCTCAACCCTCTTCAAACAGCCCAGGTGTCAGTAAAGGCCATACACCTGTATAGACACCTCTAAACATCATCCTTTCCCTCCATCCAAGGTAGAAACATTTTACTGCACATCGTAACAAACATAAAAACTTTTATTTGTGTGTGCGTGCACTTGTGTTTAACGTAAAGTACATTTTTTTTAATTCATAAAAACAGTAAGTCATTTTAAAGCTATTCAAAAACTTTCTTTTTTTATTAACAAATTGCAAGTCATTTCAAAACTTGAAATTTGCTAGTACCTCTTATAAACAATTAAAAAGCAATTTTATCAGACCAGTTGCTTAACTACGTATCTCTATAGTTTGAATTAATTTCAAGAGGTGTAGTTAAGATTTCCATTGAAATTGAAACTGCATGAATCGTGGTTTCTTATAAATAATGTAATTATATTAATAATAATATGATTATAAATAATTATTTCGAGAAGAAAAGGGAGAAGGGAAAGAAGAAGAGGAGGAGGAGAAGAAAAAGGAATAAAATGAAGTAGTTGAATAAGATGGGATTCTCAGTTACAACTTTTGCAGATTCCACTTTCGTTCAACTAAAACCTTCCAGCTGGTTGAACAAAAACAAATGAACGGTGTGGGTAATTCATGCTTACTCCCTGAAGTGGAATTCTCAGACAAAGCTGGAGAGTGAAGAGCCCCATTTACTTTCTTCGTAAAATGTGTAGCATGTCTTCATTTGCACAGTCAGATAAAAATCGTGGGACATTGTGAACACGTCCTGGGGCCCCGGCCACACGGCCAGACCGTGTGTAGAGCCAGGAACAGTCGAGGTCAGGAGGGTGATCACACTGTCACTGTCTCCATCAGTTTCATCCTTACAGATAGATCCTACTGGAGCTTTGGGAGCTGTAAAGCCTGTGCAAGAGAGCTTGCTCTCTCTGTCTCCCAGATAAATAAACAGGAGGGGAGCAGAGCAGGGGGGATGGGTGCAGGCTCTGAAAGCCACAAGCAGCTGTCCCTGCAGTGGGCTGCCAGGCTGGGAAGCCTACCAGCCGCTTCAGCGCCTGTGGGTTGAAACTCAACATCTTATGGACAGAGTCTCATTGTGGCACCATTTTGCAGGCATGGGTAGACAAATGTTCTCATCTAAGTGTTCCAAATGTCCTAGAATCCCACTAATTCCATAGCCTATATTGAAGTGAATTCATTATTTTAATCAGATCGCTTTCCTAAAACCTGATCACATAGTGAAAACCTTAATAGAATTCATGAGAGACTGAAGAGCAAAGTTTTGTATCATCTTGGAGCAGAGGATACTTTCTCAAAGGTATGGTGAGGTTCACCAGCAAACTGCAGGTGTCAAGGGTTAGGGTGGGGGTGGGGGGGGGAGCAGAAGAGGAGCAGGTAGATAAATTTAAAAAAAAAGACTAAGGAAACAGGAAGAGACAAAAAAGGGAGGTGAATGCAGCCCCATGATAACACGGTCTGGCCCTGCCGAATTCCGGACATTTGTGCTGGTCATGCCTGGGCCTCAGTGCGTCACTCAGCAAGCTTTTTGCTGAGCACTTACAATGTGCCTAGCACTGTGGCACGTCTGGATTGAGTTCCTGCCCCCCTGGGACTGATAATTGGGCACAGATCAGGAGGAGGAGGAGAAGGAGAGCACCCAGCCCCTCCCGTTACTATGATGATTAAATGCATGAGATGTTTAATTCAGGAAGTGACCAGCCTGCTGCTACCAACCCATGCACTGCAGGAAGACTGGTTTCAGGAAGAATGTAGAATAGAGTTGCAGAATCTTCGAGATCCAGTGCCTAGGACAACCCTCATTTTACAAATGAGGCAGTGAACAGAGAGAGGTTACGAGTTGGCCTGTGGTCACAGAGCTCACCCATAGGTGCTCTCCTCAAGATGGGGAAACTGTGGGCCCTCCAGGGAAAAAGGCATACATCTAACACCGTCCGTAAAATCTCAGGGAACATCCACGTTCCCACCACGTGGTCCTGCGGGTCCGTCGATGCAGCTCAGAGCCCTACATGTATTGTCTGCGGGTGCTACCCAACTTTGGGAGTGTTTTTGTCCATGTTGACTTATCAGTTCCAACACAGTATTCGAAATAATACTTTACGCCTGTAATTAATTTTTCTCCTAAGCCCCATACACTAACCACATGAGCAGATGACTCCCCGCGTGTTGAGTAAACACATCTCCAGCTTCGAGGGGGAGCGAGTTTAATGACACTTGGGCAGTCCAGCATCCTGTTTATCTAGAGCATAAATTTACAGCCATACTACAAGTAAACTTTCGTCCTTGAGACCCGGGAAGTTGTAGTGACTCTAGGTGACTGTGTCTCTTTATAGACCCATAACTCTCTCTCTATAACCGTGCTCTTTGATGCGCTAATACTTGGTAGCTGGAGAAAAAGAGAAAAATGAAGGAGAAACCATTCAACTATATTAGAAAAGGCTTGCATACTTAAGATATGCCTCAAACAGAGCACGGTTTCTTTCTTAGAAAGCCAAGATGTGAATGAACCTCAGTAAAAAATACCTCTACCTAGTATTCGCTTGTAAATTCAACAAATATTTCTGAGAACTTACGGTGGATCGTAAGAAGAAAATGATGGTCCTGAGTGGGAGAAAGGACATGATTATAAACCACTGGGCGTCGCAGGGACAGAATGTGTGGGACCTCTGGGGGCCCACGGAGAGGGCGGCACTGACCTTCATGCAGGCAGCGACGGCTGGTGTAGGAGAAGGAAGGCTGTTTTCCCCCCTGTGCTCCCAGGCCCTCTGTCTGGGGCCCTGCAGACGAGACGACAAAAGACAGAAGGACAAGAGAAACACGAGCATGAACACAAACATCTCACACGCACAGGAGGGCACTCAGTGGTGAGTCACTCCAGGAGGGCGGTTAGAACTGGAGTTCACAGTCCGTCTTAACAAAAGAACAATACATCTTCGGGGAAGGGACAAGACAAAGGAAAGGGACTTGGAGTTTGCAGGCAGCACACTCTGGGACGGTAAATATGGGGTGGGGGGAGCTAATAGAAGCCAAGGGCCAGTGAGTCAGGTGTGTTCTGTAGGTTCCTCTGGTGCCTCCAGGCTGGTAAGGGTCTAGCGTTTTCTCTGATTAACTTCTGCCCTTCCTGGTGGAGAGGGGAGTGGGGACCCATTTATAAATTTATATCCTGCTTCTAGGCAGATGGGGAGGGCAGAGAGCTTGCCCCGTGTCTCTTCTTTTCAATTGCTTTTAGCTCAAAAGACTCTTTATGCCAAAGTGACATATCCTGGGGTCCCATAGTCTGTTCCCCTCCACTGGACTGAGGAGAGGGAAACACCCCGGGAAGAGGGGATTGGCTAAGTAAAGGCCCAAAAGGCAACGCATTTCAGAATACCTGAGCGGTTCGGTCAGAGCTGTAGAGATGGAGGTTATTAACCGCGTCCCACACTTTCTTCGTTCTAGCCAGCAGAAGAGAGAGACACGAAGCCAAAAAGTCCGCAGAACAGCAGCTTCATTCATGGTGTTCTGAGAAATGCCAAAGCTCGGGACCCTGCTGTAAAACTAGGGAACTGTCAGGGGCCCAACCTGAGGGGAGCGCGCCTCTCCTGAGGTGCAAATTCATGCCCAGGGGTTCTTTTGAGGAGTCGGGGGTCCAGAGAAGAGGCTGGGGTGCACTTACATGCCCCTCGCTGTGCGTGGAAGGTTTTAGGTCTGGGCCCAAATAGTCACAAACAGGCAGGACAGCCGATAAGGTCGCCAGACTGTGCACCGCAGATGGGCCAGGAAATGGAGGGGAGCCGAGACCCTTCCCGGTGGCTGGCGTCCAACGCAGGCGGCCCCAGGGAGACACGGAGAAAAGGGATGTGGTGGAGGAAGCATAGCAAGATAGACGTGATGAAGGGAAGGCGTTTGTGATGGAAGAGACCAGAAATGTTTGTTGATGTCTCCGTATCTGTGAACAGCGGCGGGAACACAGACAGA
Organism: Lontra canadensis; assembly: GCF_010015895.1. Lineage (NCBI taxonomy): Eukaryota > Metazoa > Chordata > Mammalia > Carnivora > Mustelidae > Lontra > Lontra canadensis. The sequence goes on along the minus strand of NW_022631141.1, from coordinate 1,734,461 downwards.
AGCGTTTGCCCCTCCGGAAGCGCCAGCAGAGAGCTCCGCGAAGGGTCTGAGACCACAGTGACTTACGCTTGTGCTTTTCTACCAGTCGTCTTGGTCACAGTCCTTGGGAACTCAACCCCACCCAGAGCTGGTTGACCTGCTCCCTCTCGGTAGGCATCAGCCACCCCGGGAAGTTGAAAGTCCTTAGAACTTCAGGGCAGTGCCGGTCTCCTCTCCCCGCTGAACAAAGGAATTAGAAATTAATCATATAGACAGGACTCATCTAGTCTTGAAAACACCTGCCCTTCATGTCCCCTTGATCAGTGGGAAGGTGACCCATTAGGGCTGACCCCCATTCAGCATTGCTTCTGACTCCTGTGAAAATACTGAGCTACAGATTCAAAGTGAATCTTTCCTTATTTTGCAATTGAAAATTGGAGTCAGGCAGGCAAAAAAAAAAAAAAATCAAAAAGAGAGATTAAAAAGGTATGGAGCCATCTCTGGAAGAGAGAAACATATGAATAAGTAATCAAGTAATCATTGCTGCTGGGCTGGGTCCTGCTGATGGCTTCCTGATTGGTCTCTCTACCTCCTGTCTCCCTTCCCTTCCGTCTGTCCAGAGCACAACTGCCTGCTAAAGGAAAGCTGTGATCACATCATTTTCCAGCTGAAGACTTGTGAATGACTTCCAATTTCCTGTGAATCTCATGTCCAAACACCTCACTCTGGTCCTGAGAGTCTTCCGCATCCTGATCCCAAGCTCACGTTCTAGCCAGTTCTCTCTTCTCCGTATGCATTCTTCATTCCAGACAAACAGCCTTATTCCCTGATGACCCAGCTATCTCAGGATTTTCCGCCTCTCATCCCTGCTATTTTATTTTCGTATCTGTGTCTATACCTCTCCTCAAAAACCCAAGCCCTCCGCAGTCAAAGCATATCCAATGTCAAAGCTACTACCTGTCCTTAGCTCATTTCCCTCCATTAGGCACTCAGATTGTCAGTCTTTATCAACACTGTGGTTGAAATTTTCAAGGAAAAAGTAATGAACACACATCCCAGATACTTTGGGAACTATATAGAATAGTAATGAAGAAAAAAAGAAAAGAAAAACACCAGTAGTTCCCATCACCCAAATATAACCTCTATGAATATTTTGATGTCTTTCTTTCCAGTCTTTTTTTTAATTGATAACAATCTTTGCACACGTGTCACTGTCTCTCCTGGAGGGTAGGGAGCGGCTTATTCCTGAAGGTCTATCAAAGGTATTGTTGTAAGTAGGCCTGTCTCAAGAGGTTTAATGGAGCTGAGGCAACACATATTCACGGAGTTCCCATGATGCATCTCAGTTTGGAGTAAAAACAGTAAAAAGCAATCCCCAGAGATGCACAAAGACAAGATGTACTAACAGCCCATTGCCTGGGTGTTTCCAGACTTAAGGCCTGAGAGAGCTGCAGTCATACCAATGGGCCTGAGCTGTTTTGGTCCAGGACTGGATGGGCATTGGAGGAGCAGACGTGAGGATGGAATGGTGGGAGCCATTGTTGGGGTCAGAGGTCAGCAGACTGTGGACTGGAAGCCGGCATTCTCATTGTGAAGTCTGTCTTTTCAGCCTCAAGGAGCATAGGGTTGCCTCAGTAACAGCCCGAACTTAGCAGTTCTTATGTCGAACTACGTAACTGTGACATGGTTTGGATCCTCCATTTCTCGAGAGGAAAGTTTGCAGCTTGGAAAGCCTTGGGGCTTCCTCCTAAGTGCAAAAAGGTCTTTGGGGTCCTGACATTCTAACACTCTCAGGATCTTTCCCAAGTCTCTAGAGCTTTCCAGGTTTTGAAGACACTCCAAAGCCATACCTTTGATTGTTTGAGGTTTTCTGTACAGGACAGAAGAGCTGTGAATGAGAAACACTCAAGTTCACATCTGTGTATTATCTGTGAGACTAGGACACACATTTCAACCGCCCAAGCTGCTGTTTCTTCATGTGCAAAGTGGGAAAGACCCACCTGTATCCCAGAGCTGCTCAAGGATTACCTGTAGGGTGTCTGGGTTTGAGGACCAGTTTGCATACAGCAGACGGAACTGTTATGAGGACTGTTAGCATTACAGTGTCTTTGGAGGGTTAGGATGAAATTAAGTGGTCCAAGGTTAAGAGGTGTTGTGCCTTAGTCCATCTGCACTGCTATAACAGAATACCATAGCCTGGATGACTTTTTAAAAAGTGATTTTTCAGTCTCGGAAGCTAGGAAGCCCTCTGATGAGGACTCATTTCCTGGTTCATGGCTGCTGTCTTTTGCTATAACCTCACATGGCAGAAGGGTGAGGGAGCTCTCAGGAAGCCTTTGATAAGGCACAAAACGCTTTCGTGACTGAATCATCTCCCAGAGGCCCCAGGACCATCACATTGGGGATTAGCTTGCAAGATATGAACTTGGGGGTGGAGCAACAGTGAGCGTACAGTCTTCTAAACCAGATGAACGCTGGGGAGATCATCATTTTTTCCCCCTGAAATGCTCAAACTGGCTATTTTTATGAAGAGAAAAAGTCTGTAAGCCTCCTAGTATTTTCAGCTCTACAATAAATATCTCTAGAACAGACAAGAAAGATATGAATTCGTAATAGAAACTTACTTCATTTAATCATGAAGATAGCCTCAATAGGAAAGTTTTTTTTTAATTGTTACAAAATATTTATAAATGCAAAGTCTTGACCAAAAAAATCATTTCTGAAGGAAAATCACGGTCATAAAGGCAGAGCTCTAAATTCAAATTTCAGGCCAGTACCTAATTTTTTATTGAATGAGTTACAAAAAACAACTATAAATGATCCATTTTCTTCTGTGCCTTTTATAAGAGCCTCCCTGTGTAACAAAAACATACGCTATCATCAATATGAAAATAAAATGGTTATTTCAAAACCCACGTTGCAGGCAGAATGACAAAGATGTTGTTTCCTGTGCCCCCCAGTTTCCTTTTGGAATCATCCACTACCCTGACTCCCACTTGTCTCACCTCTCTGCCCAGAAGGTTCTTTCCTCACAAACGAAAACCACTAGCAGATCTCTCATGCAGGCCAGGCTTAAATTCTCTGATTAATTCGGTCACTCATTTATTCTACATGCATTCTTGCGGCTCTCCAAGAGATGTCTATGTGTCTGTTTTTATGCCAGTACCATGCTGTCTTGGTGATCACAGCTTTGTAGTAAAGCTTGAAATCAGGTAACGTGATGCCACCAGTTTTATTTTTGTTTTTCAACATTTCCTTAGCGATTTGGGGTCTCTTCTGATTCCATACAAATTTTTGGATTATTTGCTCCAGCTCTTTGAAAAATACCGGTGGAATTTTGATCGGAATGGCATTAAAAGTATAGATTGCTCTAGGCAATATAGACATTTTAACAATGTTTATTCTTCCAATCCAAGAGCATGGAATGGTCTTCCATCTTTTTGTGTCTTCTTCAATTTCTTTCATGAGTGTTCTGTAGTTCCTTTAGTACAGATCCTTTACCTCTTTGGTTAGGTTTATTCCCAGGTATCTTATGGATCTTGGTGCTATAGTAAATGGAATCAGTTCTCTAATTTCCCTTTCTGTATTTTCATTGTTAGTGTATAAGAAAGCCACTGATTTCTGTACATTGACTTTGTATCCTGCCACGTTACTGAATTGTTGTATGAGTTCTAGTAGTTTGGGGGTGGAGTCTTTTGGGTTTTCCATATAAAGAATCATGTCATCTGCGAAGAGAGAGAGTTTGACTTCCTCATTGCCAATTTGGATACCTTTTATTTCTCTTTGTTGTCTGATTGCTGTTGCTAGGACTTCTAACATTATGTTGAACAAGAGTGGTGAGAGTGGGCATCCTTGTCGTGTTCCTGATCTCAACAGGAAGGCTGCAAGCTTTTTCCCATTGAGGATGATATTTGCTGTGGGTCTTTCATAGATAGATTTTATGAAGTTCAGGAATGTTCCCTCTATCCCTATACTTTGAAGTGTTTTAATCAGGAACGGATGCTGGATTTTGTCAAATGCTTTTTCTGCATCAATTGAGAGGACCATGTGGTTCTTCTCTCTTCTCTTATTAATTTGTTCTATCAGATTGATTGATTTGCGAATGTTGAACCATCCTTGTAGCCCAGGAATGAATCCCATCTGGTCATGGTGGATAATCTTTTTAATGTGCTGTTGGATCCTGTTTGCTAGGATCTTGTTGAGAATCTTAGCATCCATATTCATCACTGATATTGGTCTGAAATTCTCCTTTTTGGTAGGGTCTTTGCCTGGTTTGGGGATCAGGGTAATGCTGGCTTCATAGAAAGAGTCTGGAAATTTTCCTTCTGCTTCAATTTTTTGAAACAGCTTCAGGAGAATAGGTGTTATTTCTTCTTTGAAAGTTTGGTAGAATTCCCCAGGGAATCCGTCAGGTCCTGGGCTCTTGTTTTTTGGGAGGTTTTTGATCACTGCTTCAATCTCGTTACTAGATATCGGTCTATTCAGGTTGTCACTTTCTTCCTGGTTCAATTTTGGGAGTTTATAGTTTTCCAGGAATGCATCCATTTCATCTAGGTTGCTTAGCTTATTGGCATATAACTGTTGACAATAACTTCTGATGAATGTTTCTACTTCCTTGGTGTTAGTTGTGATCTCTCCCTTTTCATGCATAATCTTATGAATTTGGGCTTTCTCTCTTTTCTTTTGGATTAGTGTGGCCAATGGTTTATCGATCTTATTGATTCTTTCAAAAAACCAGCTTCTAGTTTCATTGATACGTTCTACTGTATCTCTGGTTTCTACCTCATTGATCTCAGCTCTAATCTTGATTATTTCCCTTCTTATGTGTGGAGTTGGTTTGATTTGTTGTTGATTCTCCAGTTCTTTAAGGTGTAGAGACAGCTGGTGTGCTCTGGATTTTTCAGTTTTTTTGAGGGAGGTTTGGATGGCTATGTATTTCCCCCTTAGGACCGCCTTAACCAAAGGCATTTCAGACTTAAACCCACAGAGCATCATCTAGACCTCATGAAGCCTCCCAGTTCGAAGAAAATGATTCTTAATCAAGCATTTGTGTTAGAACCACCTAAGGAATTTTTTTTTTTTAATATAGGTGCTCAGAACTTCCCCTAGACTGGCCAAATCAGAGTCTCAGGGAAAGGGTGGGCAAAACTCTTATTTATAAAAGCTCCTCAGTGGATGTGGATGTGCTGCCCTGTGAAGAACTATTTCCTTTGATAAGAATGCTTAATCTCTCAGCCGCGCGGCAGAATGTGCACTGTTGTCTGAGATGCCATCCCTAACTTCACATGGGCTGCTCGTCGCACCCTCCGTAGCACTGATTCTCCAGAGCTGCTCTTCACAGCACTCATGTCGGGGGCTGACGGTTCTTGTTAGCGGGAGACAGAAGCGCTCAAAGACAATGACAAGCCTTCATCATATTCTGTCTGCTATCCCGCATCACTTATGGGAACGGCATGCGTTCGTGAACGTCCCTGAATGAATTAATGTTCAGGAAGTTCCTGGAACACCCTAGGGACACCTGCTGTGTACCCAGCACATAGTCGGATGAGCTGAGGTGAGGTGTGGCAGGGCACTTTGTAAAATGTGATACACCAGGAAGTTTCACGACATCGTATCAAACCACGGAACCTGCTTCTTAATTCCGTTAAGCAGCTCAGTAGGCTCTGGTGTTCCTACCCTTGAAGTCACACTTTGCATGAAGGTCAATATATTTAAGCCCCATGAAAAGAGACCTCTTGATTAATTAGTTTTCTTAATTCCACACTACCTACTAATCAAACAGCCCCGGAGTTCGTATCTTCCATTAGTTAATGTTCTGTGTGGAGGCCTTAGGAGAGGGGCCCCTTTAAAAGACAGTATTCAAGTTGTGACATGTTCACGAGAAGGAGAACAAAGCCAGCTCCCTTGCCTCACAGACACCATCCCCACTCACTGCCCCTCTCCTCCGTCAGTAAACCAGATTTCCTTCTGAAGACACCACTGTTCTGAACTTCAGTTAAGGGAACATTTCTTCTGTTTTGCTGTTTAAAACCGTTGTTATGACAGAGAAAACAGACTTCACAGTGCCTGTTTGCTCAGGTGTTAGCAATGAGAATGAGACATTTTATGATAATATTTTGGGAAGGCACCTGCAGCAGCCCCTCTGCCCTGGGGGAGTGCTGGCAGTTTGCTGTTGTTCATGTATATAGTACTGGCTCTCTTTCTCCCTGTTCTCATGGTTATATAACGTCTGTTGTAATTTCTGTAAATCCGGCTTCTTGACACATTTCAGGTGTGAACGGCTCCTTCCTCCTGTCATTTAGATGGTGGTCCCACGTGTTTAAAGGAAAAGGAGAATCTCTGTACAGAATAGATCTCATTATCAGATACGGAGTAAGTGACCATTGGTCCTCCTGGGCCCGCCCCGATCATCTAGGTGTTGGAGGCCTGCCCCCGAGCTTCGTTTCGAGACGTGGGGTATTGGATGGAAGTGTCAGACCGCAGGGAGGTGATGCCACGCTGCCGGTGCGGCTCTGTGTGCTCAGATACTCCAGCTGCTAAGGGGGTTTTCAGGGGCCGATGCCACGGATAATCGTGGATGACCTGCCGTGCGCTGGGTACGTCGGAGGGTGCCGGGGACCAGGTCCAGCTTCCACGGAGAAACTGAAGCCATGGGAGAGTGTCATCGGTGAGGGCGGAAGGCAGATTGTGAGGGACATGCTGACAAGTGCTGTGCGGTCCCCCCGGGGTGGATGGCACGCCCTCCGCCGCTGGAGGCGGCTGCACCCCAGGGGAGGGGAGCACCTCTCCCAGAACTCTCGTGTCCCGCCGTTTGGAGTCCCTATTCCATCCTGGTGAGGTCAGCCAGCAGAAGAAAACACTGGGAATGAGAGAACAGGCACTGTCTTTTCTCTTCATATTTGGAAAAGTGCTACTCCCTTTTTAACTTCCTCACTCCTTAATCTCTTCCTCTATAAGCTCCCCTCCCCGCCACCTTTTTCTTCTCTTTCCCTATCACTCGGCCTGCAGCTACCATAATCTCTTCCCCAGGCAACACCCAAGAATCTCTTCCCTTCCTTGTTTCTCAGCCTGTGGAACTGTCATTGAGCCCCTCCTTTCTTCCCCACATGAGAGAGCTTTCTGGGTCTCATATCCAAATCAATGAGCCTCTCCTCTTCTTCAAACCTTTCCATGGTTTCCCAGGATCTGTGACCACATTCAAACAGACAACAGAGCATTTCCCGTTCCCTAGCTTCAGCCGGGAGGCTCTCTCTGGCTCTCCAGCTGTTCTGATACTCCAGTATTTCCAAGAACCGCCGTGGTGTGCGCCCAGCCTCTGCAGGTTAACGGAGGCTTCTTCTGCTTCGAGAAGGCTCTGGAGTGTGAATGCAGAGTCTGCGGCTGCTCAGGGTAGGGCTGGCCGCGAGAGTTCCTGCTCTCCAAGCCTGAACTTGTCACAGAGGGCACAGAGTGAAGGCCAGAGCCCTTGTCCACACTGTAGCGGGTATGTGCTGGCGCGGGGGCTGACCCACGTGGGGTGTGCAGGATTCTCACAGGCTTTGGATCTTTCAAAACTCCCTCTGAGAGCCACATCTTTGGCTGGGCCTCCTGCACCTCCCCCGCCGGCTGCGACTCCTTCCTCCTGCCTACCCAAGACTTCCCTTCCATATTCTTCCAAAGACTCTCCCAAGACTATAGTCTTCCAATGAGCAGCGACAGCCATTCCCAACACTTGTTGAGGGGTTCATCTAACCCTGTAACTTCACAAAGGCCAGGGTCCCCTTTTATTGATGTCTGTATGCCAGCCCCTTGGCTAAGCCCCGTGCACATTGTTGACACTCATGGTGTAGATTCCAGTGAACGAATTGTTACTGCCAGACTTTTACGATCGTTTCTTTTGTCATTGGCCAGTTCGTTGAAGCCACACAGACAGAAACTGGAAGCAATCGTTCGAAGTCTCCGTACAGCATCCCCGTGTCACGTGTGGCCCATGAAATAAGTGAGATAGGCCCACATTTATACTGCTAGATCGTGTACTTTTCCCTCTAAATGTGTATGTCTTAACCTGTTGGGACATTTGCTCCATCTCATTTCACCTGCTGTCACTGGTTCGGAGAATCAGATGAACCTGTCACAGGGACGTTCTCAGAAGGGGGGGTGTAGGGTGCCTCTCCCTGGGGAGGCTGTGCACGAGCCTATCTATACCTGCTGTTGAGTTTTCACAAAACTGAGCCTCACAGTCTCATTCCCTAAGCCCAGGCGGTCTGGATATGGACAGCTTGTGTTTGGGATAACCAGTCCCAGCCCAGTCTTCTGGCAGCGGTCTTCTCCACCAAACCCTGCAGGTGTCAAGGAGAAGAACCAAAAGATGAGTTCATCCAGGGGCTCCTCCCAACCTTGCCCACCTTGCTTTAGCAGTGGTTCTCAACCAAGGATGATCTCTCCTTCCTCCCCAACCCCAAGACAATATCTGGAAACATTCTTCTTGGTTGTCAGAACTGGCAGGGCGGTGGGGGGAATCCACTGGCATCTAGTAGGCGGAGACCAGGAATGTTGGTCAATATTCTACAATGTACAGGTCACCTCCTTTCCAGACCCCAGCCAAAAATTATCCAGCTCAAAGTGTCAATAGTGCTGAGTTTAAGGAATTCTACTTTAAGCCTTTTCTACACATTTTCCTGCCCAAAGTTACCCTTGTGATTTCCTGGAGTATTTTAGAGACAGGACTGTGAGGAAAAAGGGAACAGCAGGGGACCTGTTGTGACTTAAACAAAAAGGCAGGAAGGGGGGGGTGTGATGTGAGAGGAAGTCAAGGAGATTTTCACAAACCACAACCTCCTTTCATCGTTTCTTCATTTATATGACCCTCTTGAGTGTGAGCATGCTTTATGCCCTGTTTTCACACCATGAATATCCCCAAAGTGGACAGTACACCTGAAACTGATATAGCTAAGAACCCAGATGTGTGGTAAGCATTACAACTCGTGTTCTTTGCTCCTCTAATATTTATGAAGTAAGAAACAGTTTTACTGTGGGAGAATGCCTTAATAGAGTTAAATGGATCTTACACTTGAGATGGAATATTGACACAAAGATAATGTGCTAGGTTCTCATTCCTTTGGCAAATATTTGAAATTTACAATAATTTTTTACCTAGCCAAGGATCTTTTGAGAGGTAAATATGTATGTAATATAACTGAGATTAGCGTAAACGATTAAGTAGCTATTTTCAATGTGTCAAAGGTACCAGATACCTCTTCTTTCTAATCCATTGCCTATCCATTCCCCATAAATTTTCATGTAAGAGAAGATTAGATAATAAAAGCCCATAAGCAAAAGGATTAGGGTTTAATAAAACATGCAAAAGTGTCATATTCGTAAATGGCTAAAGGAGAAGATACTACTACCAGATTGACATCAATAAATAAAATAAGAATATTCCTCTCTGCTCTCTCATCGGCTTTCAGAGGCAATGAGTTTATGACTAGATGTATGCACTTCCAAGTACATTGTAAAGTGGATTAAAATTCCATCTGGTTTATTGCTTTTTCCTCCGAGCGGTTTCCTTATAGAGAGCTCAGGATATTAACGTATAAGTGTAATTTTCATAAAATACAATCCAAGCAAACCAAAGGGTTTACAAACTAGAGGCCTTTTAGAAAAATAAAATCAAAAGCAATTGAAATCATAAACATAAAATGAAAGCTGGGACAGAAATATATTCACAACAGAAGACAGATGCTCGGCGAAGACACATAATACTTCTAGAAGCACAAACAGGAAGCCCGAGTGGGTCATTCCTTGTACCGTCTGTCACGGCGGTCAGGGGATTTCTTTCCAAAGGTGTATCTTTGAATACTTTGTCCACTCTGGTGTGAAATGACTTACAGGATGGCTTTTCCACTATTTCCACTGTGAGGCCATTCCACAATTTAATAGATATCACTACTGGGAAAACTTTGTAGATAGGGAGCCTACATTCTCTGTTATTCAATTTCATGCCCTGGCTTCTAGTTATTGCCCCCAGGGAACACTGTAAATAGTTCTTTCCCTTCATGGTGATGCATTTTGAGTTCTTGGGAATTTGTATCCCCCTAAGTAACACTCCGAAAAATTTTATACATAGTGTACATTAAGTACTTAATTCCTTTGTCGATGAAAAATATATTTAGTTTTTATAATCTTGTCTCACGAATCGTTTTCCTCAGTCTGTTAATCAATCTGCTCTTCCCTGAATTCCCACGTTTGTCAGCATCTTATATTAAACTACTCACAAAATGATCTGGTAACCTGATTCCCGTCTTATCAATGCACTGCGCATATCCAGCCATTGATTCCTAGTTTCAAACAGCAACGTTCCTGTGTTTTGGCACCTTTGAAAGAGCTCAACGGTTCCCTCCATAGCTTTGTCTCACTTGCTGTTTTTCACAGTGGAAGTCTCTCCTTTGAAATTTCAGAGAAAGTAGCTACAATTCTAGATTCAGTGATACCAAAAAAGTCTTAACTACTTTTTGTAAAGACTCATCTATTCCATATTCCATACAATAGTGACATGGCATCAGGGATCGATATCTACAGGTGATTTCACTAGGGTCTGTGTTCTTCCAAGTTTTAGATGTTCTATATTGAATGTAATAGTAACATTTCTGTATAAAAATGTCTGAAGGACACTGTTAACTCTTCCCCCTACAAGGAACCTGTCCATGTACATGATACAAGTTAGTGAAGTTACTGAAGGACTTTTGTCAGGTAAACAGACATTTTTATTCTGTTTCTTTCAAATTGATTAAGCATGATCATCTATGACAGGGAAGCTCTCCTTTTAAATTCTTAAGACTTTTTTACTTTTTAACACCAATGTTTCCTCTTTTGTGAGATGATCTTGCCTTTTGGCAATATTTCAATTTTAGAGTTCTCAAGTTCCAGAATTAACATTGTTTTGAAAAGCAGTCATTGTTTTTCCTCTCTGTTTTATTGCTACCTGAATCTATATATTTTTTTGCCCTAAAAGAAACCAATTATATGTAGTGGATAAATTTTCAAAAAGACCTTGCCCCAGAGTTAAATCTGTGAAAACCTTTGCAATATCTTGAATTTCAATCCTAAAAGCTCCTGAAGGAGTATCTCTAATATCAAAGGACAGAAATAGCGAGAAAATATTTTCACATGGCCTTAAAGTAATTGAATTAGTCACCTGCTACCCCGCCTTCAGAGTGTTCATGTTAAGGGCAATACCTCAATAGTGTACTAAGAAGAAAAACATTTTTGAAGATAAACTAAATGCCAGCAGTTGTCTCCCTGCCAGGAAAGTGACTTTGGAGAAACTTTACTTGACTCACATTTAGAAATGCTTATGAACAGAAATAATTACTAACCCATAAGCCAACATCTAACTTTAAGCCACCTTTATGAATAAAAATAGCTTAGGGGTGCCCGGGTGGCTCAGTGGGTTAAAGCCTCAGCCTTCGGCTCAGGTCATGATCTCAGGGTCCCAGGATCGAGCCCCGCATCGGGCTCTCTGCTCCGCGGGGAGCCTGCTTCCTCCTCTCTCTCTGCCTGCTTCTCTGCCTACTTGTGATCTCCGTCTGTCAAATAAATAAATAAAATCTTTAAAAAAAAATAGCGTGAAAGTGAGTTGGCCACTTGCAAATATGATCTTTAAACTTACTAACCAAATTCCCATCTCATTGATAATGGATCTTCATGAAGGATTTGTAGAAGGACAAGTGTCGCATCATGCCTTTGGAACTCAGGTATTTTTCAAGTCTTTATGGAGAGCCTGATATGTTCCAGGAACTGTATTAGCTCCTGTGGATGCGTGAAAGTTCATGAAAAGCACACTGTAGGTCTTTGTATACTCTGGGAACACAGAGGAGGCATCCACTACGAATCAGACCCACTAGGGCTTCTCAAAAGAAGTGATTTCATTTGTGTTCTAAACAATAAGGCAGAGTTTACTAAAGGGAAAGGGTTGGGAGAACATTCCAAGCAAAGAGAGTGGCCTCTGCAGATTTACAAGGGCGGAAAAAGCAAGAGATAATTCTGAGAGCCCAGAGAAATATGAGTAACTCCTTGGAAATCATGGAGGAGAGTAAGAGGGAACCAGAGACTGAGGTTTTGATGTCCTCATCAAAGGATGTTCGACGAGCTACTGAGAACCTCTTGGAGCTTGCGTGGGTGGAGGAGCGCTTTTTGTTCTGATTTTGCTTTTGGAGACCAACATGACAGACCAGTGGAGGTTAGATTATAGTCGGACACAAATAGACAAGAGCTATTTAGGGAGCTACCACAGAAATCCACACGAGTTTTGATGAAATTCTGACTTAAAACTTAGGGTGAAGACATGGTTTTGAAGGATTAAGAAATTATGATCCGAGGAATTTCGTGACTAAGTGGAGCGTGTTTCAGCAGACACTGCAGCATATAGTGTACAACGGGTGAAGATGATTGTGGTTTTCTAGGAAAGGGGGCACAGGACAATGAACAGGTTTTGCGGGAATGTTGCTGAGTGCCATTTTGGACATGATGAGTTTGAAGAGCATATGGGACATCTGCTGGGGTGGTGGCTAGAGGGAATGTGGCAGAATGATCTAATTCTCAGCAAAGATTTCTTGGCCTGATATAGGGAGTTAGGCAAATTCATGTACATATGAGTGCTGATGCCAGGAAATTCAGTGAGTTTACCCAAATACCAAGCATCAAGTATCAGAATCCTGGAAAACACTGAAATTTAAAAAGACATTAAAAGACAGGGATCCAGAGAATTACTACGTGGAGAAGTAAAAGGAGAGTACCAGAACGTCATACCACGAACGCCAAGGGCAGCAATGATTACGGAGGGCAGCTTCAACAACGCTGAATGTTAGAAAGGTTTCAGGTAAAACAAAGGCTGTAGAAAGGGTTCATTGGTTTTGGAAACTCAAAAACTATTAAAACTATTAACAAGACTGTTTTCATTGGAACAAGAACCAGGCTGGCATGGGATGAAGGGCGGACCAAAATTGCAGGCACACCCAGTGCAAACTATTATTTCAAAAAAGCTTGAGTGTGAAGGGATGTGAATTTCAACAAATGATACCTAGAGAGGAGGTTTGAATCAGGAAGATACTTCTAAGATAGTAAAGAGACTCGAGCATTTTTTATAGGTTGGATGGACAGATAACTAGAGGAAAGAGGTGTGGAGATATAAGAAAGAAAGGCAACCCAGGGTGCTGGGTGTGTAATTGTCCTCCAGCAGATATCCAGATGAAAGTGTCCGGATGTTGAGGAATGATGGGATTGTTCCAGAGGAGGCCTTGGCAGCATGGGGCCCTGGGACAGCTCAGTGGTGGGGGCGTACTGATAAGAGAGGATGGGAAGTGATGGACCATGTGGCCTCTAAGATCACAGAAGGCTGATAACTTGGGTGGATGTGGAGGTACTGAGTGTCTGGAGGGCTCACTGAGGTTAAAGACAGAGGGACAGCAGCAAGAACTCAAGAGCGTGAGATTACGGAGCTCATGGTGAGAGTGCATGGTGCCTTTAAAAATTTGGATGTAGAAGGGGCTGCTGGAGTGGAGGCACCAAAGACATGAGTCAAAGGACCGCAGATCAAGGGTATTTGCCGTGCTGCCGGCATGGACTCTGGCATCATCCTGGTGATGGCATCAAGAGGAGAGGACAAATACTGAAATGCAGATGCCGCCATACTTGGCGAATGTGGGGAAGTGCCCACGACTTCAGAAGGAACGTCATAGCAAAACCTGAGAAGAAGAAGATTAATATATCATTATTTTTTAAGATTTTATTTATTTATTTGACACAGAGAGAGATCACAAGTAGGCAGAGAGGCCACAGAGAGAGGGGGAAGCAGGCTCCCCACTGAGCAGAGAGCTCAATGCGGGGCTCGATCCAAGGACCCTGAGATCATGACCTGAGCCGAAGGCAGAGGCTTAACCCACTGAGCCACCCAGGTGCCCCGAAGATTAATGTATTATTAACAATAGCTGTGTGTCCTGAGTCTCAGAGGAGGTGACTGTGTATGTGTCCTTTTATGTGCCCTCAGTGTCTTTCGAAGAATGTGGTAGAACCAGTAGTGTGGATGGCCTCCGATGGGCATTCTCTAACGGAGATGTGGGGCCTTGGGAATGTGTTGTATGAAAAATATCAACGATTTGTAAGTACCAGAATGGAGGCCAACGGAAGGTGGCCACATTTCCCAGCCTGGCAGGCATTTCAGAGCCGCCGCTCTCCTGTCAGCCCAGAAGGAATGCAGTCTTCAGAGGGAAGCAAGAGGGCGATCCGTGAAGACGGCTGGGGCACTGGGGTGTTGGTCCACACAAGCTGCCCGTCGCCTCTCAGAAGCCATCTCCTGCTGACGGGCGCCATTTTGAAATTAATCTACTCAGTAGTTTCTAGATTGAAAACACTCCACCAGTGTCAGAAATCCAATTTAAAGCTTCCATTTATTTGGGAAGAGAAGGTGAAGCCCAGGTTAAAACAGCTCCCAGTTGGCAGAGGACAACGTGGTGCTCTCTTGAGGGCAAAGGTTCTTGTTAACTTGTAGTCTTATTTTCTATAAAAGTTTACAGCTTTTTGGTTGTTGCTCCTACTGCTCTTAAAAGAATAGTGTCTTCCACTTAACGGGAGGGTGAAGGGTGTTGTCGTTGCTGTTTATTCTGATGAAATCGGAGATGCACCTCGGCTGAGCAGCGAGGGGCGCGGCAGACAAGGGGCTGCGGGAGGAGGACGCGAGCCGTGGAAGGCCGCAGAGCACAGATCCTGCACGCAGCTGCGTGGGGCGCTGTGCTTAAAGAGGCATTGTGGTGCCTTGAGCAGCCTGTCGTGCCTCCTCTCTCCCTCCCCCGTCTGTCCCCCAGACCGCAGTAGGAAACATCCTACACGGAGCTGCGAATACAGTGATTCTCACTGCATGCCTTTCGCCTGACCCAAATCGTTTTTGGCTTCCGCGTATCACCTACTGTCACATAGTTCTTTCTCCGCATCATAAGGAAACAGGCGACATCTCCCCTCACTTTCCTGTTCTGAGAAGAGCCAAGTGCTAAAGGCAGGAGCCGGCAGCACTGCCCAAGCTGTCCGCATGCCCGCACTGTCCACGCTGCCCACAGTGTCCGCGCTGTCCGCACTGCCCGCGCTGTCCACACTGCTCGCACTGTCCACACTGCCCGCACTGTCCACACTGCCCACAGTGTCCGCGCTGTCCGCACTGCCCGCGCTGTCCACACTGCTCGCACTGTCCACACTGCCCACAGTGTCCGCACTGTCCACACTGCCCGCGCTGTCCACACTGCTCGCACTGTCCACACTGTCCGCACTGCCCGTGCTGTCCGCACTGTCCACATTGCCCGCACTGTCCGCATGCCCACACTGTCCGCATGCCCGCACTGCCCGCACTGTCTGCACTCTCCACTTTGTCCATACTGCCCGCACTGTCCACACTGTCCATACTGCCCGCACTGCCCACACTGTCCGCACTGCCCACAGTGTCCGTGCTGTCCGCATGCCCGCACTGCACGCACTGTCCATACTGCCCGCACTGCCCACATGCCCGCACTGCCCAATCAGGGCCTGGGGAAGATTCCCGGCGGCGGGGGGGGGGGGGATGAGTGTCGGGGCCACGGTGGGGGGGGATGCCTTCTCTCCTCCAGCGAGAGTATCAAGAAGCCGTGAAATGTCAGGATTCTCGTGTTCTTCCCTAGACTGAGGAGGACTCCTTTAAACGTGTCTGTCAGGATGACAGGAGGTCACCAAAGACTTCTTGAAAGGGCAGTGAATTTCACATTAGGGTTGAGACTACTATGGTCAGCATTTGGATACGGTAGATGGTGTGAGTGGGATCATGAGCTCGACCCAGCTCCCCTCCCACCGCCCCGCTTCCTGCCATGGGTACCAGGCTCTTCTCTGCCCAAAGACAGGGGCTTTGGGTTTCAGTGACATTATTTCTACCCATAAGCATTCCATTAACGTAGCAGGTGTACACAACAGTTGTGCAAAACTTTGCATCCAATTCAAATAAAATCTGAGGGGGATTTTGCAAGTATTGGATTTTTGTTTTTGTTTTGTTTTGTTTTTTGGATTTTTGTTTTGTTTTTTGGATTTGTTTTAAAGTAGTGCTTCCATAGCCAGAAATAAAGGCTGTCATTTTTGATGATTAGAAAAAAGTTGTTGCATTTTGCAGGACTATGAACTATGACCCCTAATGTCCTTCCTAACTTGATGCTTCACATGAAAGGAGAGCTAATGTGCTTACATAGTATGTGTCTCCTGTGTATTCAAAAGCTGGCTTTCATACACCGTTGTTAGAGTCATCCTAAATGACAAAAAGTTTCTTCTGGCTTCTTCCACGTCAGCTGCAGAGAGAGCAGAGTAAATGCAGTTCCGTGTCTGTGTATCAAGACTTGTGTATCATTTCATATAAAAAAGGTCTTCTTTTACAGAGGATTTATTTTAAATGCCAGTGATTTTTCCTGGAGGGAACTGATATTGGGACAAGAAATAGTGTTTTGCAAACACATCTAGTATGAGATTACTTCTCTCTTCATTCCTCCGCTCTGTGGACTATTTCTACCTTTTTGAAATATAAATATAAATATTACCGAGATAACACCAGGGGACGTGTTACGAGAAGTGAACACTGGGCTGCACTATCTTCTGGAGCAGAACACAGCCTGGGATGAACTTGGAGGTAGCACCCGGGTTCAGGGTGAACACACACCTCACGCCCGCCCTGGGCCAGGAGTACCGCTGCGTCCGGCTGTCTTCCGAGTGGGCTCCACCGGCTCCCTGTATGCATCACAGGGGACAACCACTGACCGACCCAGGGTGGCCAGTTGCCTCTGAAAGCAAGATGATTTTCCTTCGCTTCTCCAGCACTGACAGAATTGGGCCAGACTTGAGCGGCTATTGGAAGGGTACCCTAGAGGAGGCCACTGGTGAATTGGGGGAAGAAGACAATGAGTGACCAGAAATCACTCCGGATGTCTGCAGAGCTATTTAGAGAAGGCGTCTCATTTCTGAAAGCTCGTGCTAGAATGGGAAACAGCTTTGACGAGGCATCAGGAGACGCCAGCTCTCGTTCTGGCTTTCTCAGGAGTTTGGGGTGCCCCCATGAGAAAACAATTGCTTTGGACACTTACTCCTGAGATAGTCAGGGTTTGCCGAGTTATACCGCACTAACAACAAGCCTGAAATGGCAGTGGCTTACAATAGCAAAGGTTGGTTTCCCAGTCATGTTTCATGTAAGTTCCTAATCCCCAGCCACAGGCTCCTTGTAGCCTCCCCATTTGGGAGACGTCCCCATCAGGGACGCACAGCAGAGGGAAAAGAGCGATGGCAGAACCACACAATGTGTTTCAAAGCTTCTCCCCTTCAGCTGGTGAAAGCAAGCCACATGGCCAAGCCTGCCTTCAAGGGAGCAGGAAATATGCCCCTCCCATAAGGAGGGCAACAGCAGAAGCCCTGAGAAGATGAACAGGGACAACTCCGTGCCTAGAAGCTGAAGGCATTGGGCGGTGATTTGCAAAGTTATGAGTTACAAGTTATTAATTTGTAAGTTACAAATAGCAATAACCAGTTTGGACATAGACGGGGGTTTTTACCTTTTTATTTATTTGAGAGAAAGAAAGAGAGAGCATGAGCAGGGGGAGCAGCAAAGGGAGAAGCAGGCTCCCCACTGAGCAGGGAGCTGGACATGGGGCCCAATCCCAGGACCCTGATATCGATCGTGACCTGAGCTGAAGGCAGACGCCTAACCAGCCAAGCCACCCAGGCACCCTGTGGACCTAGAGAGGTTTCACCAAAAGATAGGAGATGGTATGAATTAGTGGTCTGCTTATGCATGCCTAGTTTTTGTCTTTAAATTCCTTCAACTGTTTTAAAACAAGTTCTTGCCCTTTTGAAATGTTTTGTTTGCTAATGTGCAGAATGCATGAATAACAGTCCTTTGCATGTGTGTAGTGACTTAGAGTGGGGAAAATACTTATGCATACATCTGTTCCTGGGTCCTCTGGTCTCACGTGACCAAACTGACCATGTTTGGTTTGTTGGCTCTGTTTTTCCAGTGCCTAGAACAGTCTAGCACTCAGTAATTTCCTGGAGGGTGGGGTAGAACTCCTTTTGTAGGGAGACTATTGGAGTTAGTTAAGGGGCCAGGAGGAGTGTTCCATCCTGTAGGAAAAAGTCCAAGAAGACACAGCCCCCTGCCCAGTCGTTGCAGAAAAGCCCGGTCAGGAAATCTCCCCTGAGAAGATGCAAACTGTTACTTTATCGAACATATCATGCCCATACCCAGCCCACCGGGCGGTGGAAAGAGATTGAAATGAGATGAGGATGTTAAGTCTTCCTGAAAATTTCAAAATCTCCGTGCCCACCTTAGGTGAAGAAAGGCCAGGCCATTGTAGTCTGGATGGATCAACGTTTTTTCAGTGTTTTTCCAAGAAAAGGAATATGCAAATGTGTGATGTCTAAGCCTTTCTAGAACAGCATTCCATATGATGATCTCTTAAATATCCAGAACATTCCTTTAAGATAGAAATTACTGGTACATCCATGCTTGGGTAAGAATATTGAGGCACAGAGAACCTAAGTCCTTGGTTTTCTCCAGCGGGTCCATGGCGGCCTTCACAAGGGAGCCCCACAGCCCCTCTCGGAATTGGAACATCTTTGCAGAAGGGTTAAAGGAACGTAGCTATTTTTTTCAGCAGAAAAGTAACACATTGGAAAGACCATACTAGTTTTGGAAGGAACGCAGTGAATGTCCGCGTGGGCTAGTTAGTTTCACATGAGTTATCTGATTTAATGCTCAGCTACCCCTGTGGGGAATAAAAAGGGTATTTTGTCCCCATTTTACAAATCAGGACTCTCAAGTGTGGAGCGTTTACCTTGCCCAAGGTCACACAGCCGGTGTTCCATGTGGAATTCGATTCTGAGTGCTCGGTCTCCAAAGCCACTGTGTATGAATCTCCTCTAACTGGCCAAAAATGCTGCCGTCCTTTTCCGGCAAGGGGAATAGCAAAGGAAGCTCAGAGCTCCCCGGGTTTCCTTTAAAGGCACGGGGTCTGCTTTTATTTTGTTTGCTCTTAGAGATCCTCTGATGGGAGCCCTCGAGGGCCATTTGTATCCTAGATCTTTACGGTCCCTGCTGGGTGGAGAGATAGCTTTCAGTAATCCCACCAAATCAGTCCCCCACTGACCGACCTCGGGGGTCATCATAAAGTACTTAAGGATTTCTCATCTGTCGAATCTTCTCATCAGGCAAACATTCAAACTTTTCTTCGAAGAAGAAAGGTAATTTTGTACCCTGCTGAGAAATGAGATAGAACTCAATTGTATTTGAGGATGCTATAATCATTTTAGGGATTTAATTACCAGAATAAAAGAAGGACTCTTAATTCTAAGGTTTCCTTAGAAGATTATGGACATTCCAGAAAGGGTTTCCAAACCAATAGCACCGAATTTCTTGGTTTCAGTTTTTTCAACTGCTCTCATCTCTCAGAAGAGTGAAGCGTTGTTTACTGTGTGTCTTCTAGGGACTCTGTGATGCTGCTTAAGACCACAGAATGCACGCGGACGAAACACTTTCTCTTTTTCCTTGCGTTTGCACACACAGAAAGGGAGGCGTGTGGGGAGGGCAAGAGAGAGGCGGCTCCCTGTGGGGTAGCACGCACTGCGTCCAGAGACCTGGACCCCAGACACCAGCTGGGCCAGTGATACGGACGCTTGACCTTTCGGGAGCTCGGTTTCCTTGTGCTGCAGACAAAGCGTGGTCAGAATGGAAGCTCCCTGAGAGCAGCAACCTTGGTGTTCTTTTCTATATCTCCAGCACTATGAACTGTTAGAAATAGTGGAGTTCTTGGAATGCCTGGTGAATGAATGATTAAATACCACACTCTCCTCCCACCACATGCTCAGTGTGTCATCCACAACTCTCTCATCTGTCCTGCTCCTTCCTTTTCAGCTTCCTTTTCTGTCCGGTGCTTTGGGTGCTGTGCTTAGTAGGTCCCAGCTCATGCCACTCTCTGCCTTTGCGCGTGCTCTCCCCTGACCTGTCCGCTCTCCCGACTGTCTAAAGCCCTGATTCTCAGTGAGGGCCAACTCCAGGGCCGCTTCTTCTGAGACCTTTCCCCAGCCCCCCAGATGGACTTCAGGCATCCCTCCCTGCGGAGACCTGCGGGACTTGGCGTACGGCGCGGGTGGAGCGTTCACTCCTGTAGGACTTGTACCCCCATTGACTTATCCCACAGACGTCAATTCACACTCATACACACACCGGCCAGTCGGCTCGGGTTTATGGCCAGTCCCGTCACTCGCGGCTCACACAACCCCGTGGCTGTTCGTGCTTCCATTTCACTAGTACTTACCCGATGCCTGTTCGTTAACAGATGCTGTCACAGGTACTGGGGCTGAGCTCTGTCAAAGCTACAAGTCCATGAGACCAGTTCACCTGATGGGGAGCCCCTAAGAAAAAGTAAATAACGTTCATGTAAGTTGCTGACATGAAAGGGAGCGAAGAGAGTAGGGAATTAGAACTGATCTGGACGAGGGAGCCCCTCGGGGCTGTTGGACATGTTGCCTGTCTGTGCCTTGCCCGGGGCTTAACACAGTGAGCTCTACCCTGTGGTCATTCAAAAGTCTTGGTCACAGCATGACCAGAACTTTGAACCTAGCGATCTGTTAGCGCTCTTCTGTCTCCAGACTGTGCTGCTGAGATTTAAATGGATATAAGGTGCGTGAAATATCAGGCGTGCTAAAAAAATCCAGATGCAGCGAACGCCTGGGCCAGTCCTTGGGCCTGAGCAGCGAGGCGGTCAGCTCTGACGTCTCCCAGTCCTGTGGAGCAGAGCACCCAGTCACCCAACCCCTCGAGTATTTTCCCTTTGACTGTGGAATGCGTTCTTCTTTTAATTTTTCTGGCCGTGAAAATTACCTTTATAATTATATTTGGCTTAGATGACTGCAGCCACGAATTTGCATTCTCTCAGTACACAGCATGGGATAATACAAAAAAAAAAAAAAAAAAAGACAGCAAGAAGCTGAGGAGAGCCAATCTAGGATTAAAATTTTGCTGTTGCAAAGCCTCGTGCTCTCACGAACGCCACAGAAGACGCTGCTAACGGATGATAACCACACGTCCAGAGGAACTGTAAAGGCCCGTAAACATGAATGGCGAGGACTCAGATTGCGGGGTCTCTCACTTAAACCCCCCTTGCCTTGTTCGGAAGCGATTTTCCCAGCCACGAGGAACACGAGGAAAGAACTGTGTGGATTGTTGACTCCAGGGTCAGGATGAAGTTAAGTGGACAGAAGAGAGCATCGGTTCCCCGGAGGTCTCTTTCCCTGCTTTCACCACGGAGCCTGGTCACCAGATCGAGTTTTTCTTTGTGCAAAGCTTTCCCAGCTGATCAGAATGAATCCCATGACCTGGGGACCTGGGATTCAGCGCCAGCACGCTCCGCGGATGGGCTTGGACAGCAAGCCTGCTTTGGGGACCTGAACCCAGCGACCTGCTTTGATGAGCCGCTAGAGGCACGAGGAGTGGCAGGAGGAACTGTGAGGTCAAGAATGTGCTCGCCTCACCTTCTGTCAAGAGCGATGTGCGGGGGAGGGTGCACTCTTGTTTCAGACTTTACATTCACCAACCTGCGGGTTCCACCCCGGAACTGTGCCCAGAAATCCTTACAGTCAGGCCAAGAGAAAGGCTGGGTTTTGAATTAACGGTTAGTTCATGTCCACAGCCCCACAATATTCACGTGGCTGGTGAATATGCATAGGGACAAAAGGTAATTACCATGGGCGGTCACTCTGTTCCAGCGTAGCGCTGAGGACGTCTAGGGAAAATGTGTCACCAATACACAAAGCCGCCTCCCTAGGCAATATGCATAGTTATTTTCGTTTTTCAGTTTCTCATTTTTCAGTTTCTCGTTTTTCATTTCATTCATTTTTAAAAGAAGGAATAGATTTCTCAGTGCTTTTGACTGACTTGTCCCTGATTCTCCTCTAAGATGTCCCTCTTTACCTTATAACCCTGTCATTTGCTGGATAACGTTTCATGAGCCTTTTCTCCTGGCAGAGTGACAAGTTGTGTTGACTATGGCTTTGCCTCTTAGACTTCAAATGGCATTTTCTCCTTAAAGTTAGGTCTTACTTAGAGGTTTTAATTATTAGTGGAATCATTTGAGTTCATAAAGGGAATGACTTGAGCAAAGGGATTTTGGTGATATGGCCTTCATCTTCATAGTGTTCGTAATTTCCAGATTTTCTAATATTTGTCGTAATATAACTAGCTTTTAGCCAGGATGGAGGTAACCCATTTATACAACACCATCCGAATACAGAGAAACTCAGCAGTTTCTAGGAGTGTGCCTTTCAGCTCCATCCTCCAATCAAAATGAAGTGATTTGTTGAATTTGGAGGGTGCGGTAGTATTTCCTCCCTCAGCGATAGGAAGCGAACAGAAAGCAAAGAGAGTGATCACTCTGTACCAGGAAGTATGCTAAGTGTAAGGAAATGAAAATATGAATAATTCAGGTCAACCCTTCTTCTTTTCATTTCAAACTTGTAATTTTTCTAAGGTAGCAAACTCATCTCCTCAGCCATCCATTTTGTCTGGAGAGTGCAAATATCCTGAAGATTAGCTTAGCAGTACCTAAAGTACCATCTTTAATAATATTCAGGCTGCTGGTGAACCAAACCAAATGTTCTTTTTTGAAACGCTCTTAAGAAATGTCTGAAAACCTTGTACTTAGCACAAATCGAGGGTGTGTGTTTGGCTGATCTAAGGACTCTTGGTGAATGAAAGGATGAGACATTGTAGCAGCCAGGAAAGCATGTGCAGATCCAGCCTCAAGGTCAGGTACCTGCAGAACGTCTTGATGACCAGCTGGCTTCCATGGGCAGGTTCCTCCCGCATCCTCCAAGCTGCAGAAATGGATAAGAGCTGGAAGGCTTTCATGCAGTGCCTGGCATGTCCTCTGTGCTCCCTGAAAGGCAGCTGTTGCTACAAAGTAATTAATCATAGAGTTTTCTTAATCCTAAACAACACTATTGTGTTTATAAGAGCTCTTAACAACATTTAAACCTCCACCTAGGTTTCCAGCAACACGATGAATAAAGACCACTGGCAGTACCTTCTAGATGAAAATTAAATGTTCATTTATCATTTGGTCCTTATGGAGCACAGCAGAAGCTACTAGCACAGTTGTATTTGGCAATTTGTAATTTTCTGTGCAGCTCCTCACTAAGATGTCCTTGTTTGGCTAACACAGAGTTAATTTAATCAGACTTCATGACCGTCCGTCTCTCCTCTCCAGGATCATTGCAGTTTCCTCAGGCTGTCGTCCGCAAATAATAATGGCAGTGGATCATCCTTTTCCTAACTAGACTCACTCTGTCTACAAACACACCTTGAACTCTCTCTAGCTCTGGGCTGTGGCCCTCATGACGCCCTCTTTGAGTCGATGACCTCTTCTCTGTCTGCTGAAGGAAATTTCTTCCTTCCCTGTTGGACTGGTATTTGCTCTAATCTTTGCTTATCTGTTCTAACAACTTCCCAGACTAAGTTTGGTTTAAAGAAATCAGAAACTAACAAGTACAAGAAGTTCCTTGTCTTATAACTTAAGAGGAAAAATGAACTTTCAAAAAAAAAAAAAAACTTTGCATTAGCTTCAAGATTTCATGGGTGATTAGTGGATGAATCCTAGAAGATCTAAATTAAAACATTGTACTTTATAGTCAGTGATGGCTTAAAAAGTTGTGAAACAACCTCTTAAATCAGTGGAAATCTGCAAGTAGGTCTTAACTGTGGGGGCTATTTACAATTAAAGGTATATTTATTTTATTAATATTTTATTTCCAGTCGTAGTTGACTCCTGTCCAGAGCTTCTTGGAGCTCTCAGAATATATGTTACTAATTTCGCAGGCAAATTCTCTGCCTTTGAAAGATGCTCTTTGAAAAAAAAAAAAAAAGGAAAGAAAGAGGTTCTTTGATTCTTGTTCATTATTGATTTTGGAACTCTTGATATCCTTGTACTAAACATTTTTGCCAATAAAAGCTGACCTCCAGCCACGGCCTGTCCCATATTCCTTGTTATAGATCCGATTGGATGATGAGCATGTAATGAAATATACTTGTAAAGGCTTGGTTGGATCACAGAGTTTGATGGAACCAAAGGGTTTTCAATTTTGGCATTATTCCGTAGACACCGAGCCATCGGTGTATCATTATTTGCATGTGCATTGATTGGACTGCATGTCAGAAGTGCAGGTACTAGAGTACCAGGAGTCTTTGCTCTGAAGGATCTCCCCCATAGAGTGATCTCAGGGCCCAGGCCTGCAAGGTCAGCGTCATCTGAGTTTTCCTCCGTGGGTCATGAACGGAGTGTCCGGACAAACGAAGACTCACTTAGGGGACGAACGTTGACGGGGCATTTGTTTGTTATCGTTTTACGAATCCGGACAAACCCCTCTGTGTCTTTCACATTTCCGAAGGAACACCTCGAAGCCTTCACTTAATCAAGAAGCCCAGCTCGACGTAGGAGCGGACTTCATTATTTTATTACCTGCCTCTGAGGAGTGGACAGAAAACATCAAACAGAAGCAGAGTTTTCAAGGTGAAGGAAAATGCTCTGACAAAAGTCCCTCCAAACGTCGCCCCACTAAGTCATCCTTGGTCAGTTAGACATTGTGTTGGGCAAAAGCTTTTTAAAAATCTCTAAGTAAGTGCATACGTTTTGTTTGAAGAGATGGACGGGCACATCCCTCTGAGCAAGAAGACTTTAAGGCTCATCTCCTCACATACTGCACGGTCACCTTGGATGGAGATGAGCAGCCCTCCTCCGGGAGATCAGGGAACAATGATCCTAAATGTTGGGAACGGCGGCCTGGACAGCTGTCTCCAAGACTCCAAAGACAGTTGCTCCCGGCTTCACCGACGGGGCTCGGAGAGGGATTCACGCAGACACCCAGCGCCGGCACCCGGTGACTGACCGCCGATCAGCTTGCCGTGGCAGGGGCGTGAGTGGCTCGTTGACCTGTTAGTGTGTCGTGTACTACCTCCCTCCGCAGCGGCCCCCAGGCGACTGACGGCCAGGAAGGGTTATCTGGCCACAGCCTGTCTGCATGTGAAATCCCCAGTCAAGTCTGTCTTTCATAGTGAAGATTATTATGGAGAATTTTCATGAGCGATAGCGGCATCGTATCCGCAGCTCGATTTCTTTCAGACTGTGAGTCTGTCCTCACACGAGGCAGGCACATGCCTATCGGACACCGAGCTGATGGGTAACGGCGTGTTTTCTTTTAAGACATCAGAAGTTGGTGTTGCGTTAACCGTGTTTTCGGTGGAGCCGAATGTGATGATTCTAGAACAATTCTTCATTGTCCCATCTTTGAACAATTCTCTCTAGTTGGTGAAAATTATTTCTACAAAAATGCTTTTATTTTCCATGGAATTTCCAGGGAATACATGGGTGACAACAAGTCAGTCTAAGGATATAATGTAAGTCTTTAGGGGTAGGTGCTCCACACACTCCAGTCCATTTCTCTTTTCCATTTTTGTTTTAGAAATCATATGGTTTCACTCCTATGAAGGAATAGCGCAGGGGATCATAGGGGAAGAGGGAAAACTGGGAAGAATTCAGAGACGGAGACAAACCGTGAGAGACTCTGGACTCCAGGAAACAAACTGAGGGCTACAGGAGGAAGAGGGGTTGGGAGGGATGGGGTACAGGGTGATGGGCATGAAGGAGGGCACATAATGTGAGGGCACATGAGCCCTGGGCATTATACGCAACTATTGAATCATTAAACACTACATCAAAAACTGATGATGTACTATATGTCTAACTAAATAGAATTAAAAAAAGAAATTTATCAATTTCTTATTAACACTCGGTATGTATTATAAAAAGTCAAGGCCCCGTGAATAGACAAAGGGAAGAGAATGAAAGTGTGCGTCGTTCCATGTAGCAATGTGGTAAACGTAGTTTCAGTCTTGCCTCAGTCAGACACCTGTACGTTTTTCTAGTAGAATTAGGTGATTGAAACATACTCTTATAACCTTTTCGTGTGTAAGGTTTTATTTTTAAGGATAGTAACTGTTTATTATGTCTGTTACAAGTATAATTGTGCACTTATCTTTATGCTTTTAATTTTGTCTTAGTATTTGTTTTGGATTCATGCAACATTTAGCGTATATGAGGGGCGTCCATGTTGGTGCTCCCTGACGTGGCTAGCATGAGTGACGTAGCTAGCATGAGCGCCGACGGTACTCTTTCTCCCACACTTCAGTTACACAGGTACCATGTGTGTTTTCAGATGCTCTTAAGATGCTCTTTTTCCAGCTCCCCAACCTCCTAGTGAATAACTTTCCTCTCCCACAGATCAGACTTCCAGAACTAAGCTATTTAAAAAGCACAGATCTCAGAATCACATTTGTGTTTTCAAAATTACTTCAGATAGAGTGTAAGGGAGTGGGTTTTATTTCAAAATGCCAAATAATGAGTTTCACCACCAAAATATGATTATGGAGTGTTATAACGAGGACATAAACTAAGAATAAAGTATTTTTAATGATGTAAATGAATTCTTACTAGATTAAGGCAGTGCCGACGAAGACGCCTGTAATTAAAGGGTGATGTGTGCCATGGCTCGGTGGGCTGAAAACCATGCAACCAAGAGAGAACACTAGCTCCTTGGACTCCAGTCCTGACTCCAGTCATAATTAGTTCAGAGATGCTGGGCAGTCTCTCTGGCTCTCAGCCCCAGAGCATGCTCTCCTCTCAAGGGATGGCTTGGGCCCTGAGATACGGTCCTAGTAATTCACCCACAGCTCCAAAGTGAAGCCCCTGCAGGAAGTGAGGGAACCCAGTAGTCTGAATAGCAGCCTCTTTCCTTCAGGATGAAACAGGCTGCTGTGTAGACGCAGGAGGTAAGGAAACAAAGCACCGGATTGGTACCCGCTTCTTGGAGCTCACACATACTTCTCTCTCCTCGGAAGAATGGGACATAGCTCTTAAAGCGCTTGGTGGAGTTTGTTGTAATAAAACACAGAAATGTGTTTTTGTTAGATGGACTGTTTCAGTTTATGTTAAATGATTATTCACCATTCTGTTTTAGCATTTAAGTCCTGCTAAGGGCACTGCTCTGTGAAAAGCACCCACAGTAACAGAGTCTGACTTTGAAAAAGCAAGTTGTCTACCCAGGATGATTCTAAAACTGTGCAGCGAGCCGTCTGACACCGGCCCCAACTGATCAGAATGAGCTCTGGCTCTAGGGGGATGTGGATGAACGTCATCCCCAATGTGCTCACTGAACCAGTGAGATCAGAGTGTGTACCCAAAACTCCAATGAGAATTTGGGGTGAAACATGTAAGAAATAAACACGCACCCTGTATTCTAGAGCAAGCATTCTAAATGGGGAAGGAGATCATGAACAGTAGAACAAAAAGATCAGTTCAGATCATCATAAATGTTTAAAGAAAATTAAGCAAATTAAGTGGCCAGGGTGGCAAAGAGTGCGGGTATTTTAAATAAAGTGTTTGAGGAGGGGTTCCCCACTGATGTGGTGTTTGAGCATAGAACTAAATGATGAGGAGCCAGTCACGTTTGGGGAAAGTGCATCATGGGCAGAGGGAATAGTAGCAGACTTAGATGGAAGGGGAGAGGCCAGGAGTGTTATTTGCTGTAAGAAGGCCAGTGTTAGTGGGAGTGCAGTTTTTGAGAAAGATAGAACATAACTCAGAGAGAGACGCTGGGGAGGAAACAAGATGGGGTCAGATCATATAAGACCAGATCCTAAGTGTGATGGACAGCTATCAGAAGGATTTAAGCAGAAGACTGAAGTAATTTGATTTATACTTTAAAAAGATACCAGTAGAAAAAAGTAGCCCCAAAATACACCCATGCATATACAGTTAATGAAGATTTGACAAAAGAGCCAAGAATACTTGATGGGGAAAGATGCTCCATTCAATAAGTTGTGTTGGAAAAATTAGATATTCACATGGGAAAGAGTGAAATTGGACCTGTATCTTTTTTTTTTAATATTTTATTTGTTTATTTGACAGAGAACTAGAGAGAGAGCACAAGTAAGCAGAGCGGCAGGGAGAGGGGGAGAGAGAGAAGCAGGCTCTCTACTGAGCAGGGAGCCCGATGCAGGGCTTGATCCCAGGACCCTGGAATGATGACCTGAGCCAAAGGCAGCTGCCTAACCATCTGAGCCACCCGGGCGCCCCTGGACCTGTATCTTAATACCGCTCGTGAACACTGACTCGATACAGAGTCGACTTCAATGTAAGACTTGAAACTGTAAAACTCCTACAAGAAAACAGAGGCAGAAAGCTATACATTGGTTTTGGCAGTGACTTTTTTGGATATGGCATCAAAAGCAAAGGCAATAAATGAGCAGTGGGACTATGTCAAAGTATAAAATCTTTGACACAGCAAAAGAAACAGCAGAATGGAAAGGCACCCGAGGGAATGGGAGAAAACATTTGCAAACCACACAACTGAAAAGAGATTAACATCTAAAATATATAAGGAACTCATACAATGCAACAGCAAAAAAACCCACATAATCTGATTTAAAAATTGGCAGAGGACCAGGGTAGATTATTTTTTAAAAGAAGACATATAAATGCTCAATGGGTGCATGAAAAGATGCTCAACATTACTAATCAGCAGGGAAACACAAATCATAAACACAATGAGCTATCACCTTACACCTATTACAGTGACCAGTATCGAAAAGACAAGAGATAACAAGTGTTGACAAGGGAGTGGAGAAGAGGGAGCATTAATGCACTGTTGATGGGAATGCAGATAGATGAGTACAGGCCCTGTAGAAAACAGCACGGAGGTTCCTCAAGAAATTAAAAAAAAACAACATACAATCCAGCAATCCCACTTCTGGTTATGTAACCAAAAGAAACTCAGTCACGTAGTGGGGAGACTTCTACAACCCCACGTTCACTTCAGTGTCATTCACCACAGCCAAGACACGGAAACAACGTAAGTGTTCATTGAACAGATGAAGAAAACGTGAGAGATGTAATTCCGCCTGAGAAAGAAGGAAATCCTGCATTTGTGACAACATGGATGAACCTTGAGGACATTAGACATTATACTAAGTAAAACAAGTCAGACAGAAAAAGACAAAACCTGTATCTCACCTATATGTGTGCTCTTACGAAGAAGGGGGAAAAAGGTCAAACTCACAGGAACACATGAGTAGGGTACCTGCCAGGGGCAAGAAAGTAGGAAACTGGGAAGTGGTTGGTCAAAGGGTACAAACTTCCGGTGATAAGATCAAGAAGTTCTGGGCGTCTAATGCTGAGCACAGTGACTATAATTAACGATCTTGTTTATACACTTGAGAGTTGCTGAGAAAGAGTCGTTCTCAATCTCACCACACACACGTGCACACAGTTGTAATACATGAAGTGATCGATGTGTTAACCAGCCTCATTTGATAACCACTTAGCAAGTTACACGTATATCAGATTATCGTGTTGTTCACCTTCAATTTACCCAGTGTTGTCTGTCGGTCGTCTTTTGTAAAGCCAGAAAAGACAAGAGCATGGCGGCTGCCATGTGGAGTGTGGACTCTGGAGACGGTAGCAGCATTTAGAAGCTGGAGTCTGGGAGCCCCGCCAGTATCTCCGACGAGATTATGGTAGAGGAGATGCGAAATGCATGTGAAGGATAGATTTAGAAAGCAAATGGCCATGTTCCTTCCGATGCCAAGTTTGTCCTTTCGGGTCTAAATTCTGCAGTTCCGTCTTAGAAGGGGTATTTTTCCCTTTTTTAAAGCTCATTTTAAATGTGTCATTTATAAATAATGACAAATTTTGAAATAACCTCAAAGAAGGTTGGTTTATTTGAAAAGTCTACTAGTCATGTTGCCAAGAGAAGATAAATTTACTTTTTATCTGGAACTTAACGAAATCCTCTGTCATTGGTGCCTATTAAAGTTTCTAAGCAGACAGTGAAGAAACACAAAGTTCTTTGTGTAATATTTGTCTGGGTGCATGTGCGCAAAGGCCCTTTATGCTTAAAAATGCTTAACAAAACACTTTAACCCTATATCTGTGCAAGAAAACGAAGTAAATCGTAGTCACGGAATTTAGTAAGTGTAGATAGATGTAAAATCTAAATCTCTAAGAGTACTTCAGGTGATATCCTCATAGAACCTTCCACCGATACTCTGCTATACGTCTTTCCTACTTTTCTTTTACCTTCCCTCTGGACCCTGTTTCACCCAAGCCAGCTACGAGGATGTGAAAGACCAGCACACAGTGCATACTGAGAAGTGTGCTCAGGTGGCCCTGAGAATTGGTTTTCTAATCATTAAAATGAAGAGTTTGCATGAGATAATACTACAGTTCTTTCCAGGTCCACGATTTTGAGATCGTCCCTCTTCTGATTTCACACATGACCAACACGATCCATCACTTGCCTCCTTGCCATCGCTGTGCTGGAGGTTCTCAGACCTGCATCCCGTGTGCTGGTCTCCCTCACGGGGTCCTCTCCTAGAGCAGACGGCGTCCTGAGCATCAGTAGCTGGATAAAGCACGGGCACCTCAGATGCGCCGTACCTAGCATGACTCACTGATTTTCCCCAATAGCTTCCTTTCCTTACATGTTCCTCACATTTGTCGAGACGTCTGTCTGTCTTGGAGTCTTCTATCCCACCTCTCTCGCAAGCAGCCATCTACTTACTCCTCTCCTTACCTGAGTCTACAAGACTCAGCTCCAGGGTCACAGTCTTCATGAAATTTTCCCATGCCCATTTCCTCCCGGGTAAATTTCCTACTGCCTTCGTTGATGTCTCCAGCAAACCAGAATGATAGCACACGCGTGAGTTCACTGCAGGAGCTCTTTACCTGGGTATGGATATGTTGACATTTTGAACTCCTCGAGGGGGAGGTAGAGTTTCTCAGTTGCTTGTGATTCTAGTCTCAGCTTAGATTGCATCACGCAGTTGGTGATGAGCCAGCATGAAACTGAATGAGTGAAACGAAAATTCTAGGATGTGAGGACTGCTCATGGGATTGTCCTACCGGCATAGGCCCTCCCGCCAACAGTTCCTTCACAACATGGAAAGTTGGTGGCTCTATGGCCCAGTGTCACCTGTTCTCCTGCTTATGAAGGTTTCTGTCAATGCCAGTCTTCATTTGTGTTCACCCATCCTTTTGCTGGGGGAATTCACCGTTCGGTTTGCGGAGACCAATGTTCTCTTTCTTTCTTATCTTTCCTGAGGTAGAGATGAGAAGAATGATGTCTTGCCAGTTTTTAACAGATCATTCTTTGAACCCCACATTTGACTTAGTTCTATCTCAGTAAACAACGAAATTTTTTTAACACAGACATTTATATATAAACCAGTCTCATCATGAGCAATTAACAAATGCACTTGCAGCTCCTCAAAATGTTAATGAAATTTAGACCTGATACTTAGATTCATTCGGTAAGTATACTTGGGTAAATAAGCTGCCAGATTTGAAAATCTGAATTTTTCTCAGCATCGTCTTAAAACACATCCTACTCCCTGGCTTGGCTGGAAGGCTTTAACCAAGTTGAGTGGTTTTAGCAGGGTCAAGAAGCCATCTGTGACATGTGAAAATGGTAGAAATCAGCTTTTTCTTCCCATTATGTTTTTTTTTTTAGATTTTATTTATTTGACAGAGAGAGATCACAAGTAGGCAAAGAGGGAGAGAGGGGGAGGGAGAAGAGGAAGCAGGCTCCCCACCCAGCAGAGAGCCCAATGCGGGACTCAATCCCAGGACCCTGTGATCATGACCTGAGCTGAAGGCAGAGGCTTAACCCACTGAGCCACCCAGGCAGCCCCTCCCATTATGTTTTTAAAGCTACTGGTGCTGGAGTAATTAACAAGAAACACACACAAATTGGAGACAAATTCACCTTTTAAGAGAAGTTCTTTTTCTGAGATCCATTGCTACCACAAATCCTTCAAGGCTTCCCTGAAATAACTTTCTCGGGTCGTCCCTTTTTCCTTCTTTCTTTGAGTGGGTAGTACTTTGCCATTCCGTGGCCATCGTCTTCCCACTGCCACTCTTCCTGGTGTGTCCTCACAGAGTCAAGAATAACTCTTTGCTGCTGAATTTGTCTTTGAAAAGATCACTGATATTAGAGACCAGCTCAGGAAGCAGGACTGAACCTGATGCAGAACTAGTTCAAGCCAAATAAATATCAATATGGATAATGGCCATTATTACTCTTTATTAAGGACCTAATTAAGTGCTAGTTATAATTACATAATTAGTGCATTTAGTTAGTTCTCAAAACTACTCTCTAATTTAAGCATTCCATACCAGCCTTTTAAGATGGATTGCAGAGGCTAGGTAGAGTGCCTGAGGTCACCCAGTGGGCAGATGGCCGACTTAAAATGTGAACTCCTGTCTGCACATTTTCCATTTCACCAGGACTTAGGAGTAAATGTGATCGTACCCATTATGTCCATAAATGTGCATGTCTTGAATGGGTTCCTCAAGAACCCTTCTTGAGGAGATATGCTGAAGACAAATGGTGAACCATCCGGCAAGAATGTAGCCTTATTTCTGTTGTCACTTAGTGGGAAGAAGATTCCGATGGCTGAGATATAGAAACTGTGCACGTAATGAATTGCACAGAGGTTTGACTGACTCACACGGATGTTTCTTGCCTTCTAGGAAGATTTCCAACCCGCAGCAGCCTCAGAGACCAACTGGGAGTCAGTCACAAGCTCTATCTCAGTAAGTAATTTGCTTTTCTGTTGCCAGAGAACAGAGAAGCTGAGCTCAACCCCAGAACGGCATCAGCTGCATGAAGGACTTAGGGCTTTACTCGCAATCATGATGTGTCCTTCCATTTCTTTTACGGTTACAGCGGGCTTTGTCACATGCCCTTTCCCCCTCTCTTCAAAAAGTTTCTCAGGAAATGCCAGCACCCATCGTAGGAACACAGGCTAGACAATGACTTCAGTATTTATCATTTTCAAAGTAGAATGTTCCAACTAGACGACTGTCCAGACATATCAAACATAGCAAACTGGTCCATGAACCCAAGTTCCAGTGGGGAATTTTGAAATAGTGTTTTAAATATTCCAGGGGAAGCTGTTAACCTTTGTGTTTTTAAGGATCTTTGCAGATGTGAAAAATCCCGGTGTTTACAGTAAGATAACTTAAGTGCAAACCAGGCGTGTTGTTCTGTTGGACCTCGAAGTAAAACATAACTCACCCCAAAACTATAAAATGGTTCATGCTCTCCATTTTTTCTTCCACGTTTAGTCATTTCTCAGTATTCTACTTCTCTTTGTTCAGAAAGATGAGATCTTGTTTTCACCAGTCCTCCTATAGGTAGCACGTAGATAGCAAGGAGATACAAGATGATAAATGTAGGTGTTCACTAAAAGGTCAAGAGCATGGAGAAAGCTTGCCCATGGGTCTGACAGCATCCATGTGGCTGAGTTAGAGAGGAATTTTTTTTCAAGTAATATTCCATCCTTTGCTCTCTGGGGGATTTTTAAAGAAATTCCTTCAGAGGGCAGGGTTTCCTTAGCGATGGATTCTGTGACTAATTCACCTGGTGTGTCCGCTGGACTAGAACAACATGGCCTGATCAAGAGGTCAGTGATGTTTCTAATGGTGATATGAAGAGTCTCTTATTTGTTCTCAACAGCCCCAAACCTCTACATAAAACATATTTTGTTTTTGTGGAAAGTGGCTTCTAGTTTTCTGAGCATTTTTTTTTCTTTTACAAATTGTTATTTTAAAGCCATTCAGTTAGCTTTAGAATGGATTTTTATAGATAACGAAAGCTGAATGAGATCAGGTCTACAGGGCTGTGAAAAGAGGCATGCCCAGTTAGTTCTTTCTCACAAAAATAGTTTTTAAATAATTACAATAAATAATAATTTATAGTAATAATAAAAATGATTCTTAATAATAATAATAATAAAAGCCCTTCCCCATTCCCTTTCCCTACCAGGCATATTTGAAAACTGCTTTTAAGGTACACGTGGGTGGGTTAATGCTTTTGCCATAGAAGGACCACCTGAAAGCAGGTGGGCATCCATTCTCTGGCTTCCGGACCTTTGGACCTCGAATGGTTAACCAGAGAGAAACCCTGAGCTGAAAGTGAGGGTACGAAATGTGGGCTTTGCCATCTGAAATGCTGTGGCACATAGTGGTTCTTGTTAGGACGCTGCCTGAAGTCCCAGGAACGCAAGTGCGCGTTAATTCCCCCTTTCCCCGAGCAGGAGGAGATATTTGCCCGTGAGGGATCCTATTTGTTTGGCAGTTTCATGAAAGACCTTTTGAAACCCTTTGTGGCTCTGTGCTTTCTATTTCCTTGTTATGGGTCATGAATTTGTACAGAGATGTTTGAATCATGGCTCATTGGCCTCTAGATTATCCAAGGGGTAGTGAAGTAAGGGCTTGGGAATTTACGTGGGGATGTAGTGCACGGAATCCCTCCCAAACTTTCAGTGTGTTGCATGCCCTATTTAAAGAATATTTCTGAGAGTATTTTAAGGACAGCTGGGATCGTGAGCAAGCATCAGCCCTTTTAAAAATACATATATGTATGCTTCCCGTGAGGATCTCCCAGTCTTGGTCAAGAGCAGGTTTCACGACTAATTATCCTTGTTGATGCCCAGTAAATAAGCTGGTGAACGTGCCAGATTTTATCGGATTTTCTCCAGAAGAGATTCGAGCCCTGCTCACATGACCCCTGCGATGTAAGGTCACACCCACGAAGAGGAGACACAGAGGCCAAACATGGCGGGAGAGAGTGGATTATGGAAGCAGTTCACAATTTAGATTCTAATGATTTTTTGTGAACGCAGATATGGATGCTTTGGGAGCTCGAACCAGGACATGGGATGATGTAATTTGGATATTGCCACTGAGTCGATATCTTCTTTAATGATTATATTTCAGATGTACTGGAGGTTTTGTGATCTGCCTGGTTTTGATTCACAAAAATGTGAATGACTATCCTTTACTAATTAATTGCTCTTATTTAAGAACGTGGCAGAACTATGGTAACTTGAGCATGATATCTATGCGTAGAATGTCTCACGATCAGAAGCCTGTTTATGTTCCTTCCGTACAGTTGTATGACTATTGTATTTCGTAGCGATGGACCTTCTCTGAGTACACTGAGCTGTATGTCACCCTTAGGGGGTATCCTATCACTCTCCATCAGTAACGGACCCCACCCTCACGGCGGACGCCCTGGACAAGACAGTCGCAGAGTTTGATACTGTGGAAGACCTACTCAAGCACTTCAATCCAGAGTCATGGCAGGAAGACCTTGAGAATCTCTATTTGGACACTCCCCATTATCGGGGCAGGTCCTACCATGACAGGAAGTCAAAAGGTAAGAGACAGACCCTTGGCAGTTCTTCCTGAGCACATAAGACCACTGATAGTGACTCTCAGTGAGGACTAAACTTGCAATATATGTAACTCACTAAAATCAGAGCATTACTACCAGTCTTGTCCCATATATCTCTGACAGCACCTTCAGATGAGGTTTTGGGTTTATCACAAACTGTTTTGTTTGTACAGGACTAAGAAAGAGCTAGAAGAAACCTTGTAAAATCATCTGGACCAGCTTCTTGCATCTTGGCAAGTAAGGTATTATTAGCCTCACTGTCATTGGAAGGAAGCATGTTGGTACAAGCTGTGTGACCTGTGGGCAGTATGGTCTCTCGCCTCTAGGGCCAGTGCCCATGTGGTGGTCCGCTGGGCCTCTCCAACAGATGTGAATGTTGATTTAGCTCAGGACTCAATGATGGTAGGATAGGCTTCTGGGAAAGCAGTGGTCAGAACTCTTTGGAAGCTTTCACATTTTCCCATTCAGCGTCTATATTCTTGAACGGTTTTACGAAGGTCTACTGTGTGCTTGGTGTCCTGGAGGATTCATAGGACGTACATGTCTGAGAGAAGACAGAAGGAAAGCATGGGATGACTTGGAGGGGGGTGTGTGGGCATGCGTTCCACTGGAAGTTTCAGGCAAATATCATGAGGGGAGGAGAGAGGAGCACTCACAAGAAAACATCTTGAGTTAAAACAATAATACTGAAAGTCGCAAAAAATGAATATCTTGCTCATACATCTGAGCGATAGGATCTGAGATGAGGGTGTTTCTTTACATGTTTAAATTAATAGTGAAATATCTTGTAATGACTTTTATTGAATAAAACTATAATTTCTAGCCCTTTTCATTCTTGCTTTATTTGCTAAAATTTATCATTGAAATTTTAACTAAAAGTTTTGTAAGGCTCGTTTGCACCACAGATGTGAAGGTATTTTGCTAACATAGAGCTTGTTTCCTACATTTTATAAGGTCAGGGGCGCTTTGAAGAACTGTGAACTTGGCATGCTCTGGTAGAAAATGCTTGTGTCAGTAAGCGTGAGCTGTTAGAGCATTTGTCCTGGAATGACTAATTAGTTAGCTCCTGCCTGGGTCTGCAGCTTATGGCTCAGGTCTGGAACTTTATCTACTTAAAACGCACAGTGAAGGGGTGGACAGGGAGTCCCTGGTGTCCTTGACATCCTGGAGATACGCTGTAGGCAGATCACCGGAGCTCTCAAACAGAGTCTCCCCGGGTCTCAGGCTGGATTCAACTCAGACAAGAAATTGCTTTTCTGTAGTGTTGCTGTCTTTAGGTCTCTACTTACATCAACTTGAAGGAAAGTAAAAGATTCACAGTGTTTTGAAAACCCCAGAAAAACAGGAAAAGATGGTAATGGACAAAGAAATGAAATAATCTGACTCTTTCGTATCTTCCATACGATAGCTACTTGAGGAGAAATTCTGCTTGGCACCTATCATTTGGATTTTTAAAATGAAAAAAATCACCTAAATCCATTACTTTCTTTCCCCCAGAACTTATGTTGAGTTGGAGGCAGAGCATCTGGGTTCGAATCCTAACTCTGCCATTTACAGGTGTTGTGAAGGTACAGCAAGTCGTTGGTCTTCCTGTGCCTCTGTTTCTTCTGGCAAAGTGTGTGATTACATCTACCTCGGATGGTCATTAGTAGGGCCATCGAGAACCCCTGCACGTAGTACTTGTGCAAGAAACACCAGCTAGCTCTGGCTACTGAGAATTCCGGAATATGTTTGCATTGCTGTACTGGCGAAGCCTTCCTTGTCCTTCATCCTCTCCCCCTGAAGCCCACCACCTCAGACAGAGTCTGGAGTCCTCGGGGTGCCACGGCCTTCCTATGCCTAGTACTGCAGTTAACTTTATCTTGGTGTCTTCTGTAAGGCAGTGTGAGATCCTGGGACCTCCAGGTCCGAGTAGTAAGTCAGCTGGGGAATGGCAGGAAGCCGCGGGCGCCTGGTCCCAGCCACACTGACTCCCGGCCTCTGAGGGTGGGCTGAGCTGTCGGTGCTGTTTTACAGGCCGTGGGAGACTGAGATCCATCCTGAGTGGCAGCCAATGCTGAGGGCCATGGTGTTAGACATTGTTCATCTGTATCTCGGGCTCTCGGCACGGACTCTGTGAATGTGTGTGGAATTAAAGATATTAATAATCCAGCAGGAGCATTTATCCAAAGTTTGCAGAAACCTGCCCCCATAAGACTGAGGACTGTAGCTTACTAAGAATGCCTTTGGTCCTGACAGAGCCTCGCAAGAACACTCAAGGTGACATTCCACGTAGTCCTGACGGAGTCAACACTTCTTTCTCTGGTTGGCTTGGGTTCCATTTCTTAATCTCTTGTTTAGAATGGCCCTAAGGCGGATCTGTACTGTTTCTGGAAGCCCGGGCCAGTGTCCACGGTCCCTGTGCTTGTATAAACGTGCTGACTTCATTGTTTATCATTCCGCGCCTGCCATACCACCTGCATGCCTGTCTCACACACGAGGACAAGTCCGGTTTAATGTCTCAGATGTCACTGTTAGCTTTTCAAACTCAAGAAGTACAAACTCATGGTTTCTGATCTGTTGTATAAGGAAGGGAGCAGTGAATGCAGACTGGGGACAGAAACATAGTTACAGATAATGGAGGTCTGTTGGATGGCTAATAAAAGAGTGAACTTTGTAGGATCCTAAAAAAATGTTCTCTTGTCAGTATGATAATTCTTTAATGTTGTAAAAAGCAAATATCGGTTATGGATAGCTGTTGAATATCCATTCCTCTGATTTGTCCAGATGGATCAAAGGGACATTTTTTGTGATATCAAAGACCAGGATTCTAAGATGACCCTCCAATGTGAACATACAAACACAGAGTCTTATAAATGCTAAAATAAAACACAAACACACTGGGTATGGAATGTTTGTAATGAGGCAGGGATAGTACCTATTTAAAATTAAATTGTATGCTTCGATTTTAGTTTTTGTTTGAAAGCGGATTTGGTGACAGGGAGATTCAAGGTCTTTCTAGGAAGAGTCTTGTACATGGAGAGCAAGAGGTCAATGATGTTTGGGAAAAAGAGGGAGAGAAAAGGGACGATAACCTCGCCACATATTGGAGCCAGAACTTCAGCACATAAGGTCGACTTTTTAAAAATTCGCAAATAAAAGATAAGCTCAGACTTGTGTATCACAGCTTCTGGACTGAAGATAACACTATAAGCCCATGTATCCCATGTTCAGTTTCTTAAGGGATATGGAGAAAGGGGTGACAAGGATTATCAAAATTTGTCCATAACTGTAGTTCCAAAACTCAGTTTTTACCAATAATTTCAACCTCATACTTTCACTGAAAACTGCCAAAAAGTTAAGAAAAAAAAATCAAGTTCAAGTTGCATTTACTTTTTCTGATGACTCTGCTAATGATAAAAAACACTTGCACATAATTAGGTAAAAAGTTACATGGCTCTTCTGGAAATGATAATCATCCCAAGAGCATGGAGACCTAAATGAAACCACACTGTGATTTCTTTACAGCACAATCCTGTGAATTTAGGGGCAGCACAACTTTATTCACCTTCATAACTGATTTTGGATATCTTTAACTTAAGAAATGATCAGCCTTTCACTCTACTAGAGTAGGGGACTCATTGAGATGCCGTTTATGGTCATTAACAATGTAAATGAGATCTGTTGGGTTTTGTTTTTGTTTTTGTTTTTGTTTAACTTATTCCAGAAGAACTTGACTTTCCCCAAACATTTTGTGTCATAGGAAAAAAATCCAACAAATTAGAATAAGGGAGAAGCCTGTTTTCACAGCATCGGTGTTTGCCTTCAACTATGGATACAGTTTTTTGAGCATTCCAACCTAATAGTTTTGAACGACAGTTTTACTTACCACAAGTAAATGCTTCCCCAAAGGGTTGCTTTTTTTAAATGCGTGTGCCAGAATTCATGTGCACTCCTCTTTAAAAAAAAAAAAAATCAGCATTTCTACATTAAGTGGAATAAACGTATTGATATTAAATTGATTCTAAGTGATAGGGTTTGAAATATGTTAATTTTTTTCAAGATTTTGTCTATTTACGAGACAGAGAGAGACAGCGAGTGAGGGAACACAAGCAGGGGCAGAAGGAGAGGGAAAAGCAGTCTTTCCACTGAGCAGGGAGCACAAAATGGGGCTCAATCCTGGGACTCCAGGATCGTGACCCCAGCCGAAGGCAGATGCTTAACCAGCTGAGCCCCCCAAGTGTCCCTGAAATATGTGATTTTTACAGACTCTAAATGGTTGGGGGTTCTAACCCTGGGACGGCTAATAACCCATTTGAGAGGCTCTGATACCAATTCTGTGATTTCTCACATGACATTATTTTGCTCTAAGATCTAAGCCACTTCTTAATTTGAAGACGATCTGTGGGTGAGCAGCTAGCCTAGAATCTGAGGGTTCAGTGACATAAACATGTTTAAGATCAAAATGTTTGACTTGGTTCTGAATTCTCCCAGGTCAAAATACTTCTGATTTTTAAATTTGTCATTTATCGCCATTTCTTTGTCATGCCCTTTTCTACAAACTAGGACAATCAAGTTTTGTTCTTTCAAACATGATTTCGAGGGAAATAATTTCATAACATATTAAGTCGTGGACGTGGTCTAGAACGGGCTGAAGCCATCAGGAGACGAACACCCTCACTTTGCCTGTTTGCTATCTGGTAGCAACTTGCCGGAGGCCTTTGGCTAACACTAGTGATGAATCCCATCAGTCAGTCTGGAGATAACATCCCCTGGAACTATCTCTGTGTCAATTAAATGAGGTACAGGGGACATTAAATCAAAACGGATTTATTTTTCTAATTTCTGAGGTTGAAAGAAGGTCGGTTTCCTTGAACTTGCTGAACCATGTCTATGCCCCAAGTAAAAGCCGTCGTTATCTGTATGAAAATTGTCTTCCACAAATTGGATGGAATGAGAGCAGGAGAACGGATGCGGCAGCAGGAAAAGCATGGACTCTTGTCGTCAAGTAGACTTGCGATAAAATTCTAACTCACATCTGAAGAACAGTGGCCTCGGGGAGTCACTTGTAGGCCCCTGGGCAGCCGCGTTCTGCCCTTTGCTGGACGACTCTAGTTACAACCACTTTGCAAAGCTGTGCTGGGATGAACAAGAGAGACTCTCTAACACGGGCCCTCGGCAAGTTACAGCTAGGGCTGTTACTTAGGTA
The DNA here is from genome assembly GCF_010015895.1 of Lontra canadensis. Lineage (NCBI taxonomy): Eukaryota > Metazoa > Chordata > Mammalia > Carnivora > Mustelidae > Lontra > Lontra canadensis. Next base: position 1,693,924 of record NW_022631141.1, on the reverse strand, counting down.
AAACGGCACAGAACCAAGATATTTCTGTGAACTCTTCCGCTTTCTTCCCTGGAGAGCGGTCAGATAATCATCGCTAATCTGGAGAGCCTCCTACCGAGTATCCAAATATTGTCAGGTTTAAGGATCTGTAAAATCAGTACACTCCTTACAAGTTTACAAAATAATCGGCAAGTACTAAACTTTTCTAGGATACTGTTTACCCAGAAACTTTTCTGGCTTGTTAGATGTTTCCTTTGAAAAGCACTTTGTTTTTTTTTAGCGTGCAGCCACTGTTGATGACCCGTGGGACTTGTAAGTATCTGGAATCCCCACTCTGTTTGCCAGAAAGCGTTAAGGAAAGCCGCATTTTTGTTGATCACGTTGTGTGTATCTGTGTGGGCGCACGTAAAAGCTTTGAAGGAAATCTCCATGCGGGGACAAGGATTTTGGGCCTTTTCCTCCTGGCGCCTCGCTTTCCTCCTACATGATGAGGTTGTCCACCTTTGTGTGTATCCTGACCCCCTTTCATCGCCTGTTACCCCCTTCCATGAGAGCACATTGACTGGAAAACATTTAATGGTAGAGAACAGTAGGTAACTTTGGTGTCTGGGGTGACGTGTGTGCCTTTCCCCCAATGGTCACTCTGGCTAATGATGGATGTCTTTGCCTCCTGGGTCCCTTATCCACTTTTTCTGGGAAGCATTGGGACGCCCCCCCTCCCCACAGCATCCTTTTGTCCTGTGCCCCTGTGGATGCAGGGAGAGCACACACCCTTCCTACAGCACACGCTCCTTTCAGAACCACCCATGCTGGGAAAACCAGCCCATTGAGTCTTGACTTACAAAGGACCATGTTAAGGCCCAGGGAATTAAACTGAAGACGCATGCCTTCTGACATGGGGATCGAGGTGAACGTGATGCTCCTTCCCTTCGTGACTCCGACTGCAGCATCTCTGCTGTTTGGGGCCTTCTGGGCTTAACCTCTTTTATTCATTGTGACAGTGTTGTGGGGGATACCTACTGAGAGCTAGGATTTGGATCTGTGCTTCAAACACCCTTCACTCATTCAATTTTTAGATTTTTTTAAGATTTTATTTATTTGAGAGAGAGAGAGAGAGAACATGAGAAGAAGGGGTAGAAGGAGAGAAAGAGAGAGAAAATCTCAAGCAGATGCCACACTGAGCGTGGAGCCTGATGTGGGGCTCGATCCCACGACCCTGAGATCAAGACCTGAGCCGAAACCAAGAGTCGGTCGTTTAACTGACTGCATGACCCAAGCGCCCCTTAACTCATTCAATCTTTATAAGTTTCTTGGCAGGAAAGTATCGTTATTGCCAATTTATATACTAAAAGAAAATCAGAAATGTCTGATGATCGTTGCGAAGGAGAGAGTCGTGCCACGAACTGGGGTTTGTTCACTGCCCAGGCCAGGCTCGGGGGAGCTCAGCGGTATTTCAGGCTCCGAGACTCGGTCTCGTATGTGAGAGAAAGACGTTTCAAGACCAGCTTGATTCTTATTCACCTCCTAGCTTGTTTTCCTGTTTTTCGTTGCATAGATGGACTTCACACGTCCTACCAGGTCACAGTTCTTAGAGGTCAGAGAATTGCCTTCTGATGGTATCAGCTGCCGTCTTGCCTCATTCAGCACCTTGCAGACGGCCGTGCACTCATCCCCTTTGTTGCACGTGTTTGTCAAATGCCTACTCTGTGTCCAGCGACCTTAGGCAGGTCACTTAAGTCCTCGGTCCCCACATCTATCAGATGGGGACAGTTGTGTCTACCATGAGGGTTTGTTACCAGAAGTCACTGAGAGTCGCACGTATGACAGCATCTCACAGAGAACCAGGCACACAACAGGTGCTCAGTACATTTCTATTTACGCATCCCTTGGCAATGTTTTTAAACCCCGAAAATTCACTGTTGTCTGATTGGGAACCTGGTGACATAGGTTAATCACTATAAATGCACGTAGTAAATATGTCCGTTCTTGAGAAACTAAACCAGGAAACGGAGTCATGAAATTCATGATTTTAAGTTTAAGATATCCTGATATTTTCTCCTTAAAAGTTATAAAGTCATTGCTATCTCCAGATTTATTTGTGCTTCCAAATTGGGGTTGAGGTGTGGAAACAGTTTTCACAATTATGGGCTGATTTATGGAAGAGGGAGTCTGAAAATCACAATGAGGTTGTAATGTCCGTAAAAATGAACAGACTCCTCCTGGAGAATTTATGAACCTTGAAAGGGGCTGAGAAACCCTAGTTACTTGGTGTAAAATACTACAATTACTCATATATCCCCCTTCCCTCCCACCCTCACCCAAAGCCTCATAAATCTAGGGTTGTAGAATCAAAGGCTCATTTTTAGTGTTTTCCGTAACACATTGTGGCCCTTTTCCCCATGGGACAGAGGGTGCATTTCTGGGGGCGACGAGCCACGTATCCGGGAGCGAGCCTTCCTGATGCCATCTTCTCCCAGTGGCACTGCTTCTAGATTCTGTGGGTCTCAGAGCCAGTCATTGCCATGTGTCATGGTTCCTCCTTGGTAGAGCCGGTCCTTGAAGGCTAGTTTCTCCATCCTGCACCAGCAGCAGTCTGATTCCTTCAGAGAGTCCAGATAGAAATCTGGATTGAGGAGTAGGGCTATCAGTGTCCGAAACTCTCTCTGACCTTGACTTTAAGTTTATGGGTTTCCATTCAGAGTCACGGAAGATTTAAGGAAAATCAGAAACACCTGTCTGGGGTGCCGTAAGGACTTCAGTTGTTTTTATTGGACTTAGTTATTCCAGACATCCTGAAATGGCACGCGTGCTCTGTCCTCAGAGATGCTGTACGTATTTCAGCAGGACTTGGTTGAAACCAAATGGTTTTAGGAGAGCAGGACTTAAATGACCTCCATTCGGGCTAATCCCTAGGAGAGGAGGAATCAAAAGGTGATTAACTCTCTGCTTCCAAGAACCTTATATTTTATTTTATTTTTTTCCAAGGTTTTATTTATTTATTTGACAGAGATCACAAGTAGGCAGAGAGGAGGCAGAGAGAGAGGAGGAAGCAGGCCCCCTGCTGAGCAGAGAGCCTGATGCGGGGCTGGATCCCAGGACCCTGAGATCGTGACCTGAGCCGAAGGCAGAGGCTTTAACCCACTGAGCCACTCAGGCGCCCCAGAACCTTATATTTTAATGGAAGAGAAACACCTAAATAAAAGAAAGGGGAAAAGCAAGGTCTTTGAAGTAAGGGCTATGGCAGAAGGCAGAGAAAGTGTGGTGAGCCTGTAGCAGGGGATCAGAGGAGATGGAGGCTGAATACGGCTTTGGACTTGAGCCCTAGAAGATTAAAATGACATAGTACACTTGAGTGCTAGGGAAAGTGAACTAGAATGACAAAAGCATGGTATTAAAAAGTTACATATATATATATTTTACATATAAAATATATATATTTTTATATTTTAAATTTGTTTTTATATATTATATATAATTTATATACATATAATATGTATATATACACACATATATAGCCCTACTTCAAGCACACGGACTTCCCACGCCTTTAGCACATGCTATATATATATGTGTGTATGTGTGTGTGTGTGTGTGTGTGTGTGTGTGTGTGTGTGTGTGTATGGTAATATACTGGTGGTGTGTGGCTGCTAAAAGAGTTCATAAAGAATTTGGGCACTGTGAAGTCTTGGTCTGGTTGTTAGAAAATGCTTCCTGGCTCTAAGAACTTGGGGAAGTCTAATTGGAGACCCAGGGGACTCCGGGAGATCAAGCAAAGGCTGGTGACACACACAGCCAAGTGGCGACGGATGGAAGACCAGCACGGTGAAAGCCGCCAATCAACTTGACACCCAGGGGCTGACCCAAGGGGATCATCTTCCTGTTAAGCAAAACAAGCAACAAATCAAACCTGCGTAGAGAGAAAAACATAAAAAACAAAACCAAAAAAACAGCGCTTTCCTGCATTCAGAAGGAGGACATTATTTTGTTTCGCAGTGAATTTTTGTGTTCACCAAAAAAACTTGAAATAAGATCGACTTACAAAAGGACTGTTAGAATGCTATCGTGAGCTGTTGGCGCCCATGCCGTGCGCCAAGCCCGTGGGTCCTCCCGCGGGCACACATCGGAGACACTTTGCGCTCGGTTCCAGCCCGGGGGGTCCACGGGAAGAAAGCAGATACTGCAAGGGAGCAGGTCAGAGGAACGCTGTGGTTTCCTGGCGTGTAGAAAAGTTGTTGTTACGCCGTGCTGTCGTCCGCCAAGGGTGCAATCGCATTATGTCGGAAGAAACCATGTTCATAGCTTGGTTAAAAAAGGCTTTAGAAGTAAAAATGCTTACCCGTCACCTGAGCTTTGAGTGAGCCCCAATCGCTGATCACAGATCACTGTAACAGATACCATAATAATGGAAAAGTCTGAAATATTGTGAGATTTATCAAAATGCGACAAAGGGGACAAATGCTGATTTGTACAACTCGTGTTGCCACACACCTCCACTTTGTGAAAAAGGGCAGCGTCTACAAGTATCTGCAAGTGTGGTGAAGCGAGACGCGACACAGTGAGGGAGGCGTGCCTATCGCGGCTGTATCTGTCCTGTAAAAACGGTTGCTAGGACCCCAGCATGGGTTCCCTCTGAAGACAGATTTTTTGTTATCAATCCGTTCAGCTCTCTGCGTGGGCTTGCCACCGGTTTTCATGGCTAAGACCACAGGCCGGCGAGGGCAAGAAGGTGCTTGTCTTCATTTCTTCTTCAGATGCAGATCGTGCATAGACGTGGGCTCCTTCAGTTTGGGGGCGATGGAGAAACACATTATGTTGGTCGATGCCAAAGGAGAAAGTAGGCTCTAGGCGGTCAGCCAGAAGCTGGCGTACTTCTCCAGCGGAACCCGATAAATGAGTGTGTGTGCTCGGGGCTCACAGGCTTGGGGGTACGTCACTGGCAACATCTTGAAAATGGCAGGTCACGGTCTGTCACAGACCTGGGAAACCAGCGAGTAGTCCTCCAGTGGGGAGACCCCAGGGTGGTTCATGGAAGCTGCTCTTTGCCCCCGCAACCACCCGCCCGCCCGCCTTCAGATCTTCAGACCACAGTCAGAAGTGTGCGGAGGCAAGAGAAAGCCTGGATTCAGACTCTAGCCTGGGTGGCTGGGATCACCCAGACCAGGCTGACTCTCCATCCTGTCTTTCCACACTTGAGCCTCAGTGGGTCGGAGACTGAATGCTATCTCCTGCTTGACACATCCCCACCCCGTGCTCAGACCCCAGAACTCATCACAGCACAAGGATCTCCTGCAAAGAACTTGTGCTTTGAGGCCAGGGCTACAAGAAGAGCGGCTCTCCCACTGCCCTGTGCCGGGCCCCACATTGGACTAATATGTCCAGGGAAAGCCTCTGAGGACGGTGGCCCCTTCTCGGCCCTTTGAACAGATTGTCAGTGCCCAACCCAGAAAACTGATGTCAAAGATCCGTGGAAAGACAAGACTCAAACTCGAAAGGGCAGCAAACGAGGGATTATAACATTACGTACACCAGGGTGAAATAAGGGAAAATCAATGAAATTCCGGCCTTGAATTACATTGGGGACTTCCTTGCTGCCCTGTCCTGTTCCTGTCTGGAGACCGAAGCAGGAATGGAAAGCAAAGCCTTCTCCCTGGATCTCCCTCCAAAGGCTCAAGCCGAGCCCCCATCCAGGAAGGCCCCGACGTTTGCTCACCACTCCGCCTGCTGCCCAGCATCCTGCTCTGGGCACCGCCTCACCTGTCCCCTTTGACAGGGAGCTCAGTGTCCCCTGCAGAACGCCCACAGTCACACCTGCAGCTGTTTGCATCTGCTCAGAAGCACGTTTTATGCCAAGTGCCTTGGTGGTTTCAGTCCCCGGAGACACAGGGCAGCTGGATGCTAGGGAGTTAACCCCGGGCCACGGCCGGAGCGGTCACATCGGCGACCTGATGCTAGAATGGACCGCGTCGTACATCTCTTCCCGGTGGGCAGGGAACGGAGGCGACCAGTGCTGGTCAGTAAAGCACTTACGTGATGTGAAGAGTCCTGCTTCCAGATGAGGCAGGAGGACGTGCCTCTCCCCGGTTTGCTGAGGGCACATTGAGGCTTAGCTAAATCCCCGGGAGAGGCATGCTGTCTTGGCGCTCTGGCTATCCTGGGGAGAAGGCTGCACCTGTTCCCACCCCAGACGTCCTACGGCACCAGGGAGCTCTTCTTCCTTTGGCTTTCGGAGACAGCCATGCCCCCGTTCTCCTAGATGTGCCAGAAGCTGGGGCCAAAGGGGGAAGAGGTCCGAAGCTCAGTGTCCCATTTCCTGTTCGCCTTAACAGGGTGGGGGGGACGGTGAAGTGCACTGATGGGTAGAAGGTGCTTTGTGGGGGGCTGACCTGGAGACCCTCAGCACGTGCCCTCCTGCCTGTCCCCCTCTGCCTTCCTGCACCCCAACCCCTTCTCCTCGCTAACAGCACCTGTTGACTGCTCGGCGGTCGACCAGATAGAGCCCCGTTAGCATACTCAGCAGCTGCAGCCGCTGGCACGAGCCCCGTCCATGGCGTGGCACTGCGCCAGCCAGCGTCACTGTTTGTCTCAAGGTGACACTTGGAATGGATGACGCGGCGCTTCCTAACGCATTTACGTAATCCTTCCTGCTTTGCTGGCAGTTACTTCCAGGGCTTTAGCAGCAATAAAACGGTTCCTTTCCCAAGACACAGTTCACTCGATTTAAATCTGGATTGATTATAGCTAAACTTAGGACACGTCTTTACAAAGGAAGGGAGAAAACAGCCATACATGATGCACAGAAGTTATTCAGCATTTCTTCAGCTGCCCCCTTCCCGCCCTCCCCCGGTGTCGCAGGCTCAGCATAAGGAAGCTGGTGGGGGCGGGGGAGTTCCCTGCCCTAGAGAATCAAAGCCCAGTCGCCCCTATGGAAAGACTCTCAGGGCAGGGCATCAACCCAACGGCCGTTAATTCCTTAGTCAGGGGGTCGTCTGCCCATATCGCCAGACCTTCCGCTGACTTCGTGGTGTGAGGGGGACCCCTCATCCCCGTGAGCCTCCCTTGTTTTGGGTTTCCCTCCCCTGCGTTCTCCCGACAGCATCCCTAGCCTCTGGCTTCGACCCCAAAAGAGCACGCTCGCCGCTCCTCAGCCAGTTTGGGTTTAAGACTAAGACGATCGCAGGGGCTGGAATGCAGAGGCAGCCTGGTGCTTGCTGTCTGCCTCGCCTTTGTGGGATTCCTCCCGGGCCCTCGAGGGTGTGGTCGGGAGGCATGTACCCCAAGTGCATAGAGGATTAGCTGGCTTTTGCAGAACACTGAATGGAAATTGTGTAAACACAGTAAAATAAATTTAACTCAAGGACATACTGTGACTAGAATTTGAAAATTGGGGGTGTTGGTCTTAATTCACAGAAGTCCCAGTAACCATACCCTCTTGGCTATCACTGACCCAGAGTCAGGACCAACAGAGAGAACCAGAGAAAGGCCTGGATTTTTTTTTTTAACCATTTGACTTGAAAGGGAAAGATGGAAGAAAGATCAAAATGAATCACGAAGAATAATCCTAATCAGCATTGACTGCGTGCCAGGCACGCTTGAATCAGCCTTCGGTATTGCTGTGGAATAGGTAAAGTTCTGATGTGGAACAGGTAAAGTTCTGCTGTTGACATTTCCTAGATGAGGAAACAGAGGTTGGAAGCAGCTGTGCCTTCCCAGCTCTCAGGAGGGAGGCAGCCACAGCTTTGGGGCAGAGCCCAGCCCTTGCCCTCTCTGCTGCTGCCATCTAAGACCCAGGGCACGAATACCCCTCAATACCCACTCCCCAAAATGCCAGCTTCGTGGACATTTTGGTTGACTTTGGAGTCAAAATGAAATTAAAACCTTTTCTTCTTCATACTTCCCTGTAAAATTGCATCACCAGGCAAGCATAATAGAGTAGTTGTCCCTAATGCATCCCTGATAGATTTCAAATTATATTTAAATCATGGTTTAGAGTTCAGGTTTTATTGAGAATTGAGAGGCCATGTATTTTGTTGTTGTTGTTGTTTTTTAAGATAAAGGTAGTTATTTTAAATTGCTGAACATTTTATTTTCTTTCCTCGGAATTCTTTTTTTATATAAAAAAAAGTATAAGGAAATTGAACCAAGATAAAGATTTAGCCATGTTTTTGAGTCTTTTGTTTTTTTCTTTGCTGTTGTTATTTTTTCTTTTCAAGCAAATGAATACTTTTATTAACATGGTCATTTTTTTCTAATACACATGGTATTAATATTTATTATATATAATTTATTAAATTATGATTTATTATTATTATTATTTTGAAGAGCAGATGGGATCAAAAGAGAATCAGATTTTCCATCTTGCATGTGAGGTTAATAAATGAGATCCCAAGGACAGGTTCAATGCCCTCATTAAGGTCATTCTCACAGCATCTTCCCACGCGCTTCCCAAAACCCATGCTGGGAGCTTTTGCTTCGGGTCGGGTGCTGGCTCACACCTGTGTGTGTTCCTTACAGTCGACTTGGACAGGCTCAATGACGACGTCAAGCGCTACAGCTGTACTCCCAGGAATTATTCCGTCAACTTAAGAGAGGAGCTGAAGCTGACGCACGTGGTCTTCTTTCCCCGCTGCCTCCTCGTGCAGCGCTGTGGGGGCAACTGTGGCTGTGGGACCGCGAACTGGAAATCCTGCACATGCAGTTCTGGGAAGACGGTGAAGAAGTATCATGAGGTATGTCCTTCTCAAACACGCATGAGCTCTTTCCAGCTGGAAATGTTAGGGTAGGGTGCTGGGTGACCCGGCCATGGGTTACAGTTGTTCTAGTTGTTCACTGCACAAAGGCAGCCAGCTGGAAGGATGATTGGGAGCTGAAATTACACATGACATAAACTTACCAAGCCAAATGCTCTAGAGGGGCTAAGTACATCCTGAAAGATGGACTCTTTTCTCTATTCTTTTTTTGTTTGTTTTAAAGATTTCATTTATTTATTCATTTCAGAGAAAGCAACAGCAGAGAGGTGGGGAGGGGATCAAAGGGAGAGGTAGAAGCAGACTCCCTGCTGAGCGGGGTGCCCCATGCCAGGCTTGATCCCAGGACCCCAAGATCATGAATGAGCCGAAGGCAGACACCTTACCGACCAAGCCACCCAGGTGCCCTTGGACTCTGCTTTCTAATCATCATAAAGCAACCTGTGGGACAACATCCTTGTTTGTTTATATGATCAAATGCGTGATGCAGTGATTCAGAGCTCACGTGACCTCTTTGTAGTCATATGGTGGCATTTGTAAAGGCTGTCATGGCAAAATTTAGGTCACTTTAAGAAAATTCTAAGGGCCAAACTTGAATGCAGTCAAGTCCTTAAGAAATTTAGGAGAGTGAAGACAGCAAAATGTAAATTGACAGAAGATGTTTAGAGAGTTTTTAATTCTCTAAATAGGATATTATTTTTCTTCTAAAAGTACCATTTTTTCCTAAAGACTGCTGAGTGCTACCTGGGAAATCAGCTGTGAAAGTAGGCAAAACTAAGCAAAAGTAAATATGAAGATAAAAGAGGAACTAAAATTTAGGGAGAACAGAGTTCTGCAGAACCCTGTGTTCCTGACTCTATGTTCCTATCACTAGTAACACTGCTTTTCCTTTTTGAACACATAGCACTTTATTGAGCATTAACGGATTCAAGGGGAGCTCAGAGCTGTCCCTGACCTTGGCAACAGCTGCTACTTCCCAATCGTGGGAGCATTTCCAAGTCACAAATATGGAGACTCAGTTTTCACATATGTGAAATGGGACTAAGATATTATAACAGATAACCACTTATAGAGTGGTTCTGGGGCTCAAATAAAATAGTGCATATGTAATGCTTTTTTTTTTTTTTTTTAAGATTTTATTTATTTGACAGAGAGAGATCACAAGTAGGCACTCGAGAGGCAGGGAGAGAGAGAGGAGGAAGCAGGCTCCCTGCCTAGCAGAGAGCCCGATGCAGGACTTGATCCCAGGACCCTGAGATCATGACCTGAGCTGAAGGCAGAGGCTTAACCCACTGAGCCACCCAGGCAGCCCTGGAATGCCTTTTGTAAGATGTGAAACATCATACCGAAATGTGTTTAAGAACATAATCTAAACAATGAAGCAGACATTACCATTAGAACTGATTGTTTGTGTTGCTTTTCCTTTTGTATCCACCAAAACAAAGGAGCAAAGCGTGACCACTAAATAAAACCTCCAGCTTTTAAAAGGTTTTTGTTTTTCTTTTTTTAGTCCTGAAAACAGTAAGACAATACAAACAAGTTTAAGGAGGTGACGGGAGCTAAATGAGAACGGAGACGTCATAACTGGTATTTCCAACTTGGGAAGTGTAGGAAATTAAATGCCACAGGGACCAGGCTTACCTCACATGGGAGAAACACATTATTTTAGACTTCCATAGAGCTTATTTTCTTAGTCATAAGAATTCCTTACTCCACCCTGCAGTTTTCAAGGGGAACAAAAAAAAAAAAAAAATCCTCCTGCTTTCATTGTGTTTTATTTTTGTATGACCTGATGAACTCTAGATAGGATGTTGTCCTTTGCATCTAAGAACATGAATTTTGTAATGTTTAGTCAGACCCTGAGGATCAGTGCCGAATGCAGTAATCACGCTAGAATTAAAATAATCTAGCAAGTGACAAGATCACTCTAGGCATAAATGCGGAGGAAAAACAGTTAAGTACAGGCCTTTGATCTATCTGTAGGGTGCTTTATTTTTCTCTGGACTCCACTCAGTTTGAAGTTACAGCTTCATTTTTTATATTGTTTATTGCAGAAATGGCAGAATTGAACGTGCACACCACCCCTTTAAAAGAAACAAAACAAAACAAAACAAAAACCCCTCACATTCCAGACAGTGAATGCTAAAGAACTCTGAAGGGTCCTTTTCTTGCTTCTTTTCTTGTCTCTGTCTGCCTACCCGAGCAGTTACCTGTAAATTCCTGTTCACAATTAATATCTAGAAAGGGAAGCCCTTGATCTCTGCTCATCACAGGAGCAGGTCTGAGATGCCAGCATCTTTTTGAAGCTGCTCTCTGAAGCAGCTCTTTGAAACACTGTAGCGTAGTATTTTTACTTCTGGGGTCTGCAGAGCTCTGCACAAAGCCGCTCTGCACAAAGTCACTCTGCCAGGCTCTGGACAAAGGGACAAAACAACATCGATCACTCTCTCAGCCGCCGCATACCTGACACAAACATGTCTGGCTCCTCGACCCCCGGCTCCTAAAATACCTTGCAACATGTCACAGTGATCCCTCTGCTGAGTGCCCCAGGGAAAGAGTAGAGGCTTGTTCCCTTTCCAGCAGTGGGGGTGGCTTGAGCCTGGCTCGTTAGGGAAAAATCCTGATTCTTTTTTCTATTCTGTATCTGTGCTCTAACCCAGAGACACGAAAAATCAGTTTCCCCAGCTGCTGCTTATAACTGATGAGATGTGAAATGAGTTTCCGTGGGCCGTGAGCACCCTTAAGGGGTAACTGGAACTTGTCACATAAGCAGGCCTGTGTGACTCTGCACAAATATTTCAGCACTCGGCGTTTAAGGCATAAAATGGGAAAAATTATAAAGCTCCTAATGAAGCTTAGATAATTGTTCTTTTCTTGGGTCACGCTGTTTCCCAAGCAGGGGGTTGAGCGTGTCCCCCCCCCACCACCACCACCGGTGCGATTTAGTGTTACCTTCTTTATGATTTCCTGTTCTCCAAAGCTTGTAGGTATCCTTTAAGGCATTTTCCCTGTTTGCTAATAATAGTTCTTTGCAGCCTCTTGGAATGCATAGGATACAAAATTACTTTGGGGTAGTGAGTTTTCAGAAGGAAGTTTCCAGAGAACATACCGTGTAGATGCTGTTATTTCAGGTCCCATCTTGCCTTGATAATGTGCCATGAAGGAGCAGGATCTTCCCCAGAAATAAGGTTACCTTAGCTGTTTGTCATCCTCTGGTTCCCTATCTATGGACATTCAGGCAACAGCCAAAAATTCACAGAGCAGAAGAGAGAGAGAGATCAGAGTTAATTTCTCTGTCCCTCCTCTCGTGATTTTGTCTCAATGCTGTTGTTAACTGTCCATCGTGTCGAGTAGAACTTTCTACAGTGAAGGGAGCATTCCCTACCTGCCCCTCCCAGTACGGCAGTCGCCAGTGACGTGTGGCTAGTTGGCACTTGACGAGGACCCGACACAAACAGGAGATCGGACTTTGAATTCTATGTGATTTTAACTTATGTAAATGTAGATAGCTACACATGGCTGGGGGTTGCCGTATTGAAAAACACAGCCTAGACCCATCTCTGTTTCTGGACCAAGTGGAAAAAAATAATGACTTTAGAAGATTCTTTTTATTTTGCTCTAGAATTTTATATTAAAAATCTGCTTCCTATTAACAGCTTAAGAGTCAGGACGTGTAAGCACATGTTTATATATGAAAAAAGATTAATTAGAGGTTTTAAACTGTTGAGCTTCAGACTTGGGATAAAATAATCATACTTTTAGGTTTTTACATGTTTTAAGCATCTGGTATAGAAACAAATTTAGCTAAAATGGGAAATTGAGATCAAGGAGACAGGAAACAAAATGAGTTTGTGAAGAGTTTCTTCTCTGTGGCAAAAGCAATGAGATTTGGAGTTATGATTCTAACCAACCGTAACAAAAGTCAAGAAAACTTGGTTCCTTTCTCTGGAAATGGCATTTCTAGAGTAAGGAGAGTCTCCCTGCTTCATCCTCTTTCTGTCTCTTTGGGTGAGACTGTGAGACCACGCTCCCGGGGCTTTTCCTGTGTTTGCAATGAGACGGGGCAATAGAGCACAACACTGTCTGACCGGAAGGAAGATGTGGCCCCTGGTTCCAGCTTTGCCGTGTGGAAGGCAGCCTAGGGGCCTAGGAGTTCTTCAGTTCCTCCCCACAATAACCCCCAATTTGGGGTTCCCAGGCAGACTTGAAATGACATGGCATCCATTAACCATTACACCATCCTACCCCCCACATCCTACCTTACCTTACACAAGGAATAGAAGCAAATTGGAGGTGGCAGTGCTAGGTCAACATCAAGGAGTAAAGATAGGACCGGACAATCAGCAGTTAACGTTGATGGAAAAATTCACTCACGTATCGGGGATAACAGTGACACTTGGCTCATGGGGCTACTGGACAGATGTGAGGGTAGAAGACTGGAAAGTCCAGAAGAGACGTGGGTGGAGTTTTCTGAGAGGTCTGGCTTCCCTGCAGCCTCGATGGCTCCCCAAGTGAATGGGCCCTGCATTTCAGTACAGCCGAATGTGCATGTTCCTTCCCCTGTAGATCTAGCTTTCTGCCATCGCTTCGCACACCTGCCTTGGGCCGTGCTCCCCCTCAGGTAGACAAGACCATCTGTGACATGAATGGTCGTCCATGCCAATTCTGCCCTCTGAATGTGGTGCCCAGTCAGCCGTCCATTACATTTTCTGCAGTGGGTAGACATGAGCCCTGTAAGGTGCTGTTGAAATTAGGGAACTGCTTCGCTCTTTCAAGGCTGGACTGCAGCTGGGTGGACCCTCACAGTAGCCCCCGTGTCCTCCCAGAAAACGTAACGTCTACAGAGAGCAAGATTGGATTTCCAGTATTCATGAGCGTTTTATGGACCCTGACCACAACCCCAGACTCTGGCCCCCTGCAGACTTCATCAGCCAGGGAATTGTTCCTAAACTCTGTCGTCGGTGTCTTTCTTACTGAGTACCCTATCTTACCACATGCAGTCAGTCCTTCCGCTGCGAGGCTCCGGGTCTGCTGGGACTGCTGCCCGCAAGCTCGGTAATTATCTGGCAGAAAATAATGTGTTATCCCTTCTCGAGATGTTTTCGTTCATAATCACTTAGGTTTCAGAAAAATGTCTAGCAGCCCTTAAAAATCTAAACTCTCTGCACATTTTTCATGAAGTCTAGAAGCATGGAAAAGCTCAAAAGGGAAGCAAAAATAGGAAGTTGTTTTTTTTTTTAAAGATCAGAAGCTATGTATATGGAGTACAGCCTGCTTTAGAAGTTGGGAAGAATCTCAAATAAACTCTTAATGGTTCCAGCTCATACAATGCATTTGTCCTGAAATATGTGTTTGTGTTCCTATGTCAGCCATTAATCTGAGAACTATTAAAGGCATTAACCTTTTTTTTTTAATATTCCCAATAAAGAAGAACCCAACTCAGCAGATAGCTTTTCTGCCTAGTCTTGTTTTATTAGTGGAATAGCTTTATGGCAATGATTCATTCAGTGGTTTATTGGCAACGAGGCGAGTAAATGAAGCGAAAAATCTTTCGTGATGTGGTAATTTGCAGATTGAGCATCTTTGACTTTGTGTAGCGTTGCGCAAGCCACCACCCGGTTTAGTCCTTCTCCAGTTAGTCCAAGTCAACTTTGCCTGGACTCATGTGGTTCTCCGGGTGGTGGAGAGGGCTCAGGGTTTCCACCCACAGGCAGTAAGAAATGGCTCGCGGGTCGTCAGTGGGTTTTTATTTTGGGGTGCGCTCGCAGCTGTGAGCCCTAGCTCAGAAAATAGGAAAGCATTTTGGGATGGTCTTATTAGTACGTGTCCTTCGGTGGCTGAAATTAATTCAGTGGTTCCTTCCTTCCCTTTAAAAGTGAGCAGATAACCTATAACCAGCCAGTTTGCCTTCCCAGATAAAAGCTTTTCATTTCTCTTTTAACTTTCCGTGCTCTCTCAAGTCAATTTTGCTTTCTTCCTCCTCTCAGTGCGGCGTACCTGAACCTCAGACTATTACATGGTCTGAGAGCTTTGAACATCAGCGCTGTGATCAGCCGGGAAAGCAGCCCGATATCCGCTTCGTTCAAACAGTGCTTTCCGGTCTCGTCTGGGAGAGTGTCTGCCAATTCATTTTTTTCTCTTCTTATCAGCAAAACACATACATACCATGCTCACGTTGCTTAATATAAAATACCGGGAAAATCCCTGAACCATCAGGAGACCGGTTAGAAGAACCACCTGGGCTCTGTGCTCACACCGTCGCCAGGCTCTTCTGTTGGCCGTCAAATGAGAACACAAAGAGCCCCGGGAGGCCAGGGGCCGGTCATCACTGCTCATTAGGCTCTTGTGACAGTCATGCTCTTCAGACACTCACATCTTTGGACTCATTTCCCTCCCCTCCATCTGCAGACCCCCGTCTGGTTAACGTAGAGTCTTGGACAATAGCGACTAACGCACATCGGACGGAGAAGTTCTCGGCAGAGCTGTGGGGCTCGAGCCTATAACGCCTTCCAAGCGCGCTGCCCGGACAGAGCTCAGCTGCACTTCTGGGCCATCATGGGTGGGGCTGTTCGGTGCCCAAAATGTCAGACATTCTGCAACCACTGTTGCTGGGTGGGTATTTTTTTTTGGGGGGGGGGTCTTTTTGTTTGTTTTTTAAATGAAGAAGCAACATCTCTTTGTTTCCCCTCGAGTTCCCAGCAGGCGAGCACCTGGCGGCCGCACATGGAAGGCACATACCACTGTGGTTCTGCTCATGGTACCTCAAATTTTCCAAAACTGTGAAGCGTTACAAGCCGCCCAAAGGGTGGGGCCCTGTTTCTGGACCCTGCTTTATCTCCTGGCTTGTGCGTCTGTCCCCCGGGTTTGTTGGAGGTGCAGGGAGGGAGGTGACGAGAGGAGATGCGGCGGAGGAGGGGGGTGAACAGGAGAGAGCAGGAGCGTTCACGGCTCCGATGGCACCGCCCCCAGCCCGGGGTGCTGCTTCAGCCGCTGCTGTGTGCGCAGCGTGCTCGCGGGCCGTCCACACGTAAGTTCCCGTGGCATAGGCGAGCTCAGCCACGTGGGGTCAAGTCCCAGTGCCAGCTCCGTAACGGTGGGCAAGTAGCTTAACCTCTCTCTTTCCTCACGTATGAAAATTAGAAAAGTACTAATATGTTGCAGGGAAATCCAAATAATATTTGCAAAAAAGCCCCTTAGGACAGCGTGTGGCATCAGTACCGTGAGTCGTTGTTTCCGCTGTCCTCGAAGCGCTTTGATCCAAACTAGGACACAAAATAAATCGGGTGGAATTGGTGACACAGACCGTCAGAGTAGTCGAGTCGCAGGAGGGAAAGAGAACAACAGAATTAGCTCGGAGAATGGCCATTTGGACTAAGTTTACCAACAGCAGATAGTTTCGAGTGTCTGTGCCTCTGGCAGGGCTCTCGTCGAGTGCCCCCACCCCCGTGCGCTCATGAGCATCCGTCGGGAGCTCTGCTGCAGGTGGGAATCCGTGTCCCGCTCTGTATTCGCCGAGTGCAGACTCTGTAGCGTGATCGAACATGGAAGAAACGAACTGATCTGTTCTCCTCCTCCCTGGGGTCCCCATGGCCCAGCCTGGCTTCATACAGGGAGACAAGCGATGAGGACTCTGCACCTGGCTTTTCCTAGTCGAGGGTTTGGGTCTGTTCATGGCTCCCAAGCAGCTAATGACGTGAAGACGAGCAAACGGCTAGGAAGGAATTCCTGGTCAAGAAGCGGAGGAGTACCATGAAATGTCCCACAGAGTCCAAAGCAAGATTTTGCCACATGTAGCCTTCACCTGGGACCAGCATATGCCAGGGGCGTCCCCGCTCTGGCTCCCACGTGGAGCCTGACAGCCCTTGGAGACACAAGGAAATCACAGGCACATCAAAGGGCATGGGTGCCAGGGTGCTAGAACCCTAGCGGACAGCCCAGTGCACAAGTTGCAGTGGCCGGAAGACCCCGCACAAGGCACGCGGCCTCCTTGAGGATCTCGGTACCCCCGTCTATAAAACGGGGATAAGGACCCGTCCACTACTACGTGACAAGGTTTGTCGGAGGGGAGAAGAAATAATGTGTCTGTGCTCATCCTTGGAAAACTATAACATACAATATCGTTGTATGGTAGTGCCTGCTGGAGTTCAGAGTCTGAAAGGAAAATGGGAAAAAAAATCCGAACTGACGGTGGACAGGAGTCTGAGAGCATATAGAGGAGAAGTGGACTGACGAGATCGTGTTGGTGGGAGCGCGTGTATGGTTTCCACGGCATCGTGTCTGAGACGAGTAACGTTTGATTTCGGTGAAGGCCTTTGCAGAGAAGAAGTTAGCTTCCATGTAAACATACTAAAAGTATATTTCAACTTAGATTTTTTTAAGTTTTTATTTAAATTCCAGTGTGTTAACATACCACATGATGCTAGTTTCTGGTGTACAACACACTGATTCAACACTTCCTTCCCCACCCGGAGCTCATCACGGCAGGTGCCCTCCTTCAGCCCCGTCCTGTTCCCCTGTCCCCCACCCGCCTCCCCTCTGGTGAGTCCAGCAGTGTCATCTCTGTAGCTCAGTCTGTTTCTTGGTTTGCCTCTTTCTCTCTTTTTCCCCCACTTTGCTCATCTGCTTTGTTTCTTATATTCCACATTTGAGTGCAATCATTTGGTATTTGTCTTTCTCTAACTTACTTCCCTTAGCATGATGCTCTCCAGCCCCACATCATTCCAATCAACTTATTAACTTAAAAGATTAAGGATATACTTTATGAAGAAACACTGTATCAATACAGTATTGAGGTAGAAAAATTCTAGTGGAGCCTGGTCTGTTTTAAATTGCAAAAGGTATTGCATTTTGACAAATGGATAAGGACATATACCCATTTTCAAGTAATTATGGCCACTACGCACCTTCATCAGGCGTTACATCAGGGCATTACATCAAACATTTAGCCACACTGGCGTATTCACATTCATGACACTATCCGTTGTTCTGTTTCCAGAAATAATCCATACTCGGTATTGTATTTATCCGTAACATATGCTCTATTCAAAGAATATTTATAACGGTGTTTGGAGCAGCACTTGGCACAAAACGAGCCCTTGGAAAGCTGTTGTAAGTGCCCACCGGGACCCTGGAGCTCATCCTGGTGCCGCCCGCGGGTGATGCTGTTGGTGTTACCCTGTGATCAGGTGACCACGCTGCCCTCGTCGGGAAGTTGACAGTTGTAAAAATATTAACGTGAGGGCGTCATCATTGCAAGCCCATAGTTCTTATTGGCTTCTCAAAGGGTTGGGAGCCAGTTGTCATAAAGAGCAGAAGGGGCATCTCCTTGTGCTAAACCCTCTGGGCTTTCTAACAGGCACTGTGCTTCTGGTCCTAGGTGTTGAAGTTTGAGCCGGGCCATTTCAAGAGGAGGGGCAGAGCAAAGCACATGGCTCTCGTCGACATCCAGCTGGACCATCACGAGCGCTGTGACTGTGTCTGCAGCTCAAGACCGCCTCGATAAAGGGGTGTGCACACACTTACACTGAGCACGAATGAATCCTTAGTTTGAGGAGGGTGTGGCGAGAGACCCTTTTCCTCCCAGCAGCCGAACTTAACTACTAACCTGCAAAGCAATGAATACAAGTGGTTGCTGAGTTTCAACCCAGCTTGGTTAGCCGTGGCAAGTAGCAAGGTATATCGTCAATGTCTATAGCCCAGAATATAGGATTGCAGCCAATAATAGTGTCAGAGAATCCGTACATGTACATACACATACGGTCTTACTCTTCACGTCTCTGTGTCAATACAACAAACGGTTTATTCCGTGTCTACAACGAGGTACATCAGAGCTGATGCATGGTGGCATCATTTAGACCCTTAAAAATCTTTTGACAAATTCAGGGACATATTAAATACAGGAAACATGACCTTGGAAGATTCAGAAGATTATTTAGGTTATTTTAAAATTTGAATCACAAAACAATCTTGGAGCTTGCTCTTTTAAAGAAAGCACCTTGTATATTAAAAACCAATAAATGAGCTTTTCTTATATATACATCTTAACTATAAAGAAAAATAAGGAAAACTATGGATTCTGGGACAAAGGCACAGACATAACCATGTTTCCCATGGGACACACTACGTGCTTACCTAGGTAGACAATACTTGCCCATCTCCAGAAGCATGCCATAATAATATAGATGCTTTAGAAAGTAAGTCATTGAGTCTTTTTCTGCATCTTGCTGAGGCATGCAAATTCATTGAACACCTGTCTCCAAAAAATTTCTCAGAAGGTTTATTATTATAATCCTCCCAGAGACAGTTTATTAACTGTAGCAGAAATCTGAATTGTTTCCTTCTGGAATACACCTCCACAGAAATAACTCCTTTGGAAAATGGCATGGGGACTCTGTATGACCCTTTCCAACTAGTGTTCGTTGAAAGACTTGGGTAGTTGAAAGTAAGAACAGTGAACATAGAGACAGTAACGGAACTGGAAATCGGATGGAGTATTTGATTGGGTCCTTAATAATAGTGGATCCAAACCTCTCCAAACTATGCCAGTCCATTTTATCTCTTGCATTCGTGCTCCCGTCTCTCTGATATACAAACGTGGATTTATAATGGCATTTAAATTTGGCAAACATCCTGAATTATTTATAGCCTAAAAGCTTTCCTGTATTAAAACCACCCGGTTTTATTGATGTAACTTCCTAATTGTACCCTCACTCACCATTCTGAATTCCTTTTTCTAAACTAAGTGGAATCAGGTCTGGAGTCTGTGGTTCTCTCCAGATCTGCGGAGCTCATTCTTAGAAGGCTGTCCTGCAAGTTACAGGAACACAAATTTGGCCTTGCTCCACCGCTAGAAACCTTGAGTTCGGATCGGCGGTCTTCTCATTTTTCCCTCCCAGGCTCCCCAATGTCTATTAGAAAGGAGACTGGGTCCCGGAGTAGGAAGCAATTCATCATTCTCCAGGCTCAAGACAGAGAGAAACACTGAAATCCGGATAGCCCCAGGGCCACTCGGAGAGAGTCCCACTTTTCTTGCTGCCTGGAAACAAAAAAAGGAGAGCCGACTTCTCCCGTGAGTCTAGGGCCCTAGTGACCAGGACCGGTTTGAGTGAGGGGTGTATGATGTGGGCTGCACCAGCCCAGTGCTCAGGTGCGGGGTCGAAATACACCTGGACTTCAAAGCATGGACCACCTTCCCCACCGTCCTCACTCGTAGCCTCTTTCCCTCTCAGCTCTAGGAGACGAAGGCCACTGCTTATTGACGATGTGAAAGTGCCCTAGAAGCACCCAGTGTTCTCGCCGCGGAGGGGTGAGGGCGGGAATCCCTGCCTTGTTTAGTTGCCCAGAATCCCAGAGCACAGTCAGAAGTATCCCAAGCAGACACCCTCCCGGTCAGGGACCTGCTGGTCCCCTTCACGGCCACGTGCAAGTCCACCGTGAAAACATCAGCTTGGGTGCCCAGATCAAATGTGTGTCCCCTGACGGTGGCTTGTGCCGCTCACGCCGTCGCGGAAGTGTGAAAGATGAGAGTGCTCTCCCCGGTTTTCAATAAACCTTCCAGGCTGCAATAACCGGGATGGTTTTCGGTTAAAGCCCTCTCTGTGCCCTTTATTTATTAGCTGAAATGGAAGCAGGCATATTCACTCACTTTCCTTTCTTCTTTCCTGAGTGTTTTATTAAAACGTCTCCCTTGGTTATCTGTTATCTGTTGCACTTGCAACGTGTAGCCAATAAATCTGTTCCATTGCCATCAGAGGAATAGAAAAGCTCGCCATACAAATTACATTTCAAAACAATCCCTAATAAACCCGCATTTCCGCGTGGCTCGCTCACCTGGAATAATGCCTTTCATTCACTACGTTCTTATGGGGCAGAACACTTTCATAAGCGGAATTGGTTGTGTTTTGTCATATCGGCAACACGCACTTTTTTCCTCTTGCCGCATTCTTCTATAGCAAATGTAATATGGCTCTTATCTTCGTGAAAAATGTATGTTGCTTTTGAACAAAACTACTCTGTTATTTAGTCCCCAACGGCACTTTTGAAAGGAGTACAGTGTTACGACCTTACTTTCACCAACGCATGCAAGTCTCGGGGTGACGGGACGGGGTGACATCTGTGGGCTTCATTTTGGGAAGTAGGAAGGGCGCGAACCTTGTCCCCTAACAGCAGGTTTTGGCTCCGTCCCTGTGCCGAGGCTGGGCAACCGGACGGGGTTCGAGTTTTGCTGTTCTGCTATGCCATTGTGCCTCTTGGACTGTTTGTTTCCCCACCGGCCTTTTAATAAAACAGAGTCGCATCTGACATCCCTCCCTGAAGACAGTTCACAGCCTGTCTCTTCCTTGGGGGCCTGACATCAGTACCATTGGGACTCATTTCCCTTTTGTCTGCCCTGGAAGCTTTTCCCCTCTGGAGGGGCAACCCAGCCGGGGAGGGGTGCTCCTGGCTCAGGGAGACCAGTGAGGGGTTGTGAGCCTAAGGACTTTGATTATGATCAGGGGTTGGGGAAGCGGGAACAAAGGGCAAAGCGAGCTCTGCTCAGACGAGAACTTGAGCCTCTCCTCGCAGCTTAGTCCTGCTGGAGGCAGCCGCTGCTCCGAGCTGGGGGAAACTCAGCCACTTCATTTAGCTGAGTGGCTTCAGGTTGCTCGGGGAAAGGCAGTGGAGACGTGTTTTCTGTGCCAAGAATCAATTTTCCCATCGGAAATACCAGCTAACGTGTGAGACAAAGTGTGGGGAGGGCCAGGAAGGAATCCAATAATGCTGTGCATAGTAGTTAATTTAGAGAACTTGGATTTTTATATAAAAATCATGCTAGCTGTAGATCATGATTCTTACATAAAAATCCAAGTTATCAGACTATATATACACATGCATGGTTACCTGAAATGCTTATGCATATATATATGCAGTATCTTAATGCAGAAACCTGAATCATCTTATGTTATTTCCTGAAGTATACATGTGTCCACTTTTACTCTAAGAATAACTTAACAGACGTCCAAATTGTTCACATCTTCCCGGGGTCCTCTGGTAGAATATTAAATCAAAATTCATAGATTAGTGTTCATGCCTGAACTCCCAGGAAATACGGTTTTGTTTATTGACAGCTCTGATCAAATATGCTGGAAGAGAGAATATTTATAATTCACTGGTTTTTATTGACATCCACTTAAATTGTGTTGTTTTTAAAGATCAAGTTAAGACATGCAGCCCTGGGTGGGGATGGGGGGTGTCTCCTCAGTGGCAGGGGAGGCATCACCAGTGGGAATGGAGGAGCCACTAACCGCTTCATTTAAGACCTCATGCTTGCCGTCCAGGTTATCGTCCTCAATTATAGGTTAAGTTGTATTTTTTTTTATATAAAGCTCATTTCTATAGAGATCTGTAAAAATTCTTTAGCAGACCACATTAGAAGAGAGTGGGGCTGAATCAGGCCAAGAAATCTTCATTTTCCAATAAGACCATTTGAATTTCTAATTATTTTAAACTGTTGGATATGGGCTGCCGGGTTCAGTGGCCAGGAACCAAACGTTAAAATTACTCTTGGATTCAATTTCTATTTTACATAATTCCTATAATATAGATTCTCTTTTAAGAACACATTCTGGGTCATGTTCTCTTACCTCCACGTCTCTGGTTGAGGTCATATTACAAATTCATTCTCTTCTGATAGCTTCTGGCCTTTCCTTTCTCCCTCTGAGCCCTACCTTCCTTCCCTTTCTCATCAGGCTCTATCCACCAATCTTTGGGTCAGGGACAATCAGGATCAATGTCTGCTTTGGGAAGGCACAGGAGGTGGGGGCCATTCAAGGAGACCAGGAGAGCAAATGGTTTCCCAAGTGAGTATGTCACAGGCTTAGAACGCCAACTGTTAAAAAAAATCCCTACTTTTTGAGAGTTGAACACAACAAGCGAATGTTTGCTGTTACTGTCCATTTTGGTACAAACTTTAGAATATGGTGGTGGATGTTTCCTCACTTCTATCAAAGGATATCTAGCCACCATCAATATGGGGAAAACTGACTAAATTAAATGTTTTATTAGTTCATTGAACAACAAAATGTATTAAAACACACTATGTATCAGGATTGCTTTGGGGTCAACACACAAGGTCCACAAGAGAGGACAAAAGTAGGGATAGATATTGTAGGGGGCATAAACAAGAAGAACAAAGATCTTCCGGCAAAAACGCAAAAGGTAAATGTAGGCCTTTCAAAGAATGAAAAGTAACGTGGCAGGAAAGAACCACGATGGGTGGTAACTTTGATAAGGCAGAAAAGCAGCTGGTCACACAAAGTCTTATGTGGATGGCTAGCAAAGTTTTGTCCTTTATGTGGAGCTGAGGAAGCCGTGGGGGCTCTTAAGCCCAGCGGGGCTGCAAGTGTCACACTGTGTCGGAACATTAGAAGGTCTTGGGTTCAGTGAACCAGCCGGCCACTTTCTGGACCTGTTTCCTCGTTTACAAAATCAGAAGGCTGAGATCGAGCCTTTCCAGCAGAACAGTTCTGCATTTTGGAAAATGGCAGCCTGCAGGAAGGATGGGGCTAGGAATACGAAATATAAAGCTCCTCAGAGTTCTCCAGATGAGGCGTCAGAGACAGGAGGGGTGCAGGCCCTCTCCGGTTGTGTGGGCTCTGCACTGCAAGTTCCGGAAGGTGCGGTCTGCATGGACTGGGGCTGTGAGGAAAGTTCACAGGGGGATTCAGGGGTCTTAGTGACTCAGTGTGGAGAGCAGTGCAGGCTCAGGGCATGTCCTAGAGGAAGAAGTCCTGTGAGTTGGACTGTTGAGAATGTTCTCCCTGGAACACTAGGCAGGCAGGAAGGAGAGGCTGATTTTGAGAGAGGAGATCACAACTGTCTTAAGAGCCAGGCCTGTGACATTGACCGGAGTCACGCTTAAAGCCGCGAAGCAGAACCCAAGAGAAGGACGGTAAATAACAGAAGCTAAAGGACCACAGAGAAGAGGGGAAGGAGGAGTTCACAGGCTCACAAGTAAGGGTTCCGAGGTGGGGTGAATACATGGCTGGTTACGTGTCCAGAACTCTGCCAGACGCAACAGATTTGAAGAACGAAAAAATAACCATGCTTTCTGCCCTTATCAAACTAGGGAAGGGATGGTACATATTACATAAATAATTCATTGTATTTGTGAGAAGGAAAAGGATGAGGTGAGAAGACAAAAAGAATTTCCCTCAGCAGCAGAAAGGGATTCCTGAAGCATTGGTCATTTCCTGGAGACCCTGGAGCAGGAACAGAGATTTGAATAAATGTTAGGCAGCAGGAAAGCGGAAGGAGACTGTGGTATTAGAAATGAAAATAAAATTGTGACTCAATTAGAGAAGTATTTTGAATTTTTAATTGACCACAGATGATATATGGATTGGGTGTCGAGAAGCGAGTGGAAGAGGGTGTCAAGGGTTTTTCTAGGGTTTCTGGCAAAACAAACTGGGCAGACAGAGATGCCATTTATTGAGATGAGGGCCCGGGAAGAAGAGGAGATTTGTGGTAAATCAAGAGCTCGGTATGAGACATTTGTGCCCAATGGTCTTTGACACACCCACTCGGAGATACTAGGTGGACAGGTCTGGTCTGGCACTCAGGAAGGGTCTAGGAGTGAGATGTAAGCTTGGGAGCCATCATCACATAGTGACTGAAAGTCACAGGAATGGTCGAATCCCTTGGAGGAGGGTGAAGACCAAGGAGGAAAAGGATGACAGAACAATCGCAAGGGTGCCGGAGGAAGCAGTGGGTCCGTGGGGGCTGGGCCTGTCTCATCAAGTATGGCGAAGAAGATGGAGCAGATGTGCCCAGAAACACCCTTCCCAACCTGCCCCCTCACAGATCTTTTCGGGGAAAAGCGGCTTGATCGATGGTGGCACTGTGCATGGGAACTTGGCGCCATGATGCCCAGCCCCCTCCTGGAGCCACGAGCTGTGTGTGCCTGTTGAGCCCCCGGAATGCAGCTTCAGGCTGAAGACGTCTTCCTTACACTACCTTAAACTGACTCACATTCAAGTGTGAACGGCCACACGGGAGTACTGGCTGCTCCTCAGAGCAGCTCTGGACATGAGGCGTTTCCCACAGACTTGCGGCCGCAGTCACACCTCACAGAACCACACACACACACACACACACACACACACACACACGCGCGCATCTCGGCTGGATATCCAGGGTAGCGGCACCTGACCCAGCCCAGGACCTACCTTTCTCATGATATATGAAGCTGGGAAGAGATTCAGATGGTCTCTCTGGTTATTGGCATGGTAAGACGTAAACATCGATGGCTGTGGCACCACACTCCTTCCACATGGACCAGAAAGCCCAGGGAAGGCCCAGCCACAAAGGAAGGGGAGGAATGACACTCATGTGGGGAAGAAGTGGGGAGTCCAGAGGGAGTCCCCCCACACCGTGCCCCTGGGTCCTGAGGTCTGGCCACATTCCACTCCTGATTCTCCCAGAATGTCACTTGTGAGGTGTGAATCAGAGGGTCACATGCTGTGTACGGAAGAACTGTGCTGAAATCGAGGTTTTGAGTGAAAATCACTTGCTGGAGAAGCTGATCAGGGATCAGAAAGAGAGACAGTCGATCCCTATTCCTCCTGGTGGTGAGGTGCTCTAATGGTGCCCTAGACACCGAGTTAGTGAGCCCCGAGTCACGGGGCTCTCCTCCACGGGAGGAGACACGTGGTTAGGTTTTGGAAGCATCTGGTCGCAATACTTACATCAAGTGATAGACACATGACCTTGTCTCCTGTGTGTCTCTGCTTCAGGGGGTCTTACTTAATATGTGCTATTGATTAACACTGAACTCACTGACAAAGCACTATAACCCTTGCCTTACCTAATGCACACATGTTCACCATAAGGCACGTCCCAGCCTTCTCGCCCTTAGGAGAACCACACAGCACATTAGTGCCAGGCCTGGGAGCCACTTCAAATGGCACAGGCACCAACAAAAAACCCACAAAAAATGTAAAAAACCTGGCACTAAAAAGACCATGAAAAAGACCCTTGTTTACCATCTGAGCACTGAAAAAAGAAGGCAGAGTGGCACCTCGTTCAACCCCAGCTGGGTGTATGTGTGTTGGACACGTCCAGTGGTTCAATGCACTGACCACGTCTGTAAAAACACACAAGGTGGACAGATTGTGGAGGCACGTATGAATTGTAGGGAACAGGCAAATTTGCAAATACAGAAGTTGCACGTAATAAACATTGACTGTGTCCATTTATTGAGTGCTCACAGGATCCCCTAAATTTTCTGAAGCTCAGGACTATTTACCTAATTTTCAAACTTACCCAATGATAAATGAGTTTTCTAAAATTGAAAAACGAATCTTTATAAAGCGTTTATTCTACAATGTCATTGTATTTATTACGTTTCCTGAAGATGAGAGGTGAAGCACAGAGACTTCGAGTAAGGTCTTCAAGGTCAGCAGGTGCTAGACTCCAGGCAGTTCTGTAACCCACATCCATCATCACACGGTCTCACCACCTGTCCTGGTCATTGGATGGGGGTGGAACTAAAGAATTTCTTCATCAAGTCTTCTCACCTAGAATCCCAGGCAAGTGTCCTGAAGTCATCAGTGAGTATTCTGGTTCACTTTCACTCATTTAATTAACTAATTAATTAATGAATTAGGACAGGCACAGTTTTGGGCACCAGGGCCAATGAACAAGATAAGGAACAACACAAGGTTCTAGCTTTTGTGGACTTGGTAGCAAGGTAGAAACAGAAAATAATCACGTATATAATTTTATAGAATGATCAGTGCTATTTTTTAAAAAAGAAAAAGCTAATTAGGTAAAAGTTCTCTCCTAAGGAAGTGACACTTTTGCTGAGATCTAAAGGAAGTGAAAAGTAACAGGGGGAAGCATCTTGGGGAGGAGCATTCTAGGCAAAGGGAACAGGAAGTGCAAAGGTCCTGAGGCAGAAACGAGTAAAGGACGGTGTGAGGAGAAGCTAGAGGGCTAGGGTAATGTGGACAAGGAACAGCAGCAAATAAACAGAAGTTTAAAAAGTAGGGAGGGCTCATTCATAGGGGTCTTCTTGGTCATAGCAAAGACTTTAGATTTTTAGTGTGTTGGGAGGTCTTCGGGGAGGTTTGACCAGGGGAGCAAAATATTAGGACAAGTGGCTAAAAGGTCCATCACTGGGTAGAGAGTTGACTGTGGGAAAGCAGAGTAGAAGCTGATAGACCATCGGAGCTACAGGCTCGGGAGCGACGAGCGACAGCGGCTCATTGAAGGAGGTGAGAGCAGGCAGTTTTCTGATGTCTGAAAAGCAAAGCTTTAGAGCACGAGGGAGGGAGTGGGGTCAAGAATGCCTCCACGAGTGTGGCCCTGACTCCCCAGTGGATGCTAGAACCCCCCCTGGGGAATGTCCTAATACAGGAGGACTGGGGGTGGAGGGTTTAGTTTTCTTCAGACATACACAGTCTTTTCATAAATCCTAGATTCTGGAGTCAGGTTTTTTCTTTTTTTTTTTTTTTTTTTTTTGAAAGAAAAAGTTGATTTCTGGGTCTCCTGGGAAAGTATGTTCTCAGTAATAGGAGTCAAACAGCTTTGCTGATTCACTTAAATCCCCATTTTGTAAAACAAACAAACAAACAAACCCTGATATTTTTCAGGTTAAACCTTATCTCAATACCAAATTCGATCTTGGTTATTACATAAATGAAAAGGAGAGTTTTCCGTGACAGATTACTTGTCCCTGCGTGTCATGGGAAGTAAAGACTCTTGGGCTGGATAGAAACTCTGACGAGAAGCCGCAAACAGCTTTGCTGAGAAGACAGCTTGCGCTCATCCTAAAGGAGAGAAAAGCCCAGAGCACATAGGAAGTGTATTCGTTGGGGGCGGGGGGAAGGAAAACAAGGAAACACTTTGGTCCACTATTTACCCAAAAATGCACTCAGAAAGAAACCAGATATAATTGTCTGAATTCTGGGACCTCCAGCTAGCTCACCCTGCCTTGGTCGCATGGGAACAAAAATCAGTTGCTGTTTTAGCCGTAGGAGGAGGCGCACCCCTTCAGCAAACATTTTCAAGCAACATATGAACATCTGCACGAGATTGGAGCAAATATGACTTTCCTTTTTCTTCTCATACAAATTAAAATAGACTAAAAGCCCCAGAGCTGTGAATGGTAGAGCTCTCAGTCTGACGTCAAGGAGATGAGCCAGAGTTTAACCATAATCGTGTTTTGTGTCTAGAATATAATGTGTCTAGAGGAGACCTACCGTTTTACTATTGTACTTTTCTGTGATTCAGTCCACGATTATTTCTGAGGACCTACTATGTATCAGGCACTGGAGGAGGTATGGGCAAAGGACCTGTGAATAACACCAATTCGGCTCCTGCCCGTATAGTTCTAACCATGTCACATGGACAGGTAGTAAAGTGGAGATTACCCGAAGCAATTTCCGGAACTCCTGTGACCAGGGCCTCTCCGTTCCCCCTGGAGCAGCATTTCTCCAGCTCAGATCTGTTGACACGTGGGGTGGACGATTCTTTACTGGTGCCTTGCAGACTGCGTGGAGGCATTCCTAGACTCCATGCACGAGATGCTAGGAACATGCTTCCCCCTCTTAGTGATAACTAGATGTGCCTTTCGATAATTCCAGGTGACCTTGGGGGAAACCATTAGTCCTCATGTGACAACACTGACCTGAGAGCGTGATCTTAGCAGTGAGAGTCTTGCTTCCTCTAGGATCTCCCATTCATTCTGCAAAGTTGCCTTTGCCAAATGATACTGCCAGGAGAGGAGATCGAGGACGAGGATAACGTGAAGAGGCTGGCCTGTACCCCCGGGCTGGACCCCACTGAGGATACAGCAGAACCCCTCCATTAGCTTTTGAACTAGAAAAACAATCACTGTTTCTTAGGACAGAACTATTAACTTCCAGGATATTCATTTGTTTATTCAGCAACAACAAAAAATAATTAAATGGCTACTCTCATATATGCCAGGCACAGTTATAGGGATTGGAGAGAGGGGACAAAACTGACCAAAATCCCTGTCCCTGAGCATCTAGAATGATGAGAGGTAGATAAATAAGTAAAATGCACATACCACGTGAGACAAATAATTGTTATGCCTACAGAAATATAAAATCAGGAAAAGAGGATCAGTGGTGGAGGGGAATTCAATTTTAGATAAGGCATTCATCTGAAGTAAAGGCCCAAAGCATGTAAGGGGGAAAGCCATGGAAATTCCTGATCAGATAATTCCCTGCAGAATGGATAGTAAGTGCAAAGGCCCTGAGGTAGAAGCTTGCCTGTGTACCTTCAGCTCCTTTCTTCCAGTTCTCGCCCTGGACCTCTGTCCCCGGAGGCTTGTCTGTTTTATTCTCTGCTATTTTTTTATCTTACACTTGAAATATTTTTATCTGTGCAGGAGGTTACAGTAGTAAGTGGTTTCACTTGTTTCCAATTAGATTCAAAACTGTTATCTTACTAACAAATCTTCTTCAAAGTAAAGATGATATGGTATACCCTGGTGAATTAGAGTGAGGAGCACAAGAAGAAAGGGAAAGAAAATTCCATAAAAGTAAGCGACTGCCGCAAGTAGTACGCTCCTTTGCTCCGCCCTCCTGGAAGCGCCGGGGCAGGTTCCTCTGTTTACCTGCTTATTCGTGATTGAAGCAGAGTCGACACACGACGTTCCGTTATGGGCATGTGGAGGACGTGGGGATCGGACAAGGGTCTGCCTCATGCGGGGACCACCCGTCCTGCACAGCACTGTCACACCACCGCAGACTCTATTCCCTAAGCTGTGCCTTCTCTCCCCAGGACTTACTCAGCCCCAGGAGGAGGATCTGAATGGAATGACGCCTGCGTCCTCCAGAGGGTGGTCGGGTTTGGCTCCTGGGAAGGAGCCCTCACGGGAGAGGAGGAAGACGAGACTAGAATTACGTCAGTGGCTCTCTGCTTTAAAAATGTGACTCTTTGGGGCGCCTGGGTGGCTCAGTAGGTTAAGCCTCTGCCTTCAGCTCAGGTCATGATCTCAGAGTCCTGGGATCGAGCCCCGCATCTGGCTCTCTGCTCAGCGGGAAGCCTGCTTCCCCCTCTCTCTCTGCCTGCCTCTCTGCCTACTTGTGATCTTTCTCCCTCTCTCTGTGTGTGTCAAGTAAATAAAAAGTCTTTTTTTTAAAAAATGTGAATCTTTGAATCACTCCCAAGGATTATTAGGCAGAGTGCTGGACCCCATCCTCAGAAGGATTGACTCTTCTCTGATCCGTGGGTGAGAAACGGTTTTGCATTTGTAAGTTCCCAGGAGCTGCCGATGCTGCTCGGCTGGGACCAGGCTTGGAGAAGCTCAGGGCTGGGGTACGTGTCCCTTGCTTTCCTCCCTGTGAGACGGCTTCAGCCCGCTGTGACCAGAGAGTCACTGTTCTGCTGGAGCTGGTCCATGGTACATGACTCAGTTTCCCCTGGTGTTCCCCTAACATCCTCCTATGCTCCTGCCCTCAGGGTCTCAAAGGCGGTAGCACTTCCCTCCCGAGGTCCTGAGCACCTATGCATGGCCCGTCCTTCCCCCACGCCCTACTCTTAGCTTGGTCATTAGTTTTCTTTGGAAATACAGCCTCCCTGAATTGCCCTAATTTGGGTGAGCCCGATTCGAAGACAGAAGAGTCCTGGGGAAAAATGAATAAGCAAATTTAAAAGGCACACGATATCCACAAAGGAGTCCAGTCCTCTTTAAGATCCTCAGTCACAGGAGGCCAAGGGTGAGGAGGTCTGCTATCGGTGGGCCAGCGCGCCAACCACTGAACCAGACACTCACAGCCGGGCTCGCCCAACAACAAGACAAGCCCACATGCTGGAAATCGAGCTGAAGGCTGGGCCTCCCATGTCAGCAAGCATCGGAATCACCTGCAGGGCCTTGCTAGACCAGCACGGTGGGCCCTGCCCCAGAGCTGGATTCTAGCGATCAGCCCGGAAGGCCAATCACCAGCCCTTTATCCAGTTCCCAGGTGCCGCTGACATCACCGGTCATGGGACCACGCTTTAGAAATCACAGCTCTGGGGGCGCCTGGGTGGCTCAGTGGGTTAAAGCCTCTGCCTTCAGCTCAGATCATGATCCCAGGGTCCTGGGATCGAGCCCCATGTCAGGCTCTCTGCTCAGTGGGGAGCCTGCTTCCTCCTCTCTCTCTGCCTGCCTCTCTGCCTACTTGTGATCTCTGTCTGTCAAATAAATAAATAAAATCTTAGAAATCACGGCTCTGTTGGCCCTTTCTCCCACCCCGCTTCCCTTTCTGCACTGGGCCAGTCCAGGCTCTCACGACGTTCACACGAATGACCGCCCCAGCTTCCGAAACATCCGGTCACAAGCAGGTAAGTCTAAAAAGCCGGGTCGTGGGGATCTGGGAGGCTTTTATGCTGTGGTTCTTTGGCTTTCTTTTAAGTGGGTGCGTGTGTGATTTCTGACTTCACAGGCCGAGGTGAGAGAGGCTTGTCCCCCGCTTGGGGAAGGGATTCAGGGAAATGTTCAGTTGCCTGTAGGGAAAGCAAGAGAAACACTGAACTCTGAGGTTCTTTATTTGTCTCACAAACATGGTTCTCTCCCGAGAACCGACAGGCTTATGGAGTTTTAAAAATTATTTTAATAATCATTTTTCTTACCAGTTACGTGATACCATCCCTGTTTCAGAGCTGTTCCTTCAAAACCCGTCTTGCACCAACAGTTGTGTTTTCCTGTGAGATGGTGCTTAGCGTCTGCAAGGAAACAGACCGGCCAGCTTGCCGTAAGCACCAGCGAGGCTCTCGCTCCACACAAACCCCATGGGATTACCGTGCATTTCTGCATCACTGGTGGAAGACAGTTGTGTTATTTTCGGAGTCAACCAATCTCTTAGAAACATGGCTTAAATATTCAATCTTCCGAACATCAGATATGGATTTAGAATTATTTCCACAAATGGCTGAGACCAAGCATCGGATCTGTGGAGGTTAATGGTCCTGTGAGAAGTCATCTGAGAAGAGCCAGGGGCCAGGGACCAATGGTGTAGGGGGAGCTCACAACGCGTCGAGGGACGTGGGTGATCAGGTTGTTTGGTGTCCTGCCCAGAGAAGGACATTATCATTGATAAACAGTAGATTTTATTTCCTTTAGAAAATAATTTGTACTCCTTTTGTTAGAGATGGACTAAAGAAAAACTTAAAAATTGAGGACAAGTAGGGGCACCTGGGTGTCTCAGCATCTAGCATTTCAGCTCAGGTCACTGTCTCAGGGTCGTGAGATCAAGCCTCATGTCAGGCTCTGTGCTCAGTGGGGAGTCTACTTTGGATTCTGTCTCTCCCTCTGCCCCTCCTGCTCGTACTCTCTCTCTCTCTCTCTCTCTCTCTCTCTAAAACAAATAAATCTTCAAAAAAACTAAGGACAGATAACTCCATCTCACGTAAATGATGAGATACAGGGAGATTATGGTCAGAATCATTTTTGTAAAATGTGCTTTTGGTCAGGGGATGGTGTGGGTCAGTACCCTGGATGGTGATGCTGGGAAGGAAGGAGAGAAGGAGCCCTGAGGAAGGGGGACTGAATGGGGGGGGGCGCTGTGTGAGGAGCTCTGTGCTGGTCCAGGGTGGGGGGGACACGGGGTAGGCTTTGGGTGGCCACCAATGTCTACAATTTTGTTCTCCAGCCAAGGAGGAGTCCAGAGCTCTGACAAACTGACAGAAAGCATCTTAGTCTTTATGGACCAAAATCAGTAGGAGCTGGGATAAGAAGACCACAGACCAAACCGAACAAAAACTCAGGAGGGGCTGGAAAGGACCTGGAGCACGGGGAGGTCCTCGTCACCTCTTCCAACAGACAGGAGCTGAGGACACTTGTCATTTACCAAAAGTCCTTCCGGGGGTGCCGGGCTGCCTGCACATCTGAGATGTTATGTAAATAGATGTTGGTAGGAGCAGTGAGGTGAGCTAAAACAGGAGCAGGGAAGGGGAAGAGCACATCCCCCCCCCCGCCCCGACCCCATCCCAGGCTTGACGTCACCATCTCCAGCGACAAGAAAGGTTCTTCCCATTCCCCCCACAGGGAGCTCGACTGAGCCGTGATCTCTCCACCAGTGCCTTCCCCTTCAGGGCTCCAAGGGAAGAGACCTCGTCTTCTTCTATGCACACATTAAGGATGAGAAAAGTAAGAGAAAACATTTTAGGAGCCAAAGCTAGAAAGGCTCCAGGCCAGAACGTAACCGAGGAGGGTCTGGTTCGGGGGCCTGTGCTCTTAAGCACTGAGCATAGGCTCCCCGGACCTTTGGAAAGGGCTTTTCCTCTGGTCTCTCTCCCTTACCCGCAGAAAGTGTCCCACCGGGTTTGAAACAATAGTGTTCAGACCACATTGCGGGCTGTGAGCACGCCTGGTGCCGCTTACTCTGTCAGAAGTCCAGCTCCAGCACCTTCCCCTTCTCTGTGAGCCGCCACAGCCTTCCAAGGCCCCCCGAAGGGCACCTCCCAAGGCCTTCCTCGCCCCCCACCAACTCCTGAACAGAGTCTGAGCAACCGCTCGAACCTCTACTCCCCACAGTGACCTTTCACTCCAGTATCTCTCCAACCGCAGGACCCTCCCCGGCTCTGCCCTGGGTCCTAGAGCCCCGACACATCCTGTCTTTCTTACCTTGAACTTCCTAATGCCTGAGACCGCGTGTGGCACAGAAAAGGGTGAGTCTTCTGTGAACCAGATGAGTTAGGCAATCGCTTCACTGTCCTGAAGTCTTTCTTGGCACTTGCGCTGCTAGGATTGTATTTTGCTAAGTGGACGCTTTGTCTAGATGTCTGTCAGAAAACGAATGCAGAATTTTCCCTTCCCTACGGGGAAGTTAGAGGATTCCAGAAATACATCGGCTCATTTCCGCTGTGTTA
This sequence comes from Lontra canadensis, assembly GCF_010015895.1. NCBI lineage: Eukaryota > Metazoa > Chordata > Mammalia > Carnivora > Mustelidae > Lontra > Lontra canadensis. The sequence continues at coordinate 1,660,337 of NW_022631141.1, read as the reverse complement.
ATACCCTGTCATTGCCTCAGCGTGTGTGAGTGAGTGTGCTGCTGGGCATAAAGTCTCCGAAAGCAGAGATCTCTCCTTTTATCTCTCGCGAGGTACCTGTTGCACCCCTGCCCTGGGCAGTACTCGTGCCAGCGGGTAGGGGCGCAGAGTGAGCTCTGAGCTTCCAATCTGAGACCAGGTTTGTATCCGCAGTGTGCCGCCAGCTTTCCACACAACCTTCCGGCAGCCCTACCCATTCCGGCCTCGGCCTGCTTCCCCTTAGAGGAAGCATCAAGATCAGGAGAAGTACAGGCCTGATTTGGGTAGACGCAGCTACACGAGGTTTACACAGATGGCGGCGGTAGAATGGTCAAAAGGACTTCTGGTCACCGAGCCACAGGTCAGTCCTCCCCGGAGGCCGTCACCAGCTGAGTGACCGGGAGGAGATGACAGTCCGTCACCTGGAACGGCCTAGATGAGACCCGTGAAGTCCCTTCCAGGGTTCAACACTCCGGGTCTCTGGTACCTGCAGCTGAAATGACATAAGAGGCTGTTTGGAAGGACCCAGCATCCGAACACTCAAAGGTCACTTCAAAGGCGTGATGAGCAGACCTACTGGCCTTTCTGCTTCGTCCAAGCTCTCGCTTTGTCATTTGTAGTCACACTCCGCTTAGGGCAGAGGGAAAACGTGCTCTTTGCCTTGTTCGCATATCGGAGATGTAATCTGCCCCAAACTGGAAACGCACGGGCGCCCCCGCGCCGCCTTTTCTGCCTCCGCCTGAAAGCGCAGACGGAGGCGGCGGGAGTCGCGCTGGGACCCACCTGGAAATGCGACACGCGGCGTCACACTTGGCAGCTTCGCGCTCCCGCGGAGTGGAAAGTCTTCGCTTTGAAAGCAGCGTCGAAAAACGGCAAGAGATGTAACGTGATGTTGGCGATCTGTATCCCACCCGCGTTTCCTCGGAAGCCGGGCACCGGAAGGCCCGTGGCATGTTGAATCTCCACCGTCAGAATTCCCGCAGCTTCTTCTCCAGGCGCCGAAGGGCCACCGCCGGCTCAGGCAGCGCCCCCGGAGCCACCTCTGCAGAGCTCTGGAGCTGGAGTGGCCGCGGGTCTCCCGCGTCCCGCGCTCCCACAAGGGGCGGGCAGAGCCCAGGAGAAGGGGGCACCCGCGTCACGGGCTGTTCAACACAAACATGAGCGACAAGCTCGCAGCCCAAGCCCACCTGGGGTCCTTTTCCTAGGGAGGCGGCCGTGTCTCCAAAGGGCATCCAGTTCCCCCGGGATCCGTGACAGGAATTTAGGTAAGAAATGGAGGGACCGTGTTTTACGCAGTGTGCTCGCCAAGTCTCCGCTGTCCGTGACCACCGGGTCGTGTTTCAGACACACATGGTAGCCTCGCCCCAGAGGCTGCTGTGTTCATGCAGAAATACAGCTGGGATGGGGGCATTACCGAATTTTCCTTCTCCCCTTGGCCGTGGGGAACCCGGAGAGACCTGCGGGCAGTCAGGGCAGTCTGTGTGCGCAGGGGCGGCCTCCGGGAGCCTGGCCGGTGCACACGTGGTGCGTCCGCGGGGACCCTGGAGAGGCCTGCTGTGGGGGCGACAGGTGCATGCACGGGGCGTCCGCGGGGACCCTGGAGAGGCCTGCTGTGGGGGCGGCAGGTGCACGCTCGGGGCGTCCGCGGGGACCCTGGAGAGGCCTGCTGTGGGGGCGGCAGGTGCATGCTCGGGGCGTGTGCGCCGCGGCGGGGAGGGGCGGGAAGGAGGTTTGCTGTGTGGACTGCAGGTTCTCAGAGACGCGCCAGGGCACGGCAGCCTAGCACCGGGGGTACGACCGCGTGGCACCACACAGGCTGATTTCCTTCATGAACGTGGACAGGCTCGGGAGCCTGTCATTATTTAAAGCTGGGTTGCGCAGCAGCTCCCCACAAGAACTCCTTGGAGTTACTGTTTCGGGTAGAGGAAAATCACAGACTCCCTGCAAATGGGTCCAGTTCCTGTGGGGGGACCCTCCAGGGGCGGACGGTGAACGTGGATGTTGGGAACTGTTGGGACCCTCACGTGAACTCCGGGCCTGTGAGGAAGCAGCTGTAGAACAAGGCCACAGAAGCCATACAGAAAGTTCAAGACTAAGGGGCATCCTCAGAGAAAAGGCACACTTCGCTAACACCTCGATTTCCTGTGCCTAAAGAGTTTCTAGAGCGCACCCCAGATTTTGAGAACCCCGTCCTTAAGGGGAACATGCGTGATGTCTGCTGTTCTCAACCAGGATCACCCCAGGGAAGGGGACATCCACTCCACCATGGAAGGGAAGATGGTGACCAGGAAAGGGGGATCCAGAACCCGGGGCAGAGGTCAAGGACGTGAGTGGAACAGCCTTCTCGTTCCTGGAGGGAGAAGGTATGCAGGATTGGAAGTGTCAGAACCACAGAACCATCTGGAGATAGGCTGATGAGTCTTTATTTTATGTTACTAAAGGAGATATTTCAAAAACAGACATGATGTTAAAAGGCATTTAAAGAGTGCCAGCGAGTCCTATGCCCAAGAGTACCGAATGCACCCAAAAGAACATGGAAGGACAGTGTCCACAGTGTGCGACTGCCTGGCATGGGGTTTGGACACAGGAAGTCTCCCTTTGCCTGGGAAAACCTGCTGTCCGGGTCACTTACTCCTGTGAACGGAGCCCAGCCAAGACTTGACATCAGCCCCCATGAGACAAATTCTACTCAGGACCCAAAGTATCCACCCGTCAGTCAATTCAGTTACCATGTCCCCTTATTATTTGCCAAAGTCAGACTTTTAAAATGTTTAACAAACAAGACTGCCCTTAAAGAATGTATAATTTCGTTGCTATACACCAGACTCTCAGCCCGGGCTCTCCATGAGCATTCCCTAAGCAGCTCTGAAAAATACAGGACTTCTCCCAGAAATTCTGCTTGGAGAGGGGAGGGCCCTTACATCTGTATGTTTAAAGCTCCTTAGGAAATTCTAGTGTGAAAACCACTGGTCCTGCTCATCTCTTTATTAGTCCCCTATGCTACAACTTCCCCTGTACTTTGCCATCAGGAGACCTTTCCTTTTCAAATTACATCAACTTTTCTTATTAAAAATATTGAATAGTTTCCCATGGCATGATAAAATGAATTTAAATTCTAACCTGGCATTCACGAGCCTTAGAAGTCTACTTCCAACCTATCAACCAGTTCTATATGTTGCCATATTCTATAAAGCTGCACCATTCCATTTAATAAATCTCTCTTCTCCCCAGAAGCATGTGCATCTCCACAGCTCAGAAATGACCCCACTGCATCCCCTGTGAGGTCTCCTTCCTCTCTGCAGCTCCTCTAGAAAGGCTCTGGGGCCCTGTCCCTTTCCCAGGCTCCTTAGTCTTCTTTGCATTCCGAAGGACTAGTGAGGGGGGTCTAACACACATAGGAGGTGCTCAAAAATATTTACCAATTGAAGCCAATATACATTAAGAGAAAAGTAAGTGGAATTAGAAGCTTACAAACAAAGCTGAGAGCTGATAACTGCTGGCAAGGCAGGGCACAGGCCAGTAAATGGGGAACACAACAGATTAACACAGAGGTAACGGTTTCCAAAAGGTCAGAGCCTCCTTTGGGAAAGTAGCTGGTGCTTGTGGGGGTCAGCATGGTGCTTGTCTTCAAAGCAGCTAAAAGGCTCCAGAACGGGTTTGTAGTGACGGTGATGACCAACTTTTGATTTCTCCTGGCTGCTTCATATGCCATATGTTCCCTAAGATACGTTATTACCTTTTCTTTAACTTGATCCAGGAAACAGCACCAAGAGCCTTGAAACGGGCTTCGTCATTTCTGTTTCTAACAATGAAATTGAAGTTGAGTGAAGTCAAGTCTTTGCTCGAGGTCTCACCTTAAGTAGTGGTGGGGTCAGAGCCCACTTTCTCATGAGCAGGAGGGCTGTGATATGGCACCACCTGTCACCGCCCTGTCATCTGTGTGTCACGTGAGATTCTCAACTGGTAAAGTTGAAGATGGTAAAGGAGGCTGGTTCACCAGCTACACTGGTTCGTCCATTCCTAAGGCTTTTTCTGTTGTTCCTCAAATGGCCCCACTTCTGAGGTCCTGGAGAACTAACTAAACTAAGAAAGCCAAACTTAGAATTCTGAGCAACAGACATAAGGCAAGAAGGGAGACGTTTTAGCTTCTGGGACCCGCTGAGCTGGGGCACACAGAAACTGAGGGGTTGTGTATGTGAGAGCTTTGGTCGGCCTGTAAGACAAAGAGGCTGGGCTGAAAGTTCCCCGCGGCTGCAGTGGCCGAGATGAGCTTCTGTTGACATGGAATGAGACAAAGTTATGGGGTCAGGACCTGCGTCTCCCCAGTGAGCTCCGTGATAGGCCACCTCAGGAAGTTGGAGAGTTCGGGTCAACCCAGGCCCGTAACAGAGGAGCAGCAGAGAGCCTGTGTTCTGACCAGGGCAGGCTCTTCTGGAGAGGCTGCTCATCATTAGCGAGGTCAGCAGAGTGGTCCCCAGCGAGAGTGAGGCTACAGGCGTCTTCTACTTCGCAAGTGACTCCGTTTGCCGCCAGCACATTGGTTTCGTACCTACCACACTGACCATCAGGAATTACTACCACAGCGATGCTGCCCGGCTGCGGAAATGCCCAGCTTTGTCCGGTCCCGTGTGACGCGGTAGTGTTAGCTGCTGGATATTAAAAGGCTAGTCTGCAGCAGCGGAATGTGATTTATTACAGTCACAAGAGGATGTAGAAGCACCAACCAGATAACTAAGGTCTCTCGAGTAGAAAGGCAAGATTTCCAAGTCACTGGTCTTTCAAGAGAAGCAAATAACTTGGAAAGACAGGAGAGGAGAAGGAAGGGGAAGAGTCCTGTCTGTCGTGAAAACGTGAGCACTTGTTATGTTCAAGAGGAGCCCCCTTTCTTTGTCCCGGGTCCTCCCCAGCGGCGGTTTCAACCCACAGGGGCTTCCTGAGCCTGTTCTGCTGCAACCTCGAGATCGGAATGGAGGGCCCTTCTGCCAGCATCTAATCTTGTCCTTAGGGCTCGGGGGTTGGTGCCAGGTGTTGGCCCCAGAGAGCAAAGGCTGGCTGGAGGGCTCCTCAAGGCTTAGGGCTCGTCATTTGCCTGGTTTCACCTTCATCATGGGTTAAAAAGGGTAAAAAGGCCATTATGGGCTAGCCTAGGCCCCAAACTACTGTGAGCTCCACCATTCCTAATTTGGAAATAGTTCCGAATTCCAAAGAAGTGACTTACAAGTAAATCTGGGGACTCTTCCTTTCATAAATTTGGGACAGACTATATAGATATGACAAGAACCTATATTTTTTCTACCTAAATGAAAATTTAAGGGTATGATCTCTACATGAATACTGCTCAGAGTTAGGCAATTTAAAGATTCTGTGGGTTTTTATCACTCACATGAGGGTGATGTGCTTTTCCTAAGACCCATAAAACTGTAGTATTATTAAAGAGCTTTGTCACAGGCAGCACTTCCATAAACCACTCTCTCCTTAGCAAGAACTCCCCCATGGGGTCGTCCTGGGTGAGCGTTCAGTTCTGTTTCCTGTCTTCGGAATGAAAAAAGTGAGTGCAAATGTCCCTATCACACCGAGACCACACAGGAAATAGTCCCACCCGGCTTGGCCTGGGTGCTCTTCAGGGCTCTGCAGGTGTAGCCGCGTGGGGTCTCTGTGGCAGGTGCCTGATGGCCCAAAGGTGGGAAAGTGGGAGAAGGGAAAAAGAGTGACCACGTGTCTGTGCAGTGTAATACGTTGGCAGAGCTTGCTGTCGTCAGGACGATGAATTTACATCTGGAAGAAGCAGATCTGCTCTGCCAAGGCCAGTATCATTTCTCATGAGCCTTTCATAATGTGTGCATTTGGCTGAGCTGAACTATCTAAAGTTACAGTTTTTTCCTATAACATGTGCCTTCGATTCAAGCCAACAACTTCATCTAGTTTCCACTTTAACAAAAACATGGGGCAAATGATCATGACCGGCTCAGCAAGGGATTGTGCGTGAGTCCGGCATTTCCCAAGAAATGCTCTGCGTAGTTTCCACCTCACGTGCTCGCTCTAGAACCTCAACCCTGGGTAAACTGTGACTCTGCTCTGCCTGGTGTGACTCATGAGCCCGGTGTCGGTGTGGGCTACCTGAGTCATCGGGAAGCATTCATCAAACATTCTGTCGCTTTGGGCTCTTTGTCGTCTTCCGAGATGGCCTGCGATCATCTTCGCCATGTAGTGCACGACACGCACACGGCTGCTGCTGGAACCACCGGTGGGAGCATCAGTGTCTTCACCGATTTGGGCAGCCATAACAAAAACACCAAAAATTGGGTGGCTTATCGACAACAAAAATGGACTTCTCACAGTTCTGGAAGCTGGAAGTCCAAGGTCATGGCGCCGTCAGATTCAGGCATCTGATGAGAACTCACTCCCTCCTAGATGGCCATCTTCCTGCCATGTCCTCACATGGCCGAAAAGGCAGGGGCTCTCTCTGGGGTCTCTTTTATAAATACTGTCTTCCCATTCATGAGGGCTGAGCACTCATGATCTAATCTTCTCCCAAAACCTCCTCCTCCAAGACCATCACACTGAAGATTGTGTCTTAACATGAATACTCAGAAGATATAAATACTCAGTCCATAGTGATTAGAAATTCAGACGTCCAGGTGAGAGGGGAATGCAGGACCCCACAGGGGATAGAGGGCTAGGGTCAGTAGGAGTATAAAGACTCACTTATTTAGAGCTGTGAAATGATGCTAGGAAATAATATAAAAGGGGTTGGCAAAGCACAGCTGATGAACATTAAAACAGAATTGATCTTCAGTTTGAACAGTGAAACCGAGCAAGTAGAAATACGATGCCGAAATGGGCAATGAGTGTGCTGTAGGACCTCACGATGGGGAGTGAAATGATGAGAACGGTGTTCACCCAACAGGCACGTTTCCATGAAGCATGAGCCATTTATACAAAAGAAGCAAAAGGTCTTGCGTAATTTATGATCCAGCAGTATCAAATAAGACGTGCACGCGTGTTCAAACCGGTGAACCGGATGATCTCAAATGAAGAGCCCAGCCATGTATAAAGGACTGCAAATAGAACAAGGCATCCTGGAGGGACACTAGTCTGACTGGGATTCACTGAACGGATTAAAACAAGGAGAGTATTAGAGGCTGGTGGCTGCATCTAGGTTAGATAAAAAGAAATTAAATTAAGATGGCAGCTTTAGAAAAAGACAGAAGGAGCAAGAACACAGAGGCATCATGGAAAAAAATCATGATTTAAGGATGAATTGGAAGTTGGGGGGTGGGGAGTGTTCCAAGAGACTCAGTGTGGGTGAGCCTCATGAGAATCAGATGTATCATGAGAAAAGAAACATTGACGCAAGTGCAGGAAGTGGAGTTTAGGAAGTCATTAGCCCACATTATGTCAAGTAACCTGGAGCCATCCAGACAGAGATGCCTGCTGAGCAGTGAGGCTCGGTTGACAAGATGCCCCCCAAGAGGGATCTGCAGTGAGGTCAGGTCTTTCTTTATAAACTGAATCCTGAATCCAGCCGTCTGTACAGATCGTGTTTCCAGAGCTCAGAGTAAGAAAAGTCATCAGGGGTCAGAGAAGTCACGGAAAGATGTGGGAGGAAGTGTGACCTTCAGGGATGAATATGAATTGAAAAGGCAGAACTCGGAAAAATCGCTTTGAAGTAAGGCGTTCGTCTGAGAAAAGAGGTCCAGGATTGGCCAAATGTGGGAGCTGTCCAACATGAGTCTGCAGTCTGCCCTTTCCAGGGAAGGGTTTCTAGGGACGAGGAAAGGGAGACAAGCTTCCTGAGACACTTTGGCAGCAGGTTCTAGAAATGGCGACCAGATCCAGGCAACTGGAGACTTTTGAGTTTGCTGGGAAAGAACCAGCACTTGCTGGAGCAGGTCAGTGGCGAAGTCGAGCGGAGGGACCACAGTTTGGTGGAACGGGAAACAGGAGACTCAGATCCAGGGTCAGATTCAGACCTGCCAAGTACTGGGTGTGTGACTTTTTCCACACGATTGCCCTTTCTGAGCCTTAGAATTTTTCTCAGTTAAATAGAGACATACGTCTGTGGGGGGTGGGGCAAATGCCTGGCACAGAGCAGGGCTACCGTGTGAGTTCAGTGAGTGCAGGGGAGGGCGGGAGTCTTAAAGGAGGATTGAGTCTTTAGCCAAGTTACTTTAATAAGCTAGTGTAATTCTAGATGATCGTTTTGCAGGAAGGAAAGGAAAAATTGGGATAGATGGGAGAGACGTTCTGAGAGGAGATGAGCTGACAGAAATGGGCAGTCTGCTGGACTGAATAAAGGAAGGATGCAGATGAGCCCCCACTGATGGTAAGTGCTCCGCTGGGATGAGAGTCACTATTGCCAGAACTCAGGGCGAGCGGAAAGGACCTCCTTGGGCTTTTGGTGGATTCCACGGCAGATGCGGGAGACACTCGAAATAGCATAATTTCCCATATTTCTAAGATCAAATTAAACTCTTTCATAGTCTTTAAAAAATGACGACCTTTTATTGGACCCTGTCACCCTATGGAATTTGGACTCCATTGTTCCTTCTCCTAAACTGGCCAGGAGAGGAGCTGGAAGGCAGCTCAGAGGGGAAAAGCAACGGCAATGGTTTTGTGACCTTTGGTGACAGTCGCTCTGCCTTCTGGGAACCAAGAGGGACTTTCCACGTCAGCATAGGTGGATGCCAACAGCCCCGCAGCTGGCATTGATGGTCCGTCACAATGCAGGAGAATGAGTCTGTGTCAGTGTCATAGGTGCTAAAAAATGGTGGCTTCTTCCCTGCCTGAGGGTGACAGTGTGAAGGTGTCCACCCTGTGCACACTGGAAAGTAAAAACAAAACTTAGTAGACCTTCCTACTCAAGAGGTCCCAGCACTCATGAGCAATGTCTCCGTATTCCACATCCTGTCTACAACTCTCTGGAAAGCGACAGTTTTCTCACAGAGAGGTAGTGAGTAGGGTCTGTTATCAAGGACCAGTTGGCCATTCTTGATGTGTTGAGGTTACATGTGAAGCGATTGTGATGTCACCATTTGAAGAGTTCTCTGGAGTTCACAGACTGTGTTCACATACGTGACATAAGAGTTCAGAGCAGGGCTTTGATACCCACATCCTCCCGCCAACCCCATCTCTGGGCTCTTAAACCAAAGAGTCGGATGCTCAAGGAGCAACTGCCAACCAGACACTAGATTGTGGGTGTATTTTGGTCTGTTAGAAGAAACTGCCTCCCAACATTTTAAAGAAAGAAAAATTTATGTATACACAAAATAAGGGTAAACACAATGAAGAGATGGAATGTGACTGTAAAGATGAAAATTTAAAAACATTCTAAAAAAAGAATTGATAAGAAGTTGGTCAAAAAAAGAAAAACAAAAAAAAGGAAAGAATGTGATCAGGCTGGAGGCTATAACAAAGCCATGCCCTAGATTTAGGGTATATTTTGATCTATTAGAAGAAATTGTATCCCAATTTTAAAGGAAATAAAAACCCTATATGTATACAAAAAAATAAGGTTAAATACAATGAAGAATAAAATATGACTATAATAATGAAGGTTTAAAAAGATTTTTTTAGAAAGGTATTGTTAAGATGAACTAGTTAAAAATGTTAAAAGAGGAAAAGTTAAAAAAATAGAATAAGAAAAAAAAAATTTTAAACTAATTTAACTTTGCAAGACTAAAGAATCATGGGGAGAAAGCCATGAATTCTGTGTGTTGCTTTCCCCTCCTCTGGAGTTTGCAGTTCTCCTTGATCGGTGAGCTTGGTCGTGGCTGGGTGTTCTTGTTGATCATCTGCGTGTGTTGAAATGATTCTCACGTCTTTGTCCGAGGCAGAATCGCACCGCCCTTGCCAGGGCCTGGGCTAAGTAATCTGCACGGGTTCGCTCTCGGGAGCTTTTGTTCCCTGATCGCTTTCGGTACCGCTTTGGAGGATGGGAACGAAGATGGCGGCCACCCAGTGTCCCGCCCAAGGAGCCCAGAGCTCAGCCCCACTCCTTAGTGCGCCCTTGGAGCAATGCAGTCAGTCCCTCCCATCTCCCTGGTCTCTGGCCGCGCTCCGAGTTCACGCGGCTTGTGAGAGTGTTTCTGTCTCCGGCGCGTGGCCCGGTCTGGAGTCTCCAAACCAGACTGTGCCCCAGATCACAGTTTAAGGTAACCCCGAGCTGAGAGCTCCCTCCTCAGCTCATCTCTGTAGCCAGCTTCCCTGCTCCGATACCTGGCAGCTCTGCCACATTCAGACACCCTGGTCTTTCTGTGACCCTGCGGGTCCTGAGACCACACTGTCCCCACGAGGGCTCCACTCCCTGCTTGGCCTCTGGAGCGATGTCCCTCTGATGAGCAGACTTGTAGAAGTTCCGGTTTTGTGCTCTGCTGCTGCGCTGCTTGCCAGGAGCCGGCCCCTCCCCCTACGGTCTATCCTCCCATCGCTTCGGGTTCACTTCTTCTCGAATCCTACCTTCCAGAAAGTGGTCAATTTTCTGTTTCTAGAATTGTTGCTCTTCTCTTCCATCTCCTGTTGAGTCTATAGGTGTTGGGATGGTTTGATAACTTTCTAGCTGAACTCCTGGGGCCTGATGACATTTAGGTCTCCTACTTCTCGGCCATCTTGCTCCTCTGCCTTGACACCCTCTTTCTAAGGCAGGAAAAGAGCGAGCTCAGATTGGCCTTCCCAGAAAATCGGTATACAAGTTTGGATTATCTTCCAGGTGTTTCCTGAAATGTTAGGTAGATTTGAAGGGTGAGTCTACTAAAATGTAAGCTTAAACCCTAGTATCTTTGAAGTGAGCATAGCATTTTGATCATTCTTGTAAGGCCACATCTCACTGAGGCTTAGGAGTTCCTCCTCCATTGTCTTGAAGGGGATAAAGCCGGGATAAGGCAGCCCTTATTCTGAGACTAACAGGGTTATGGAGTGAGCTGACCAGAAATGCAAGTTATAATGGCCTAAGGAACAAAATGAGCAAATGTCTTCACCCAGGCCAAAGTCACCATGTAGAGGTGTAGTGACACACGACTACAGGTGGGCAGTGGACACACTGGGAGCCATCACAACATGGAGACCCTGATGACGCTTGGTCAGGAGCAGAGTCCAGTCTGTAGGGTAAGGAGCTGGAGGAAGCTAGGCTGTGACTCGGGGCCCTGAGTAAGTGGACACAGCTCAGGGCACAACTGCACTCTCAAGGAGGACAAAGGAGGGTCCATCAGCAAGCCACGGCTCTGTGGTAGGAATGAGTGAGAAGGGCAAGGCTTGGTGGGTAAAGTTGTCCCCTGGGCTCCACTTAGGGACACTGGCATCAAGACAAACTCTGTTTTGTTATTTAATTTTATTTTTTTTAATTTTATTTTATTTTTTACTTCCTAGTTCTGTTACCTTTTGGCAGTGTAATCATCATCCAATATGACAATTCTAAAACAATGTTTGGTTCATACTTACCGTGGTGTGTGTCTTTTTCCTACTGGAGTCATTAACGTCATGAACCCAGAACCCATGTCTTGTACCTTTTTTTTTTTTTTTTTTTTTTTTGTAAGCAAGACCAACTTTGATGGTGAGTCTGAGCCTTTGGATTTTTATTTAGACAAGATTAGTTTTAAAGGAAAGGCAGGAACATTTATAGGGCAGAGACAGGAAGACAAATCCATTCATTACATGAATTACTGGTATTTATGTGGGCTGGGAGTTGCTACCAGAGACCAAGTCTTAATTCTCAGCTGGGATTCAGAAACATCTGGTCATTTTGGGTGAAAAGTGAAAAGAGAGCATCAGACATTGCTCTGGGAGCAAACTCTTCCCATAACAAGAGAACCAAGGCATCCGGTTCTGCCCATTCACAAACCCATTCTGTGTCAGCCTCCTTCCAGCCCTGTGGGTTTGTGTCCGTCCTTGTTCTTCCAAGGACTTAGGTCTGAGGGGGTGAATTCTAAAATTCAAGGATGGGTTTTACTGACTGTCCCATAAGACATCAAAGCAGGTGAAACACGACTTGACAGCATGGATGTGTCATTAAATGATACCCAAGTGAGAACAGAGACGATCTGTGAGCCCGTGATGTTTTCTGTCCCCAGAGACTGCCGTGCTCCCCCAACCTCGAAGGACTGAGATGTGTGAGCAGATGTCATGCCCGGGAATAACCACTAGCTGAGCCCAGCGGCTGTCTCGCCCCCTCTGCCCATTTCACCCCTGCTGCCAGAGCTCTCTTTCTAGAGCCGTGCTTCTCGAGTGCGGTCTCCAGCATACCTGCAGGGGATCATTGGATGCTTGCTGAAAACACTCAACAGCTAGACTTCAAACAGGGCCCACAAACTGGTAAAATCTAGGTGAACGTCCTGAGAATTAGCATTGTCATCAACTGTTAAGTGATTCTTGTTTTCACTCGGGTTAGGAACCATTATTCTAGAACTTACATTTTTTTACCCTGGTGTATTCATACCCATTTTGAATGTTTTTTTTTTTTTTTTCTGTTGTTTGTCAAACAAATTCAACCTGGTGAATGTGTCCCTTGGAGGTCACTCACAATAGGGCCTGGAGACCGGCTCTCTGGCCTCCTTTTCCTCTGCCCTGTATGGACCTCACTGTCCAGCCACCTTGAGAAATTGCTTCTTCCTAGACCATACTCTCCTCGCCATGCCTCTGTGGGTCTGTGTCTCCTTCTGACAGTGATTTTTTGATTTCCTTGTTTTCTTATAGAACAAATTTCTACTACTTCTTAAAGACTGAATCTTATACATGAACCACTCTATGAGTTTTTGTAACTACCCCATGCAAAATTAGTCACTATTGTTTCCTGCTATGATGGTTAATTTTACGTGTCCACTTGGTTAGGCCATGATGTCCAATTGTTTGGTCAAATCCTAGTCTAGACGTTGCTGTGAAGGTATCTGTGTGTGTGACTAACATTCATAATCAGCTGACATTAAGTAAAGCTGATTGCCTTCCATGGTGTGGGTGGGCATCATCTAATCAGTTGAAGGTTTGCAAATCTAAGACTGAGCTTCCCCAAAGAAGGAATTTTGACTCAGCATTTCAACATAAAAATCCTGCCTGTGCGTCAGGCTATAGGCCCATCCTGCAGATTTCAGACAAAACTGTGGTATCAACTCTTATCTGAAGTTCCAGCTTGCTGGAAATGGACTTCATACTTGCTGGCACCCATAATGGCATGAGCTAATTCCTTTCTTTCTCCTTCCCCCCTCCCTCCCCCTCCTCCCTATGAGCCCTGTTTCCCTGGATAGCCCTGATTCATGCACCTGATTCCTATACCACCACTTCTATTTACCTTCAAGTTAAGATCATAAGTTATTTACCTTCCTCACTGGAGAGGAAGAGTCGCAAGTTAGTCAGGGCACTGGCCTCATTCCTGGAGTGAACAGTCAGTGGGAAGACTGCTGCTCCCAGCTCCTGACCTGTTCCCCAGGATAGAGAGGAAAAACACCTCGGCTTGCCAGACCTGTGTCTCCTCTCCAACACCATTCTCTAACACCTGTGTGTTCAAAGGGGAAGGTGGCTTTTTCTGCAAATGCAAGCCATCCCCCAGATTTCTGCGAGCTCTCATGTGAAGCCTGTTGGTCCCTCACTGTTAGTGTCAAGCTCCCTTAACCACCCTTCTCATCTGTAGATTTTTGTGAACAGTCCCTGTGTGTGATGTTTCCTTCTGTTGACCCCCACGACTCCAAAGCCCAGCTCAAGGACCTGCAGTGTCACCATGGCTCATAACTGTTCGGGTCCTGGCTGCTAGATGATTCTCCATGACCCCTTCTGCGCCCTTGCATTGTTCCTGGGTGGCTCTGTGCCCCCTCCCCCAGAGAGGGGCGGTTCAGCTGTGCTACAGACTTCACAGTGTTGATTTCCAGCGTCATGCAGAGAAGTTTCCCGGAACAAGGTGAACTTCGATTCAGAGTACCGTCATCGCTCCCTCTCTTCCTCATAAACACAGCCTGACAGCTTGATCTTAGCTTTGATTGCAAAGTCAGAGTGGTGACTTGCTTTCTAACCTTTTGTTTGGAACGTGGATCACTTCAGAATGAAAGGTCTGTGCTTCCCAAGTGGCATTTTAATCAGAGGTGATTGTGAAATGAATGTGAATCTCATTCTTCTGTTGAAAACCCTCTAGCCAGCAGCTGTTTGCACCTCTTCCTCCTCACAGCACTTTACATCGCGGGGAGGCCTTTCAGACCAAGCCATAAGGCTTCAGGAAATGTTAGCTGCTCTTTTTTCTTTAATCCTGACAACAGAGCTGGGAGATGGTTATTAATGTCAAATAGTGGAGGCAGCTCAGAGAGGTTAAGGGGATTGTTCAAGGTTACAGAGCTAGTCGTTCAAGGATACAGGTGTATATGTGCGCACACAGCAAGAGCTACTGTTTATTACTGTTTGTTACATGCAGAGCAGTAACTAAGAGCCTTGCACGCGTTCTTTCTTCTAATTCTTGCAACAACCCCATGAAATAGGGACTGCCATTATTCTCACTTGAGAGCTGCAGAAATGCACGTAAGGAAGGTGAGCTGCTTGCACACAGTTGCATGACAAGTAAGCAGGGAGCTGGGTGTTGACCGCAGGTGCTTGCGAATCCAGAGCCTGCCGGCCTCCCTGCGCCCCGCTATGGCTGTGCCACCCGTGGAAGCACGCGTGTGCACATGTGTACATGTGTGTGAGTGTTTACAGGTGTGCATTACGCTTCACTGTATTTCACAAAGCAGTGAAACAGCAGAGGCTGCTGTGAAGAGACACAGCGTGGGGCCCAGCACGGCTGCAGTCCAGAGCTCACGCGGGCCGTGCGCCTCACTTTCAGTTAGTCCTGATGCTTGCGCGCGGCCGGGGCGGACACAGGTCCCTGAAATCCAGAAATACCCAGAAACTGTATTTCAGGCCATGTCCTGCCAGAATTCTATAGCAGTCCTGGCGATGTGTCTGGGTTTGCCTCCTTTCCCTTCCTGTCCATCCTGGAACAGCAGTTTAGAGCAAAACCCAGACGACCAGGCTGGATAGCAGGAAAGGGGCCCAGGGGACCATGCTGGGGGAGAAGGGGGTGTTCATGACAGCCACGAGAGAGAGGGTAACTGAGGAGTTTGGGGTCTGCGAGTCTAGGAGCAGGAAGGAGAGGAACTAGAGAGAAGGACAGGTGGGTGTGTGATGGGTGTCGGGGGCCTTCACAGAATCCAGGCCCTAATGTGGTTCTTTGTCCATGCTGACCGCTGGATAGCTGAGTAGATAATGGACTGAATGAAGGTACGAGGGATTTGAAACTGTTTGGCCTCAATACCATATCTGACTTATTCTCCAGGCACCTGAAAGGGGGTACAACGGGCAAGAACGGCTTGAGGGACTTGCGTCTGTCCTTGTCTAGCACACAGCCCACAATTCCTATCAACACCCGAATTTCTTAGTAATCCCTCCTTTGTGCCGTTCGGGAGTGAACAATGCCCCCTCTCCAAAGGCACCGGAGTCCTTCACTATCCACCTCCCCTGAGGCGGTGACAGGTGTGTGTCTTCAGTTCAGCCCGTCAGACTCGCTTTCCATGACCATGGCATGGGCCTTCCCGACTGCCTGGAGGTCACCTCCTCAGCAGCAGATCAGCTAGTGACTCTCTGCCCTTGATCCTCGCCTTGCCCTCGTCTCTGGGATAAGAGTCTCTGTGTTCAGGCATGATGGAACCCAGGAAAGAAGGAGCCTGGGTCCCTGGGTGACCACATGGAGCAGAGGCCCCTGTAACATGTATTTAACCCAGAGGAGAAGATGGAATTTTTTCTGGGAACATCAAGACTCTGGGGCCAGCTATGTGAATCTCTGGCCCCTCTCTGAACCTCAACACCCTCATCATGAAAATGCAGATGAAGATCCCAGTCCTATAGGGCAGCCATGAGGACAGGGGACAATAGCTCTAGGTGCTTGCAAAATCTATGTAATTGATATCAGAGGTCTTCAGACACCAGCCAGTGAACTGGGACTAAAAATAAGGACAACACAGTGGAATGTCATTAAGTAAAATGGACACCATCTGTAGGACAGTCCTTTACCCTGAACTGATGACCTTCCTAATTGGAGATGTGATGAAATTCATTTTTGTATAAGCTGAGGATGGTTATAACAATACCTGTGGGTTCTTAGACTCAGAACCTGGAGCTGTGGTTGTGTGTCAGGTGTGGCTGAACTCGGGCCCCAGAGGAGAGGAGAAGGGCAGCAGGGAAACAAGGGAGGTATGAAAAGTCAAGTTCAAGGAGTAAAGGGGGCTCAGTGATCAGTGGATTGCCTCTCAGCTCTAAACCCACCATTCATCGCCTGCTTCTGGGATGGTGGTGATGATGGCAGGAAACCATTGTTGGGCCTTTCCCATCTGCAGGAAGGGTGAATTCGCCTTTTCTAGCTCAGAGCCCTTTTGTGGGAAGGTGTTTTGGGAGGAGGAGCCTCTCCTTCCCATACTGGAGGCTGCTCTTTGGTTTCTTTCTTGCTCCTGTCACACGGTCACAGCCACAGGAGTGAGGACAATCTGGTGGCCCTCCTCTCTAGCCCCCTGTGTGTTTGCAACCCCAGCCCCGACCTTGGACAGCTGCTCCCCTCTCTGAGG
The DNA here is from genome assembly GCF_010015895.1 of Lontra canadensis. Classification (NCBI taxonomy): domain Eukaryota; kingdom Metazoa; phylum Chordata; class Mammalia; order Carnivora; family Mustelidae; genus Lontra; species Lontra canadensis. The sequence goes on along the minus strand of NW_022631141.1, from coordinate 1,643,757 downwards.
ACGGCCCTGTGGAGCTCTCGTGTTGCCCTGCTGCTAGGTGCTCCCCCACCCTTGACTCTCTCTGTGGGCTCCTTGCCAGTGTCATCCAGACATAACCCGGAGGGATGTCTCCTGCTTGCCTGGTACTGGGACAACCCAGGGAAATTTCTTTTCCATCCAGAGGACTGAAAATGTGCCTCCAACAAGGTCTAAATCCCAGCTTTGCGCAGGGGCCCTCTTCCAAGTTTGTTCCTTCTTGAGATATTGTTTCCAGGCCCTGGAAAATTCTTTAGGGTCACTCCCCTGTTATAATGATGTTTGATATTAAACTTACTTGTGTGGAGTGACTGGATGGCTCAGTTGGTTAAGCATCTGCCTTTGGCTCAGGTCACGGTCCCAGGGTCCTGGGATTGAGCCCCAAGTCGGGCTCCCTGCTCAGTGGGGAGTCTGCTTCTCCCTCTCTGTCCGTCCCTCCTTCTGCTCAGGCTTTGTCTTGCACTCTCTCTCTCCTAAATAAATAAATATATAAAATCTTTAAAAAATAAAATGTAAGGAAAAACTTTCCTGGTGTGTTTTCTCTCTCCAGACTGGAGCCTGACTGTTAAAGGATTGAGGGAGGCAGTCATGCCCCACAGATGGGGTTTGGGAAGCACTTTGCTCATGTCCTTCAGCTGAAGTGCTAAGCCCCCTGACAGCGGGGCACAGGATGCCAGTAACCCTTGTCACAGGGCGGCTTTGCAATTAATCACGCAATGACCTGTATTTGATTTTGATGAAGTGCCAAGTGAAGTGAGGGCTTTGGGAGCCAAGTGGGTTGCTGCTCTGGACTCTTACGGGCGAAACGATGACTGCAAGGACTGTGATTTGGGATTGATTTTTTTCAATGCACTTGAGCGTTTACAAAAAGAAAATGACACACTCAGTCCCTCTAACTTCCAGCTTAAATGGCTGAGAGCTTCCATGACAGCCTCGAAAGGATCTCCTCTCTCTTACAGCCGCAGGGCTGATATTGCTGGAAATCAAGTACAACGTTTACTTGTGCGGGTTGCTGAATTACAGTGATACTTAAATTCAGTCTCATCAAGCGTCTCATGTGACATTTAGGACATTAGTTAGGAAAGAACACAACCATGGAACTTCAAATGGAAACAATCAGTTGGACCCCGGTAAAGCTGATGTTGAATCCCCATGTCATTCTGAGCCTCCCTGAACCAAAAGCGTCAGCTTTTTCTCCATTGTCTGAGGAGGATAGCCTATCCTTGCTTGGAAGCCCTGTGATAACTCCCCTCGGGCAAGCCTTGAAAGTGGATTCTCATTTCTCCCCAGACACACCATGAACGTACTCTGTTGCTGCTAAACCCAGGATCAGATCTCACCAGGTGCTAAGGGGCTAGGACATACTATAACCCAAGAGAAAATAGCTTGTACACTAAAAGAATTGTAAACTCTGGGGAAGATGGGCAGGAGTGAATTCTAAGCATGTTAGACCAAGTGCAGCACTTAGCTACACAGATAAAATAGAAATATTTACCACAGAGCATAGCATAAATGTACCAGCAACCAAAGTGCTTTACAAGGATAGCCTACAGGACGCAAATTGATCATAGTGGCTCTAGGAATGAAATAGATTGGTAACCCACTAGTATGTTTCTAAATTCTAGATCTGGAGCTAAAACCTTGCCTTGAGTCATCACAGTGAAGAGTCGTGGCCCCTCAGTGGGTTTCCAGACCTTAGTCAGTTCACAGACCCAGAGAGGCCAAGCAAGTTGAGGAAGGACACTGTGCCATTGTTACAAACACCGACTGCAAAAAGAATCCTGTAGGCATTGATGAGAGTGAGAGGGTCTAATGCAATGATCTTTAAGGGAGTATGATGTCATCATTCCTAAATGATGTTAGTTGATGCCGGTGTGACTCCGCAGTCAAAGTGGGGACTGGAACCAATGAAAGAACAGAGCCTTACTTCCAGTCGTACTCACAGTGGGCTTTGTTTGCCCCACACTAACTCTCTGGCCATGGGCTATCATCATGGCCACAATGACTAAGTGAAAGTCCCTGGAATGTCCTCTCCTGATCAAGACTGTAGACCCCATCTCTAGAAAAACTGCAGACTCATGTCGCCATCGAAGATTCGAAAATATATGGGGTGATGCTATCGATCACATTCCCATTTACCTCTCCATGAGGCCTATGATGAAGTCAGATGGCTCTTGGAGAATGGCCAGAGGCTACTGCAAGCATACTCAGATGGTGACTCCAGTCCCTGCTGCTGTCTCAGATGTGTCATCTCTACTGGAATGAAGCGACCAGAGCTCTGATGCTTGGTATGAAGCCAGTGGCCACGCCAATGCCTTCATTTCCCCACCAATATGGAAGGAACACGTAACAAGCTTGGTTTTTACTTGGCAGGGTAACCAGTATAACTTTACGGTCCTGCATCAGGGCTGTCAGTTCTGCTCTAAGACTGTTAATTTCAGGAATCAAGGAATGTGGTGGCTCTTCTCACTGTGATGCTTACTAACCCATTCACAGAATTTCTGTTTACCAACTGAGAAACTTGGAGCTCTGTGGGTTTGGATGTCTTAGTACTTCACAGGGGAATGCTTCCACCAAAGGAACAATGGTGTTTCCCCTGAACTGGAAGATGAGACTTCTACCTGACCATTTCGGGCTCCTTACGCAGCTCGAACAAACAGGTGGAAGAGTTCCTGTATTTGCTGGCTTTGCTGATCTTGAATACCAAGGGGAAACTGGATTGCTGTAGCACAGTGAGGCCAAGGAGGATTTTGTTTTCAATCCAGTGGACTCTCTGGAGTGTCTCTTGGTACTTCCATTCCCAATAGAAAAAGTTAATTAAAATGACAGCATCATAAAGAGATAAGCCAGTCAATAACCTAGGCCCCTTGGGGATTAATGTTAGGGACCTTCCATCTGGTAAATAACCCAAATCAGCTGAGATTCTGGCTGAGGATGGGAGAAATACAGAAATCATAGTGAGAAATAAAAAGGATGATTGAATATCCACTAGAGTCTTGTAGTCAGCTAATAAAGGGAGACGGGATACTGCAGGATGGAGATGTTTCCTTCTTGGTTCTGCGAGGCCACCATCTTGTAATTTCCATACCCCTCCTACATGGCCTCCAGCAGCACATATGGCAAGACCCGGGTGGTGCTCCTGCCCTCTGCTTGTCCAGAGCATGCAGACCCTTCACGTGTCTCATCCTAGCCCGGTGACCGCCTCAGCAGGGCCCTCCCCACAGACACTACACAGATGGACAGCTGGGTGGGATAGAGGAGGGTGTCTCTCTGGAGCTAGAGCTTGGATCAGCATTTGTTGTTCAGCGAGCGAGTGGGCTCAGCATCCTCAGGGCCTGGAGGTGACAAGGAACGTGTATCTCTTCCAAAATAAAAACTTATGGGGACTTATCAGTTTCACTTAATTAAATCATAACTCCTATATGCACAGCTTTTGGATTCCCCTTTCTGTTCTTGCAGTTTAAATGAAAAAGGAGTGACAAGAAGGGAGACGGGGAAGCAGGTGGCGGTTGTAGCGGGCGCTCCGGTGTCAGGCCTTTTCCTTCGCTCTCTGCCCTTTTGTAGACAAAACCACAGGTGGTGTGAGCTCCAGACCTGTAGAGAGAATTACCTCCCCCTTGTCACAGTTCAGTGATGAATCCGCCGTGACCAGAGGAGAAGAGGGAACATAACTCTGGGTACACATGGCACCAGCATTAAATCAAGCTAGTTCATCCTGATTAACATGGGTTCGCTCAGAAGCAAATCAATGAGTCGTCACCTCTGGTTGAAACAGCTCAAGAGCAGAGACATTGTAGGACCACTCTGGAAAGTATCGTTTCGATCCCTGAGATTGAAAAAAGATCTGACCGTGCAATTCAACAGTAGTCCCATCCCAACTGCCCACAGCTGAGGGCTGGCCACGGTTTGCGAGCGCCCACTTCCATTCCCGAGGGGAGGACATGAGAGCCCTCCACACCCACTTCCAGAACCCCTGTCCTACTGTCTCTCAGGACCACAAGGGCCTTAGGCTGACTGAATGGCTTCTCAAAGGGCAGGACCAGGGTCTGCGAGTGAGGCATTCCTTCCAGCCACAAAACTGAGGGGATCACCAAAACCCTCAGGAATAAGGACCAATATTCTCAAAAGGAAGGGCCAAAATTTACGATGGACAAAATATCCAAATTTTAAATAAAGACAGAAGCGATTTATTGGTCTTACCTTTTGCCATTGGCTCCGGTAGAGCTCGTGGTTGTATGGTTAAATGGGAAGAATCTCATTTCCAGGGATGAGGCGAACTCGACCTCCTGTCTGGAGAGTCTGGACTCCACAGCACGCAAGGGTTGACCGTCCACACCCGGCAGCACAATCACCTGCTGGGCTTGTGGAAATACAGATTGCTCATCCCCAAACCAACCCAGAATTTCTGATTTAGCAGATCTGAGGTAGGACACCCAGCAGTGTGCATTTCTAACTGGTTCTTGATAATGGGGTTCCTCCTGATGTAGGGTCACATTCAGAACCACGGTGAAGAATAAGCCACAAAATAGTAAGCCAGCAGGACCCATAGTAGGGGCTCCTTGAAAGGAAATACCTTTGATCCCTGAGTGAGTGGTTGAGATGTCGTAGTGCCAAGGGAGGGGAGGGAATATTGAAGATGAATCTCTTACCCTTTGTATTTTTAAGGGACGTGTCGTTACTCACACGGGATGGGGGAGAGGGTGCTCAGCTCTCTGCTGCCCAGGACAAGATGACCTATTTTAGACACTGGGGACAGTGGGACTCTGATGCACACCCCCATGTTCGAGGGTGGGTATAACCCTGACAGGGCTTGAATTTCAAACTTGGCTTCAAAGACCACCGTTCTGCAGCGCTCCCCTGCACCCTTCCCCAGCTGTTCTTGACACCCTTCCCTGGACTGCTACCTGGAGCCTTCCTGTAGCGATGCAGCCAGACCCGGCCTCCTCGGCCCCCCTCCGAGATGGGTGGGACTGGACATGGAGGGGACGATGCACTTCAGGTCAGGCCAGGCCAAAGGACATCTTGAAAGCTAGCCGTGGGTTGAGAACTAAATTTCTCAACTCCATTAAGCTGCCACTGCTCCCAACTGAAACCCCATTCTGCTGGTTTTATCCACAACACCTCCAAGTCTCATCCGGCAGGGGACCCAGGAAGGGGTTATTTATGGTTGTGTACACTTTATTTATTTATGTATTTATTTTATTTTTAACAATTTTTTATTATGTCATGTTAGTCACCATATAATACATCGTCAGTTTTTGAAGTAGGGTTCCAAGACTCATTGTTTGCATATAATACCCAGTGCTCTGTGCAATACATGCCCTCCTTAATACCCACCACTGGGCTAAACCATCCCCCTACCGCTCTCCCCTCTAAAATCCTCAGTCTGATTCCCAGAGTCCATGGTTCGTCTTCCCCTCCAATCTCCCCCTTCATTTTCCCCTTCATTCTCCTAATGTCCTCCATGCTATTCTTTATGGTCAACAAGTAAGTGAAACTTATGATAATTGTCTTTCTCTGTTTTACTTATTTCACTTAACATAATCTCCTCCAGTCCCGTCCATGTTGATGCAAAAGTTGGGTATTCATCCTTTCTGCTGGCTGAGTAATATTCCATTCTGTATATGGACCACATCTTCTTTATCGTCCGTTGAAGGACATCTCATCTCTTTCCATAGTTTGGCGATTGTGGCCATTGCTGCTATGAACATTGGGGTACAGATGGCCCTTCTTTTCACTGCATCTGTATCTTTGGGGGTAAATACACAGTAGTGTAATTGCAGGGTCATATACTTTAAATGATGTTCTTATTTATTTATTTTTTATTTTGATGTTCTTCTTTTGATTCAGTCTGACAGTCCATGATTTTATGACATGGCTTGGCACAACCTAACAACTTAAAGGATCGATTAAATTAAGTAGAAGGGTCAAAACACAAATTAGGAAATGTGAGAAAATATTAGTAGGGCCCTGGGTGGCTCATTCGGTTAATCGTCTGCCTTTGGCTCAGGTCGTGATCCAAGGGTTGTAGGATCAAGCCTCATGTTGGGCTCCCTGCTCAGTGGGGAATCTGCTTCTTCCTCTCCCTCTGCCCCTCCCCCCTCACACTCAAGCATGCACACTCTCTCTGTCAAATGAAATCTTTTTTAAAAAAGCATCATTGCTATTTCAAAATTTCTGTTCTTTCTACTTATATGACTACCTGCAAGTCATTTAGGCAGTGGGCTTTTGTTGTTGTTATCTTTTCTATTATAGCACTGCAGAGAATGGATGTAAGTCTGTGATGGCCCTGCTGGAAAGGAGGCAGGAAACCATGTGCTGTCAGCAAGAAATGAATTCAAATGAAGGCAGTGAAAATGGAGATAAATACTCAGATCTTCTCCACCTTATCTCATTTTCCACTCCAACCACCACCCCCAGCTGGGGGAAGGGAAAACATCTCTGACTCCCAAGTCCTTCTCTGGATCCCAAGATTTCCAGAAGAATGGGGAGTTAAGAGAGGTGTTGAAGAAACGTCCAGGGAGTCATGTGCGACTCGGGTTGTTCAAGCACAGGCTGCAGGTGTTAGGGAAGATAATAGGACTCTAGACACCATGCAAAGGGCAGTCAAGGAACGGAGCCAGGGAGTGAAAAGCTTTGGAGGCCCAGGATGTACTCTCCATGTTCCGACTCCATTCCCTGCTGCACATCTGCCTCATCTTTCTAGTTTTGCAGGTTGGCTTACTGGGGAAGGTAGGTGTACTCTCACTTCCAACATTATCCACTCGCCCCATGAAAACAGTCCAGGCTGAGACTGTAGTAGCGTCATTGCTACTTTGCCTGTGGAGGAGGGTTGTCTGATTGCCCGGCTAGCTGCAGGTGGTCAAGCAGGGTCCAATCAACATCAGTTGGATGAAGCGTCATCAGTCGGGTGCACTCCCCTTGCTACTTGGGGTTCTCACTGGTTGGATAAAATGTATAGACAGATGGGCAGTCCTTGGTCTTGGGCTTGGAAGATACTCCCAAATTATCCCCCACACTGGGTGAGTGCCTGGCGAGAATGTTTGTGAGAATCAACCATCAGATGTGATTTAAAGCAAACAACCTTGCAGGTCTCCTCTGACGCCACTCTCACAACGTGACTGACAAGGAAAAATGGAGAGAATGCAAGAGGAGGGACAGCACTAGGATTGTGCCTCCCTTCATGACATTTTGAAGATTAATTCGATGTTTTTGCAAGAGCTTTAAAGATGAAAGGGGCTGGAAACAACATTATGTCTTTACTACCAATTCCTGGGAAAGGAGGTTGAGAGATGAATTGGTTTCAGGGCTGTAATTTGCAATGACATTCACTGAAGAATTGCCTTCACTGTGTTTTACAGCATCTTTCACCTCATGGAGACTTACATAAGGCCCAAGAAACTGGATCTCTGAGAGGAGAGGAAACTAGGACTTCACGGTTATCAATTAGCCCTAAGGTAAGCTTACCATACCCACTCTATGTAATCAGTCCTTCACAAATGGTGTGTCAGGGCTGGAACAGCCCCTAGGGGTGACCTGGTCTCACTCCCTCATTTTACAGATGAGGAACAAAAGCCGGGAGCTCAGTGCTATCATTTGGGTCTCCTCATGCTCATCGAAGTCACAGAAGCACAGACCATTTCTCTACGTGGTGTGGTTTGGGGGATTCTGGGAAGCCCTTTTCTAGAAACTTGAAAATATTTTAGGTATTAGCCTATTACTTATTGTAAGAGCCACACCAATTGTAATTCCTAAATTTCCATGAAGCAGGACTTTCTACTGCCTGTCCTCTTTAGACATGAAAATACCTCAAGGACAGACACTAGATTGATTTAGCCACCCATTGTGACATTAACTGGAATAATAAAGGAAATGGACTCAGAAGTCACAGGAACAGGAGACTGAGTCTCCTCCTTCCCCACATGAGCTGTGGGGCTTCTGACAAATTATTTCCCTCTGGAAATGTCAGTTTTATCATCTGTAAGATGGGAAAACTGAGTATCAGTCTCATAGGGCAGATAAGATTACACAAAATGGCTTAAAGCCCGACTTGACTCCTAATCAGCACTGAGTAAATAACGTGTAAATGGTGGTGACCCAATAAATGGAAGCCACAGTCCTCGTCATCCTCCTCGTCATTTCTGGGCACGTGTCTAATGCAAACAGTGTCTTCCCAGTGGAGGATGGGCCTGCGATAAGAGGAAAAGAAAAGAAGAAGGAACATGGGTGTAGAAAAGGAGATCTAGGACATGGAAGAAATCCTGTGTCTTTCATAGTTTGGTAGCTGATCGGTTCTGGCTTATGCTGACCAAATCAAGACTCTCAGGGGCTCATGGGTTAAGATTAAAAAAATATATCCCTTGAGTTCAAGACATTCTCAGGGATTGTTACGTTGCTATCAAAGATGCCACCAGTCATGTTTCAATCATTTGATTCTTAAGAAGTCTTTCAAAAGGCAAATGAGACATAACCAATGGAAGCAAATGTGGGTGTATATTCTTTTCACTCTGTTTTCACGAGAAAATGTTTGGAGCTTGTTTTTCATTTTGAGCATAGAAAGTTTTGAGGACCTCTTGGTTTGAGCCAAGGACCTGAGGACATGTGAAACAACCCTGAGCCAACCACATCTGACTTGGGGATCTATAGATAACTCCTGAGGTCTGTCTGACTCCAGTTCCTCAACCTGCCATGAAACCCGTGTGACCAAATCTGGTGTTCCTGGGAACAGGGCAAAGAGAAGTCAGCTGTGTATAGAAGAATGAAGCTTGACTATTCTCTTATACCATACACAAAGATAAACTCGAAATGAATTTAAAAAAAACCCTCAATGTGAGGCAGGAATCTGTCAAAATCCTATAGAAAAACAGGCAGTAACCTCTTTGACATAGGCCACAGCAACTTCTTTCAAGATTTGTCTCCAAAGGCAAAGGAAACAAAAGCAAAAATGAACTTTTGGGACTTCATCAAGATCAAAGCTTCTGCACAGCAAAGGAAGTAGTCAAGAAAACAAAGAGCAAACCCACGGAATGCGAGAAGATATTCGCAAAGGACACTACAGACAAAGGGCTGATATCCAAGATCTATAAAGAACTCTTCAAACTCAGCATACACAAAAGAGATAATCATGTCAAAAAATGGGCAGAAGACAGGAACAGATACTTCTCCAAAGACATACAAATGGCTAACAGACACAAGAAAAAATGTTCATCATCATTAGCCATCAAGGAGATTTAAATCAAAACTGCATTGAGATATCACCTTGCAAGAGTTAGAATGGCCAAAATCAACAAGACAGTAAACAACAAGTGTTAGAGAGGATGTGGAGAAAGGGGAGCCCTCTTACACTGTTGGTGGGAACACAAGTTGGTGCAACCACTTTGGAAAACAGTGTGGAGATTCCTTAAGAAATTAAAAATAGAGCAGTTGAAGCTAATGCATTTTATCTATTTGATACATGTAGGTTCCTAGAGTCAACATGAAGATGGCCTGTTTCATTTTGGTGGTAAAAACCAAAATGCTCCAATTGGCAGCTACTCCAAGATTCAGTAGTGGAGAGGTTGGACCCTCCAGTAGAGAAGACCTTGCCTGTTTATCACACCATCAAGGAGCCTGAAGTTTTTATCAGGAGAATCCGTGGTGAGGAGAAGGTACTAGATCCAAGGAAGTCTGAGTTTGAGTCCTAGCTCTACTTTTTATTCCCTGTGTAATTCGGATTGAGTCACTGAAAATTCCTGGGTCTCGGTGTCTCATCTCCAAAGTGAAGATAAAACTTTTCCTATCAGCCTCGGCCCTTGTGTGAAAAAATGACCGAACCAAGTGAAAATACTTGATAATTGACATATAGATGAAGGCGTGGTGACTCTCACTCTGGCTCATTAATTTATCAGCTAAATCAAAAAGCCTTTAATTTACTTTTCCATGGACTCTCTGGACAACACAGGTTTGTCGAGAGCTCAAGGCTGATTTCTTCCTGTGTGAGGTTTATAGAAGTTTCACTAAGGAGTTCTCGGTTCTCAGCAAAAGAAGTTGGGAGCTCACCAATCCTTGCAAACTCTCTTGATTCCTCAATAGTGCACATTTCCCACTTTTCCCCCACCCCATCTCATCTCCCTCTGAATTCTCTAGTTACAGCTGTTCTATCCATGTGACTCAAATACGATCTGTCATATGGATCGAAGAGATGGGCACATGCGGCAAACACTGGGTCTCTGAATCATTCCATGCGATGTGTCAAACATGAACCAAGTTTCTCTCGTTTGCAAATAAAACGACCCCCTCACTATGTATACCCTGAGTTGCAATCACACGTTTTGTTGTTTACAATACATTTGAGTGGGATCTTACTGGCTGTTTTTGAGCCAAGTACGATCATGTAAAACCATAACCCTGACATTGTTTTTATCAAAAGGTGAAGTTTATGTCCTCTTCTTTGGTATCTTGGTAGGTTTCTGGAGCTTCTTTGGTATCTTCGTGGGTTTCTGGAGACTTCTTTGGTATCCTGGTGGGCTTCTGATTGTTCCAGCCAATAGAGTATGGCAGAAGTGATGCCGTGTGACTTCTGAAGCTGGTCACAAAGGGTCATGTAGCTTGTACTTGGTCCTGTGGAGCACGGGTTATTGGGGAGGCCGGAAATCCTGTAAGAAGTCTGGTCATCCTGGAGACGCTCTCTGTGGGTGTTCTGGTCAACAGTCCCCTCTCCGTCCCTAGCTGACATCTAGCAGCATCTGCCAGTCCTGCGAGTGAGCCGTCCTGGCACCCAGCCCAGACTAGCCTTTCAAGGATGGAAGCCCCAAGGACAACTGGCTTCCACCACCCAAGAGGCTAAGTGAGAACTGCCCGACCAAGCTTCTTCCAAATTCCTGACCAACATATCTTGAGAAAGAGAGGGAAAAAAGTTGTTTTAAACTCCTGCATTTTGGTACAAATACTTACACCACAAGAGTAATTGTGCAACAAGTCACTTAAAATTTTTGAAGCTCAGGGTACCTGGGTGGTTCAGTTGGTTAAGCATCTGACACTTGATTTCGGCTCAGGTCATGATCTTGGGGTTGTGGGATGGAGCGCAGTGTTGGGTTCTGTGCTCAGCAGGGAATCTGCTTGGGATTCTTTCTCTATCTCTATCTCTCTCTCTTTCCCTCTGCCTTTCCCACCTCTAAAAAATAAATACATCTTTTTAAAAGTGTGAGGCTCTGGGAGATTATCTATAACCCAGGATTGCTGTGAGACATTAATGACACGGTGTCTGGAAGTGCCTCATAGCATGTCTGTGCGCCAGTGACTCCTCAACTCTTCTCTCTGCCATCCTTCCATTCAGGGATAGGATCTTGGTTTAAAAAAAAAAACCTAGAGGCTATAGATAGTTTGCTAATATTATTTTTTCTTTTGGCCCCATTAACCCAGTGGCTGTGGATTTCCAGAGAACTCCCGGTCAGTCATGAGTCTGAGGCACACTCGGAACTTTTCTTCATTGGGGTCCTTTATTCAGAACCTCCTCTTCAGTGCTCACAAGTTCTTAGTGATAATCATGTTCATGTTAACTTTCTGTCTCCTTTAACTCCTCAATGAGTTCCTTAACAGCAGGGACAGTGTTTGGTAGAATACTCTTTTAGTCCATAAGTAGGTCAGCAGGTTGTAAATCTTTCTTGAAGTTCAAGATCAGATATTTGAATTTTCAATGGTAGGAGACAAACCATGTGCTTTATGAGAGTCAAGAACATAAGGATTTACTCATTGTGCCCAGTGTCTTCTAATTCTACTAGCTTGTAGATTATTATTATTTCATTGTCTATGATAGTAGATGAAGCTATCATGATTTCTCTTTGCTTTCAACTTAAAAAAAAATGTGTTCAAGATTCCTGGGGAGAAAACCACATTAGCCAGGGAAATGGACAGTAATCAGAGCAACAATCCCTTTCTTGAGAAAGAAGCCATAAATCCCAGATATAAAAAAGAGAAAGAAAAAAAATTATGTAGAAGTAGACTAAGGTAATGCCACATCTCCCAGCTGCCTCAGACTCTTGGACCTTTTGAGAAATTTGAGCTATTTCATCATGGGTGAGGGTTTTGGGACTCTATTTGTGGAATTTATTTTTCATGGTCCAATGATGAAAATAACACTAAGTTCCACAAATAGATTTCAAGTGGGTCAAGCATTTCAGTTTGGAAAGTTAATCTCCTGAGCGGTGAGTTCTATCCAAGCCTGGGAGGGCTTAGGACAACAAGGACGTGTGAGAGCAAAGCAGCCAAGTCCTGCTCAGTCCTGGTCCTTGCGCCACCAAGTGGGACTTGAGGGGGTGGGAGGGGAGAGGACTGTGAGGGATTTGCGTTGTGGCCCTTATTTCTGTAACTGCCCCCAGAAGCTATGGGGACAGCACAGCCTTGCATAACAGGTCTTAATGGAAGACTCCTGACTCCAGCTCTTTTCCTCACGGACATGGTTGGGTGTCTTCATGGGTCCTGGGGAGAGAACTGCCCCAGCAAGTGTGTGGCCCCATGAGGTGTGGAGTCGCAGGGTGGAAAGGAGTGATGGAGCACTTGGTCTCCCCGTGTCCTGCCCACCCTCACTACCTTCCCCGGACCCCACTCCCACCCCCGGAGAGGCTTTATTGACTTGCTTTATTGGCTTTATTACTGAGCTCGTACCTAATCTCCAATCTCCCTCCCAGGCCAAGAAAACAAAACACTGCTGGATCTGCGGCTTGAAGCTTAAAATCGAGTCGGCGTGCTGCTGGACTCCTTCCGACCCAGCACCTCAGACCAGGTGAGTGGGTGAGTGTTTTCCTTGTGACAACATCTTCACCTTGTAGCCAAGTTCCTTGTATTGAATTACGATCTGGTCCCATCATGCATTCCTTCAAGGAATTGCTCTATATTTAGAACTGCCAGAAACCCAATCTTTCCCCATCCAAACACAAGATTGCTAGAGAGGTTAAGTAAACGTGCCCTTGCTCCCACACGGGAGAACAGAAAAGGCAGAGTGAAAATTGCAGACAGAATTGGAAGACAGAGTGGAGGGCAGGGTTCCGTTGTGGGCACGAACTGGAATATGAAGGCAAGATGGAAAATGACATTACACCGAAGTGAAGGGAAAAGCTCAGACAAAATTGAGAAATATGAAACCACTTTCCCCCAAACAATGAGTAAGGAAGAAAATTCAGGGCAGTCCACAAGTGCATAAGACCTAGCAGCAGGGCCTCTGGGAACCCGGGAGGATTTGACACTCTGAGTTTTAAGTCTCTGCAGCGAGGGTCTGACAGATGCTTTGTAGGAAGAAGCTGAAACGTCGCTGGCCCCGTCCGAGATTACTGGTGCTGCAGGAGTCAAATCGTCAGAGATTTGGGAAAATCAGATGGAGGCCATGAAAAGTATGACAAGGATAATGTAATACTGAACGTTCAACAGGCTGTTGAATGGATTTAATCCTAACAGAAATCTTCCAACACTCTTGCTATTATTGTGCCCGTTTTAGAGACTGGAATGTTGAGGCACCGAGAACTGAAGTAGTTTGCCGAAGGGGAGGGCAGGGACAGGGTGGTGAGGAGACGGGGCAGCAGGAGTGCAGGAAACAAACGGAAGAAGAGGGAAAAGGCACCTGGAGGAGCAGCGAGACGAGGTTCTGAGGGACGCAGAGGCCATGGCAAGAACAGCAGCGGCTTTCGTGCTGAGCAAGAGGGTAAAGCCCGGTGGCTCTGAACGGAGCAACGATGCGATTGAACCCACATTTAAAAATCGTTCTTCTGGCTGCGACAGTGAGAAGCAGCGATGAGCCGGGCTGGGGCAGGATCTGCCTCCCCGCGGGGAGGGCCTGGGGGGGCGTGGTGGCCTGACAGATGCCAGGCACTGGTTCTGCTCCATGGGGACCCTGCTCTCCCCTGCCTGACTCAGCGTGGAGAGGGCGAGGTCCGCGACAGTCCGCACAGTCACACTGTGCCTCCTTCGTGACAGTGTCCCCCGGGGAGTCAGTCTGGGGGAGTGGCTTCTGTGTATACTGGGGCAAGCTCCTGCTCAACCCATGATACAAACACGACACTGGCTGGTTTACAAAGCGATTTCTTGTGAACTGTTCGGGAAACAGCCCAGTAAGGTAAGGGTGTCCGTCCCATACTCCTCCTGCCACTGGACGGGAGAGGGGACAGACACGTGAATGCACAGGTGAGCCTGTCCAGTGTCCCAGGGACTGGGGACTTTGACGGGAAAGCGAGCCCATGGCGATGCTCTGGGCTCCCCCATGGGAGGGACGCCTGCTTCCCATAACTACCACACGTGGTGCTCAGCCTTTCCGTCAGGCGCCTTCAAAGTTCAACTGTGATAAAAGTGACAGATCACTGTAGAGAAGATGTGCGAAGATGAAGGAAAACCAGATAAACTAAGATCTCATACAGTCAGGTCTCAACAAAGGCTTTCCGTTTATAAGACGGTTTTAAGGCTCGACACAGAAGAGCCTTTTGAGAATGAGTTCAAAGCGTTTCCTCTGCTCACCGCAGCTCCAAGAGTCAGCAAAGCATCCGCACCTACTAGCTTTGATTCCCAAGTCATGAAAACCCCTCATTGTTTTTTCTTTTTGTTCCATAGGAAGTGTCATTAGCTCAGCCTTTATAAGCTTTCTTGCAAGTTAAATAGATGATCTCCCCTCTAATGACATGGCCAAGATGAAGGGGAGGTACCCAGCGTGGGCACAAAATTTAGGGGGTGGGGCATTCAGAAACTGGCAACCAAAATAAATAATATTTTCATGCGATGTTTTCAGAAATCAAAATGCCCCAACTTCCATCCTGAACAAAACCTCAGAACTCGAAATGCAGGCAGTTATCAGGACGAGTGACTTCTCCTTTTGCTTTAGGCTTCAAGGAAGTGGTGTTCCCCTCTGATGTTTTATGCTGCGATATTCTTTGCGCATTTCATGTTCCGTACAAGCCAGGGTTTGTTTCTCAGGCATCAGGCTCAAAGAGGGGGCAAAGAACAGAGAGAGTGCAAGCACTGTGTCTCGTAGGGCCTCTTGGATGCAACACAATTTGGCTTTAATTGGTTACATCTCCCCGAAGCATTATAAAATGCAGCCCGTCATGGTCTTAATCTCCAGCTTGTAGAGGAACCCCCTATCGGCACAACCTCCTTGTTGCCCAGGCAGCAGGGCATTCTGCAAGCTCAGGGGTCAGCCTGGCCCTTCCTGGTAGGTGCCCTCCGTGTTGGAAGGGGAGGCTGATGATCCAGGCGTGATCGTACGGCGGCTTTCACGTAAACACGACGCAGGCAGCAGTCACACAGTCAGCACGAAGCTGTGACTCTGAGACCGCTGTTATGCTTTGCACGATGGCTTGAGCCATTAATTAGAGGATGGTTTTCCTCTTGAGATGCTGCTGATTAAAATATATGTACACTCTGCTGGAAAATAACTTCAGGGCGGATGGGAAAATAGTGAAGAGAGATCTCCAATAAATACCTTTGAAAGAAAGCGCATTTTTGTGAAGAGGAAAAGACTTGTCTTCTTGCCCTGCTGGGAGCCGAGTCTCCCAGAGCCCTTTTGTGGTTGGCTGGGCCGGCTTTGCCTAAAGATAAAAGAGAGGAAGAATGAAGTCAATCAGCCGAACTCTTCCATAGCTAACAACCAGAACTTCCTTCGGAGTTGACTCTCTTCTTTTGTAATCACAGACACACGATTCCAGGTGCTTCCATGAACTACGCATGGCATTCTCCCTGTAAACAGGTGGAAGGACAGATACAGAACCCACATGCTCACCAGTTTTACTGACCCTGTGTGCATCTGCAGACCCCCTCAGCAATGAGGGAGCTGGGCCTTTTTGGTCTTTGAAAATGGACTAAAAGCTATAGCTAGGTCAGACCTTCGTGGGGGCCAGTGTAGGAGGTGTGGGAGCATTTCTGAGCTGCTCACAGACGACATCAGTTCAAGACTTCAGGAAGCATCCAGTGAGCCCGGAACATGGCCCATCCTGCCTTCTCCTAGCCTGGGCCATGATCTTGGATGTGGACTCTGTGGACCAGTGGCATTAACAGCCCCCGCGAGCTCCTCAGACTGTATGCTCTCAGACCTGCTGAGTCCCCGTCCACACTGGGACTAGATCCAGGGAATTCTGATCCCCAGGCAAGTTTGAGAAGCACTGGTGTAAGAACATGGTGTCCACCAGCCTGGGCTTTCAAGACCATCCTTGTGGGCAGGAGGAAATATCACAAGAGTGTCCTGATGACCAGCGCCTGGACTTAAATGTGGACTCACAGACACAGACTGCAACTTAGATGTGGACTCACAGATGGGAGCCCTTCCAAATGTGACAGCCCTTCTCAGCAAGGAGCGTGCCAGGGTGGCTGGGTCCATAGACATGGATCTTCAATAAAAGGGAGACTTCATTGTAGATCAGCCATTCTCAGATCTCTGGGAATTTTAGTGAAGGACATCCACATCAGTGAGGTTCAGTGGAGGTCAAGGCTGGGAGACGTTGAGGACTGAGTAGCTGGGAAGGAGAAAGATGGAAACCATCCTTTGGTGTCTATGGACTGGGTCATGCAAGACTCGGCAGGTGACGGTCCCTGCTGCTTTGGTGTCACAGAGCCCTCCGGGTGGCTCATAGCTGCTGTCTTGTTGACCGTTTTCACATTTTTTCTAGCCAATTCCTTAAGCTCTTGGGTCGATTTTGCAACATACAAGTCAACATGGGTCTCTGACGAGCAAGTCTCGGTAAGAGCAGTGGTTTCCACTACGGAGAATCTGCTTTATATCAGATGCCGTCCCGATGACTTGGAGTATCTCTTTAACCCACCTGACCCCCGAAGGAGGCATTTTCTCATTTTAGAAATGAGGAACTTGAGACACAGGCACTGCTATTTCAAATTTTGCCCCAAACCATTGGATTTGTCCTAATTTGTTTGAATGAGTAGGTGATGGTTCTTGCCGGTGCCCGTCCTGAGGGAGACCCGTATTCTCCTTCAGTTGACCTCCAGCCACCATCTTCACTCATCTTTGTCATCTGTCCCCTGACCAATGACTGGCCACATCTCTCCATTCCCTGCCTTATGGGTTCTTTTGAATATAGTCTTTGCTTACCTCTACTGTACTAAGGCAGACCACCTCTCTCTCCACAGAATATTTCATGGGTTATTTGTTCTACCATAAAGACCTGCTTCCTCTTGGGAGAATGACTCCCTGGCTAAGGAGAACTGGAAGGTCTGGATGTCTTCCTTCTCTCCATGCCCACCATTCAGGTAAGAAGCTTCTCTTACTCCTGCTAAAAATTCATCAGCCCAGGTATACAGAACTTTGGAACTGAAATGATCCCTAATGTAGGAAAAGGGAAGTTTCTTTTAAGCAGCAAGTCAGTCCTCCATTAGGATCAACACTCGTGTCCCTTCACCTGCTAAGGCAGGTTCATCCTTGAAGATCTAGGGTCTTCTAATACTGGAATAACCTAGGGGGGTATGTCTCCAAATTTCCCCCTCAAGGTGGTGGAAGGTAGTGCATTAGCACAGGAGAGAGAGAAGGGATCTGGGAGCCTGCATCTCCAAAAGGACTGGAAACAAATGAGAAAATCATTTTAGGCCTGGACTTTAATCTTTAAAAAAAGCATGCAAAGTGTAACTACTCTTGCATAATGTCTCTTTGTTTTACTGTAAACACCCTTTGAATTTCATACCAGATTAAATCACCTAAATGTTTGCCTCTAAGGTTCTGGGTGAAGTGAAATCTCCTGGTGGATGTGACGTGTTTATTTTGTGGCATTTGGTATCCCCGGTGTGTTGCCATGTGGCCCCCTGGACAGCCCAATGCTCAGATAGTATGGTCCCCTGATGATTTTGCTGAATAACTATTATAGGGAACAGGACAGTCATTCAGAAAAAGACAAGGGTCTAAACACTGGCCTTACAAAACACTTAAAGAGTGGTAGTGATTATAGCTGCTGTGTGGCCCTGTAATCTAGCATTGATTTCCAACGAACATCCAAATGAGCCAGAATTGGAATCCATGTCACTACAGCAGATGTTCTTGGTGAGTGGCTGGCCCTCCCTGTGACCACTCCGGACACATGAGGCACCTGGGTGGCTTAGTCGGTTAACGTCTGCCTTCAGCTCAGGTCATGATCTCAGGGTCCTGGAATCGAGTCCTGCATCAGGCTCCCTGTTCAGTGGGAAGCCTACTTCTCCCTTTCCCTCTCCCTCTACCTGTTGCTCCCCCTGCTTGTGCTCTCTCTCTCTCTACCAACTAAATAAACAGAATTATAACAACAACAACAAAGAAACCTCTTTCAGTACCTTCTTATCCCTGATTTTTTGAGAATCATCATAATGAGATCTCGTTGCCAATATCCCATGAAGAAAACTTTTTCCACCTTATTCAGTGATGAGGAAAAGCCACTGAGTCTGCTAGGTATGTGTTCTACTCAGTAATCTTAAAATAAAAAATAAGTTTACCATTAACTTTACCATTTTACCACAAATCTTCTTTTCCAAAGGAGCAAATCTTGTCCTATGAGAGGAAGTTTGGAACCAGGGCTTAGGGACCACCTGTTATCTCATCATGAAGCATGGTGATATCCAACAGACTTCATTAGCTGTGTCGTTGAGCCTTGGGACCCTTGTGATTCTCATTGATGAAGCTATCTTTGGCTCTGAAAGTTTTTGCCAAGTAAATGCCTTTGGCTTAAGGCATTTAAATAATTTTAGCTTCAGAATTAATGAAAAGATTACTGAAAACATCCTGACAGTAATTTGGAAGACCATCTGCACATCTATTTCTATTTGGAAGAATAGTAATTTTTAAGCTGAATCAATCTTAGATCATAATTTCAAGTGTCAGACAATGAAAGGACTGGTGAATTTGAGAAAGAGAAATTGAAAACAAAACCTCAAGAAATAAGTCAGAATATCTTAATGGTATGAAATAAATAAGACAAAGAGATATAGAAATTTCCTTAATTCATAATATAGTTCTCTGGAGACTTGGTTGTTATTGTGGAAATCAGCCACATTTAATCTTTTAAGTTGTTATGAGAATATTTTCCTTCACTTATTTTGAAATATGTCCTACTAAAAAAGTATTATAAACATATGTCCAGTTTAGGGAATAACATTGAAGCAAACACGTACCTTCTCACCAAGCACCAATAGGAAGAAAACATTATTTGTTACCTTGATATCTGTTCTGTCATTGCCAGGATCAATGTCAGTGAGCTTATCCCTTATACTTTCTTCTAGAATTTTTAATGATTTCAGGTCTTGGGAGTCCCCTCTCAATTTTAACACAGTTCTGTGGTGGGGTTTAGGGTGAGTGTGCGTTCTGGTCTTTCCTATCCATTTCAGTGTGGGTACTTTCCCAGTTGTCTGATATGTAGGGGTCACTCAAGTAATTTCTGGATTTCTGTCAGAAGAAATTGACCCATGCATAACCATACATTTTGTGTATCCATGGGCGGAAGGAATGCTGGTAGCCTTCTGTGTCACTGTTTTGGTGTGATCCTCTTACTAATTTCTAGTGGCTCTAGTAGTTGTACATTATAGGCACGAGTCCTTTATTGATGAGTTGTGTGGCACTGTGGATCCCATTCTCACTTCCATGATATCTTTTGATGAACACAAGGACTTTATTTTTGTGAAGTTGCCCTATTAGTACTTTCCTTAATGAATTATGGTTTTAGGCTTTTAGGTGGAAACCCTTCTCTACGCAGGCCAGAAAAATATTCTCCAATGTTTCCTTTAAAAGTTTTGAAGTTTTGACTTTGACATTTAAGTTATTAATCGGGTGAGAATGAACAACTTCCAGATACGTGAGTTTTTTGTTCTCACTTCGTTGATCAATTTGGGTAACTTGTATCCAATACTTCCCCGTCCAAATTGACATAAGTTTATAATTTCTGATATTTGAGGTGCCGTATTCTCCCAAGGTGTTCATCCTTTTGGATAGTCTCAGCTCTTTGCTCTTTCTTTTTTTAAAATTTAATTGTATTCCTTTTCAGTGTTCCAGAATTCATTGTTTATGCACCACACCCAGTACCCCATGCAATCTGTGCCCTCCTTAATACTCACCACCAGGCTCACCCATCCCCCCACCCCCTTTCACCCCAATACCGTCAGTTTGTTTCTCAGAGTCCACAGTCTATCATGGTTCATCTCCCCCTCCAATTTCCCCCAACTCTCTGCTCTTTCGTGTAAAATTTTGAATCATCTTATTGATAACTCTTCAAAATTTGACATTTTTAAGACTGAATCTTCTTATCCATGAATGAGAAGTATCTTTAGGCTTATTATATATTGTTCAATGTTTTTCTTTAAAGTTTTATGATTTTCTGTCTAGAGAAATCACACATCTTTGTTATAGTCTTTGATTTGCTAATTTTATTGCTTTTATAAATGATGTGTGTGTTGGGAGTCCCCAAGACCTCCCTCATATTTGATGACTCACTAGCAGTTCTTACAAACCTTAGAAGCTGTGGTGTTCATGATATGGTATATTATAGAAAAAAAAAAAAAAAAAAAAAACAAAAAAAATTAGCAAAAAAGACACATGGTGTAAAACCCAGGTGCAGCCAGGAACATGCTTCCAAGCATTCCCTTCCAGTAGAAAGTATTCACACTGAGGCACACACACAAAACCCAATTCCGAAAAAAAGCATGAAAGGCATGTATAACATAGTGAAACATGTAATATGTGTGTAATTGGAGACCCAGAAAGAGGAGAGGAAGAGAATCGGGAAGAAATAATATTTGAAGAAATCATA
Organism: Lontra canadensis; assembly: GCF_010015895.1. Lineage (NCBI taxonomy): Eukaryota > Metazoa > Chordata > Mammalia > Carnivora > Mustelidae > Lontra > Lontra canadensis. Next base: position 1,623,022 of record NW_022631141.1, on the reverse strand, counting down.
GCAAAGATTTCCCAAAACATTTACAAAACCAGCACGCCAAATGGAGACAGTCTGAAGACCCTACACAAGATAGATGAAAACTAATTCCACTCTGACTTCTCATAGTAAACGTGCTCAACTCCAAGGACAAGGACAAAATCTTTAAAGAATCCAGAAAAAAATACATTAATTTCAAATAACAATGAAATACTGAGAGCTGAATTCTACACACACACACGCACACGCACATGACGGAAGTCAGGAGACCTAAAGATCATAAAAGATGTATTGTCTTTCTCAAATTGATATACTTCAGTCTTAATGTTGTGTTTTTTTTTATAAAAACCTGAAAAAAGTCTCGAAATACTTTGTTTCAGATTTTCACATATATGTTTGTGGGTGGCATTCTTCTGAAAATTTTCATTGTTTGATCATCTTCTTATCTGCAAGAGTTATCAAATTTAAAAATAGCCTCCTTAGAAGTTCCTTTTTTTTTCTATTAACTGAAATTGTTGCTGTACAGTTGGTATCAACCTTTTGACACACATTCAATAGAATTTTATGTGCACCTGCATCTGGTTTTTTGTGTACAGTTGATTTTTAAATTATGCTCTTTTAAATATTAAAGAGATCTTTAATATTCATGGGACAATTGAAGTTTTCTGTGACTTTAAATGTCACCTACACATCTTATATTTAATTCTCATTATCATTTAGTTCCAAGTATTTCCTATGTTTCATTATAATTTATTCTTGGCTTTAGGAGATATTTAGAAGTTTGCTTTTCAACTTGAATTGGGAGAATTAATGCTTTTAAAATGTTGATACTACCACATCTACAAATAAATGCTGTCCCTAACAAGATTCCAAGGGCATTTTTTATGGAAGAAAGAAAAAAAACACCTAAAATTTACATGGAACACATAAGATCCCAAATAGCCAAAGCAATCCTGAGAAAGAAGACCGAAGCAGGAGGTATCATAATTTCTGATTTCAAGCTAAGCTGTAAAGCTACAGTCATCAAACCAGAATGGTTTGGGCATGAAACAGACAAACAGACCAGGAAACAGGTTTGGGAGCCCAGGAATTAACCCAAGCATATACAGTCAACTAATGTTTGATAAGAGAGCCAAGAATAAATACTTAGTAGAGAAAAGTCTCTTCAGTAAATGATGTGAGATTAACTGGATATTTGTATGTAGAGGAATGAAACCAGACCCCTACCTCACACCACTCACAAAACTAACTCAAAATGGATTAATTTAAATGTAAAACCTGAAACTATGAAAATACTTTTTTTTTTTTTTTTTTTTTTTTTTTTTTTTTTAGAAAAGAATAGAGGAATAAAGCCCCTTGAAATGGGTCTTGGTAGTGAAATTTTGGATATGACACCTAAAGTACAAGCAACAAAATAAAAAATAAACAAGTGGGACTACAGCAAACTAAAAAGCTTTTGCACAGCAAAAGACCATCAGTGAAGTGAATGGGGAAAATATTTGCAAGCCATATATCTGCTAAGAGGTTAGTATTCAAAATATATAAAGAACCCATACAACTCAATAGCAAAAACATAAAGAACCCAATTAAAAAATGGTCAGAGGCTATGAACAGACATTTCTCCAAAGAAGATATACAAAAGGCCAATAGCTACATGAAAAGATCCTCCACAACACCAGTCATTAGGGAAATGGACATCAAGACCACCATGAGATGTCATCTCACTCATACCTGTTAGAATGGTCATCACCAAAAAGATAAGCGATAATAAATGTTGGTGTGGTTATGGAGAAAAGGGAGCTCTTGTAAACTTTCAACTGTATGGGATTTTCTTAGTTCTCCTTTTATCATTGATAGCTAAATTAATGTCTTGAAGTGAGAAAATGTAGTACTTGATAACTGATTGAAATATTTGAAGACTATTTTGGCTAAGTATGTGATGAATTGAGGCAAATGTTCTTGTGCATCTGAAAGAATGAGCTAAAAACCAGATAAAACGGCCCTTATATGTTCGTCAGATCAGTTGTGTTACTTGTGTTTTTTATGGTATCTGCAACATTGTTGCATCTCAATCTGCTTCACGTATTGAAAACTGAGAAAGATATGTAGACATTTCCTACCTATGAGAGTGGATTTACCAACTTTTTATGGTAGCCTGTCAGATTTTACTTTATATATTTTGGAGGGATACTCTAACATAGAATCATTTTATCTTCCTGGCAAATTGCACTTTCTATCAATATGTGCTCATCTTTTGTTTGCGAGTAATTATTTTGGCTTAAGGGCGTGACCAGCAAGTGTTTGTTTAGTATTTTTCTGATGTATCTCTTACCATTTTTTCAACAGTTCTGTGTTCTGACTTAGATGTGCTTTTGAGAAAGAGTGCATAGTGAGACTTTGTGTCTTTGAAACTGGAGAGTCATTCCCTCTTACTGATTGTGATGATTGAATTGTTGGAATTCAGAGATGTCATCTTACTGGTGCTCATTAAACTGCCTTTTCTGTTTTTAGCTTTATCCTTTCTTGCTTCCTTTGGACTGACGGAGTTGTTTGCTTTCCCCCTTGATTACTTCGAGCTTGAATATTAAACATCCTATCTCTCTTCTTTTCGTGTTTATCTTAAAGTATTTAGGTGCCCTTTTAAATCTACAAGATCTAAAATTAATCATCATTTTAATCCTCCTCCACAACACTAAGAGGACCTGAGATTGTCTAAGCTTCTCCATCCTCCTCCCCGCTTAGACTTCATTGCTGTCCAAGACTTAGGTTAGTTTTTCTCTGCAAAGCACACATTATCACTGTTTTCACAGTCCACATGTGTTTCCATTTACCACGGCCTTGCATTTTTAAGCCTTCTTCCTTCTTTTAGTTCATATTATTTTTATGTATTTTTTTCTCCCCAAACCAAAAGTGTACATCTGTACTAATTACAATATCTTTCTTTTAATTTCGGTGGACTCATGGATCCTTTGAAACTCCACATGTGGACCCCAGGTTAAGAGCTCCTGATGTAACTAAAAATCGTCTTTAATATTATACTGTTCTGGCATCTTAAACCCAAATAAAAGACTTTTTTTCTCCCCAGTGAATCTGTCATTTGCAGAAATAAGCAGTGAAAATTTCAGGGGATAGATGAGGTTATTGTTCCCACAGCCCTAATCCTTCAAAAGATTATCTCCCGGGAAAACCCAGCAAAGGAACACCGAATTCTGCCACAGGGTAAGCCCTGCCAAGCCCTGCCCAGAGCTGATCTTTCCCCTTCCTGCCCTTGACCACTGGCAGTGAGTGGGCGTACGTTTATGACAAAGTAATGGCTTGTGTGTGCTGACTTCTGTGCAGTGTTCACAGGATCTTGTGGACCTAAACTTGTAGGACTGGGGACACAGCCTCCAGCAATAAGCAGACTCTTGGCTTGGCCTATTAGGTCATTCAAGCTCTCCTCTCTAGGATGCTGGAGTTGATGGCCATGCCAACGCATAGGGGTCCACAGAGGCTGTGTGCATCGGAATAGTGTCGAAACAGTAATGGGCAACAGTAGAGCAGTGCCCTGAGAGCTCCGAGACAGCCCCCTCCAGATGGCTGCGGGTTCTACAGCACAGAGTGGCCTCACAGCTGATTTTATGATGGAGGAGAACAGGGGACAGAACGTGGAAAGGGAAGAAGCTCCCAGGAGAGAGGACAAAGTAGGGGTGGAGTGGGGGAGCGTCGAGAGGGGGGGGGGGATGTGCTCATTTATTTGTTTATGGTCAAGTCAGGAAAGTGCTGACCTGAGTATCAAGACTTTGATTCAATTCACAGTTGTGGAGAGAGCTGTGAGGAGCACAGGGAAAACATGGGCTTGGAAATCACAGGAGCCTAGCTTCCAAGGCCGGTTGCTGTCCTTGCTGGACTTCTGACACCTGAAGTGACATTTAGGACAATTCCATTTAACAGAGTCCTTCAAGAATCCTGGAGAAAGAAAGAAAAGGCAAGAAACTAGGAGGAAAGAAGGAAGGAAGGAAGGAAGGAAGGAAGGAAGGAAGGAAGGAAGGAAGGAAGGAAGGGAGGGAGGAATTCAAGTTAGATGTTGAAGGGTGAGCTAGTCCTCCTCAAACAGTAACATCACCCAAACTTTGCTGGCAAGCTATGACTGTTTCTTTATTCGTTTTTCCTCATATTTTTCTCAACTTAGCATCCAGATTTCTTCACAGTCTTTCCAGTCCAGGACCACAAAACATGCACAGTCAAAATCTTCTTGTGCAATAGGTGGTCTCCTTCTAGGGCTGAGATGCACGAACTTGAACTTAGCACCGAGCCCCACGTGCTCTCTCCTCCCTGCCTCTGGGGTCCCTGGGCACCAGCCAGCCGGGAGCCCCTCGCCTCTGCTCTGCACAGCTGCTGTCCCTGGGCTGCAGGCTGGCCCCTGTCACCTGCATTCTTCTCAGGAGCATGCTCCTGTTCCTTCCTCCCAGCTCCTCTGGCCTGGCTTACTAAACGCCTCCCTGATACAGGTCGCGCCCCGGCTGCTCTCTCCTCCTTCCCCCGTGCCAGAGCTGGAAGCCCCAGCCTCTTGACACCACCGTCCTCCTCTCTGGAGGCTAGGAACACAGCTGGGGCTTGGCAGCTGGCTCCAGCCTCTGGCTCCCCTGGGCCACTCCCTGGCCTGCCTTCCTCCTCCGAGAACACACGCTCGGCCTCATCCCCTATGACCCCAAATTCTATTCCCAAAGTAGAATAAAAGGAAAAGGAGAACAAAAAAAGAGGAAAAGAACCCAAGTTCTTCTTTCTACCTTTTTAGCTTGTTTATCCCTGGATCTAGAGATAGTGTCTAAAACATGGCAGGAACTCAGTACATATTTATAATATGAATGAACAAACAACATAAGGTAGGGGGTGAAGCAAGTTTTCCAAAGCCCAGCTCTGTGGGCATGGTTGGCTTCCATGCCAACCTTGTTCTCCTGTGTCTTCCCAAAATATCCAGGCCAGAAAGCTCCAAGCAATGCTGCCCAGATTTCCGGGCAGCTGGAGCGATAGGTATGACTTGGGTTCCGCTAACCTGGACACTCAGGAGATCTGCGTTTGAAACGGAGTCAGGCGGGTGGGGTGGGGCACCCAGCGTCGTTTTCCGACGTGAGTCATGAGGCCGGATAAAACCGTGCTTGGTGGCAGCCTGATTTGAGGCCACAGTGCAGGGGCAGTTTCCCATCCCCGGGAGATGTTCCAGAAGCTAAGCCAGAGCCCGCGTCTCCAGTCTTTCTGATGATTTAAGTCCCTCAGTACATCAGAATCCATCTATGCTTGTGTGAACCCTTGCCTGGGACCTAACGCTGCTGTAGCATCCCTCTCCAAGTTCATGACCTCTCTCATCTCTCTTCCCCCCCCACACGCCCTTTTGTAACGTTTCTGGGTACCTGCCTTAATGCGCGGTCTGAGACATATTTGATCCTTGTGCACTTAGAAAAGTAAACAATCACATCATTCCATCCGTTGGGCCAGTGTTTCTGGTCAGTATTTCTCCAGAGCCCAGTAGCTCAGTCGGAGGATGCCTGGACGTGAATATGCCCACGTCATGGTTTCATTGCTCCCACCTGTGTAACGTGGGCGCTTCCACCCCCTGTACCGCATCCAAACCTCCCCTCGTCCGTGTGTCCTTTTCAGTTCAGCATCTTAGCAAACTCCCACAACCCTAGAGTTCATTGTATTTCTTTTTAAACTGAGCACAGTGTGATGCCTTTTTGAATCCTTTTTTGTCTGGATTATAAAATGTGGTGGGGGGTGGGGAGAAGGAATTTGATGTGGTCAACAAACATCTGTATCTCTGTAAAACAAAAACAAGGAAAATCTCACAAAGGTTTAAATATTTTTAAAAGGATTTGTGTACTCTATTTAAAAAACCACAACATTTAAAAAAGGGACCCACCCGCAGCTATCTCAGAAGTCCTTCCCAGACTCATGTGCCCCACAGCCATGCAGGCCGGCTGTCCCCTTTTTCATGCAGGCATCATCTGGGATGACAAGGACCCTCGTTCTTAAAAGCAGACCTGTTGTGCTGAAGCCAGAACCCCAAAGCTTTGTATTTTGAATTTCCGGGTGTTTCTTCTTCCTGCTCATGAACGATCCTCCTCTGCTTTCCATGCAGCTCATCAGTTCTCACCAAGAAGGGGGCTTCTGGGGGCTTCTTAAGTAACCAGACTCTCAAAGGGACTCTGCTGTTGGGTAAGGCCCCTGGTCGTCTCTCCCGTGCCTTCTTGCCTTCTCTTGCCCCACCTTTCCTGCAGCCGAAAGTAAACACCCTAAGACGAGATTAAATAGTATCTCCATCCCATCCCTCACCCACAAACCCCAGCAAAGGAAAGGCCCCACCTTCCGACTTAGATCAGGATGGCTCATGGACGTGGGCATCTCCCTGGTGCGAGGCACGGATGTCCTGGAGGTGGGTCATACGGGGCCCTGACGCTTCAGGACTCCCTTCATCATCTCATGGCTCTCGGTTCAAGCAGCCGCCTTCAGGATGGGCCATGCAGAAATGCAGAATCAGGAGAAACCCTGTATCAGGGTGTGCCTCAGATTTGAGCCCCCAAAACAGAGCTGAAGGAAGCTGGGAAGTTTCCTTTACCCTTTCTAGTAAATGAGTATATCTACTGGGGAGGGGGAATCTTTTTTCTTTTTCTTTTTTTTTTTTTGTATTCAAACCTGAAAAAAATAGATTTGAAGTCACTATTTATTTATGTATTTATTCATTTATTTATTTTTGTAACCTTGCCTTTGAAAGCAAGGGGTTAGAACACTGACGGAACACAGAAGATTGGGTTGTCAGATCAGACTTCCACGAGTCCGAAATCTCATGCCAGCTTGAGGTTTAAGAATAATTTCAAGGATCCAAGTAATCAGAAGGCAGAGGCAAAGCAGAGAGAGGTCCAGGCGTGTCCTCAGGCTCTGTCCTGCTGCGTGGAGAAGCACTTGGGCCCAGGGTAAGAGGACTCAAAATTGTGTGTGCAGAGATCTTACTCATAGAAGAAGGCGGTGTTTCAGTCAGTGGAACCTCCCCATTTTACATCCAGATAGACATTTATCTCCAATGACATTTCCGAGAATCCATGCCTGATAATTCCAGGGATCGCAGGTTTGTTTTCCACGAGCAATCCTAGAGAGATTGCACACATCCCTGTGCAAGTCTTCCATCAGCAGACTCTCCGGCAGGGGCCCGTCATTGTTTTCCGGGAAATCTGTCGATTGGGTAACCTTCTCTCCTTCCTCGAGGCGTCTTTCTAACCCCACCATCGAGGCAGAAATGGGATGGAGAGCTCCCCCTCCTACCACCTGAAGGACTTCCAAATCGGGAGGCCAGGGGCAGACTGTGCTAGCACCAGCCCATCTCCCACCTCCAGGACAGAGAGCAGGATGTCCAGCGCTGCTGCTGTTGTGGAAGACGGAGAGCGAGTTCTTTTGGAAACAGAGTGGTAATGGAGTATTTTTGTATTCCCCTTCCTCTCCTTTGGGAAAAGGGGTGCTGTCCTTTTTTCACAAGTCCCAACGATGGCTTCAAAGAATCCTTCAAATCTCATGTGAAGGTTAGGAATTTGAAACTCATGCTCAGAAATATTGAAAGTAAGAGCACAAAGGGAAGAAGAGAGCTAGATTCCCACTGGCAGAAGGAAGACTGGACTCAACTTGTCCCAAAGGAGACATTACCCAGGCGGGGAAGGAGATCCCAGCAGAGGGCTTCTGTTGTGCAGTAGACTGGCTGAAGATGGAGGTTGATGCAGAAGCCTGTGAGAAGGCACCCCCACATCGAGAACTTTAGGTCTAAGGTCCTCAGAAGTCGTGGTTCTAAAAATCTGCCAAAGCCCCCAGGAGAGGACTTAGTGTCTGGACCTCAGTATGTGTCATACGTGGAGGGCTCCAAAGTCAGATGCATAACTGTCCAGTCAGACACGATCCTCTCTGCCCCTTCCCCGTCCTGTCCTGTCCTGTAGAGTCGGGGGTGGCTGGTGGGCAGACAGAACGCAGGAGAAGAGCCAATCCGAGGACAGGGAGACGACCACCTGGTTTCATCAGTGCCTGTCCTGAAGGGCTGTGCGTGTGTACTTTTGTGCGTAATCTGTGTGTGCACATACATTTTCCTCATCTCTCCCTTTTGGTGCTCAGATCAGTCAGGGATACACATCATGCTTTAGACCAGAAGGAGTTTGGGAGTGTTCTACGTGATTTATTTTCCACTTACAAGAGAATGATTCCTTAAATGAGAAAATATACTGAGCCTTGGTTAAAAACCAATACTGGATCATCTGCACTTCAGTTGGAAAAAACCAACCAACCAACCAACCAACCAACAAACCATAGGGCCCCGTGAGCACTGAGACCCCTCCTGACGCACGAGCATTATTTTTTCCACATGGAGGGAAGAGCACATAGGATGCAGTCTGAAGACAATTTGCCCCAAATCCTCAGTCATCTCCAGGAGAAATAAAACCCATGGTTTCTTTGGTTCAAAAAAATGTGCATTGAACAGGTACACAAACGAACATGCCCTGTTAACACACATTTGACAAGAATGTTTAGGTTTAGGATGGATTTTTAGTGGTCAGGTTCTCTCAGGCTCCATGTTTGGTGAAGGAGCTTCCTCTCCCTGGACTTGTCCACACAGGGGTTCTCTCCCTGGGACAGGTCCTGTCACCTCCGTGTTGCTGTCACTTCCCGTAAGTTTTCATGAAATGATTCCCCCTCTGTAAGAAGAAACTGGAAAAACCTATTCAGAGAGTATTAAAAGAAGTTCCAACTATTTCTGCAGAAACTGGCCAAAGCAACAAGCCCAAGAGATAGGAAAACAGTGACAATCCACCTTTTTTTTTTTTTCCCTGAATCTTGAGATTGATGACTGTTAAAGCAGTGAGGGCTCTTGCTGTAGAAGGCTTGCATCGGGTTTATCAGTGAGACCTCCTGATGTCCGTACTGACCCATAAACAAGGGGAGCAAATCCCATGGTTTAAGATGCAACTGATTTACCTTCTTAAAAACAGTGCAGTATAAAAACAATAGTTTAAATGTGCATCGATTTTTCAATCTGAGGTTATTTTGGAAATCAGAACGAAAAGAGAAAGGATTAATACATCCTATTTATTCTTATCTAGTAGTTCCTACAGCATAGGATTTCATTTTTAAAATATTGAACATCTTAGATGCAAAGGACAATGATATTAATTGACAGTTAGTTTCCTAGTTTCCTTGTTTTTTTGCAGACCAGTTTTGTAATGATTAACTCCTCTTAATCATAAAATCCATAATCTGGACATTCCGCAGCAGAAACTTTCCGAGGGACTTATCACCCAACAATCATCTAAATATGCTTCCTCGGATACGGACTGGGGAAACAACACTGATAAAGCTATTGTGCAAGGCGGAACTTTTGGTCTTTGATTAACAGTGAACCAAACGTAATTGAAGCAGATTATAACATGTAACGACATATTGGCTGGACAGATGCTTAAATCGAATGTCACAGCCGAAGGTCCCTGCTTAAGATTCATGACTCAAATGTAGCAAGGGCTTTCCAGAGAAAAATAGGTTTTGTGATGTTATGATGTCTTTGTCTATCATTTACGTTGGAGCTTTCTTAAAAAGTGGATAATGTTTGAATGAGCTGTTAAATAGTCTCTGATGCTTGCCGGAAGGAGGACGTTGGCTAGAGGAGAATGCACTCACAGTTGAGATGGAAATCCACTTTCGTGCTTTCCCTGTGTGGATTCCCTTGCTTGCTTTTTTTTTTTTAAGATTTTATTTATTTATTTGACAGAGAGGGAGAGAGATCACAAGCAGGCAGAGAGGCAGGCAGAGAGAGAAGGGGAAGCAGGCTTCCCGCCGAGCAGGGAGCCCCATGTGGGTCTTGATCCCAGGACCCCGGGATCATGGCTTGAGCTGAAGACAGATGCTTAACAATGGATGGCACTGCATTCAGCATTGCCACTCCCCAAGGAAAGGCACCCCATCTGTCCCAACCCCTTCTGTGGACCCTGATAGGGAAGCATTCTAGATTTTTCCCTTCGTGCCCAGAGATACTAAAATCCTTCTCGTGGGTTCTGTTCCAAACACGCTCGCATGAATGTTGGATTTTGAGAAAAGATCAGTGTCTGGAAAAATGAAGACGTGTGCGTGAATGGTATTACAACCAGTGATTCTGGTGTGTGGAAGAGAGGACATGATGAGCATGAACATCGCGCGGTCCCACCTTCTATTGGAGGAGCTGTGGGACACACACTGGACGTGCCGGCATTCATTCATGAACTACCCAAGCTCCTGTGTCTACTTGTGCATTAACATATGTGTGGGTCTCTGCACATGCCCTGCAGAATTCACGATTCCGTGTTTTCTTCAGTGGTTTGAAGTGTTTTCTTCAAGATTTGATTTGCTTCATCCAGGCCTTTCTGTTACTCCAACACTCAGAAAAGTGTAGGCTTTGATCACAGAAGTCACGCATACGTGAACCAGAGCATCAATGTCCCCAAGGAAGGAGGGTTCGTACATTATTTTGGCATGATGTCTTGAGTGTGCACCATGTGCCAGGTCCTGACCAGGCCCATTGTGTGGAAGGGGACATGCTGTGGAAAAGACCCCACAAGCCAGATGGGAATCATCATGAAATACTGAGTCACCGGGGGAAGGCACTGAGCTCCTTGCCCACCCCATCTGAACCTTTCAGAATTAAAGCTCACAGCAGTTCACAAAGGCAGGACTGAAATAGTGTCCTCATCAACAATCCGCACACCAGGTGTGATCAGGGGTCCAACCTGAATTTGTTCTTGGATATCATCCTGGGTTGTGATTTTTCATTTTTAAGCATGTAAATTCACTTCGTATATGCCAGTGTCGTGACACTAGCTCCAAGCAAATTCCCAAGCCCAGCCCGAGCCTGGAGCAGACCATATCCTGTGTTGCCAGGTATACCTAAATCTGCAGGGCTCTAGTCATCATGACCCCTGGTCTGGTCTTAAAGCAGAGACAGAAACCCTCTTCGTCAGGTCTACGTTGATCCCGACTCTTGGTAGACAGGGAGGAGGAGGCTAACCCATCAGCTTCCTTAAAACAGAATGGCCATAGACGGAGTCAGGGCCTAATAGAGCAGATCAATAAAGAGCTGGTGTGGGTGGTGCTAATCACCGTTTACAGAGGCTCCGAAGCCAGAGTCGTCATCATTAATTTCACTCCACATGCGTGCAGGCAGAATAATAGGGTTCAGACAGGCCTCTGAGGGGACGATCTATCATATTGATCGAAAGCTGCAGGCAGAAAGATGGGCTTTCAGGTCTCATGTCTGATAGTGTATGATGCAGTAAAAGGTGATCCGTAGGGCCCTCCCAGCCAGCTGGACTGCCCACTGCTTGGAAGAGAGCCTCGCGCGGGTGGTGACCTCCTTCACTCTCAAGGCTGCTTCCTGCTTGATGCTTGGCAGCTTCTGTCCTCAGGGTGGATTTCTGTTTGACCCTTGGGCCACATCCCTCTTTTCTACTGTATGTGACTGTGTGGAACCCTGCTTTGTTCTCTGAGCTCAGCTGTCTGAAGTTTGTCAGCACGTTTAATGTCCATTCCTTTCAGAAAGGAGGCTTTGACCTTGTTGTCTGTGTGTCTGATTTCCCTGTGCTTGGAAGCTGGCCTCTGAACTCAGTCACATGACTGGGCTCCCACCCGAAATCCGTCACGCCTGTCAGCCCTGTGTGCCTCCCAGAACCTGATGCTGGTTCCCCATCACTGTGTTCTGGCTTCAAGCTGGAACATAGATGCTAACTGCTTACCAAGTATCACTTGTGGTTTAGAGCTGATCTCACAGATGCTACATTCTGCGTGGTGGTCTGGTTAGGCTGCTCAGCTTCTGAAAAGGGAGTGTCGTCGGTCTTCTGGCACCTTTCAGTCTACCTTGTGGAATGAACTGGGCCAAACTCCATCCTGTCTTAGAATAGGGTTAGCCATGTAGGAGATAAAAATTGTCCTTGACGTGAAAAAGGGCCAGTAATAACGGCAACTTTACAGCAACAACTTAGTACAATATTAATTCAGTGAGTGTCTTTTTCTGTCTCCTATGCCCTAAGTGTTGGAATCGAAGCAACAACAACAAAAAACAAGATTCCCGCTCTCACAGAACTTACATTTTTCAGTGTGCATGCAAGCGTGCGTGTGTGTGTTGCTCTTTTTGGAAAGAGGGGTCAGACGTCGAAAACCATCGCCAGGTTGTAAACAGCTCAGTGAAGAAAATGTGAAGGGGTAAAGTGATAGAGCCACTTCACAGACTCTGTATGGAGGTGGCATTTGAAGTAGATGTTTGAAGGAACATGAAAGAGCCAGTCATTGGGTGATCAAATAGAATGTGTTTCCAGAGTTGGGGAGAGCTGGCGGGGGGGGAGTCCAAAAACAGGAATGATCGATCCTAAGGATCTGAGACTTACCATGGGTGGAGTTAGTGGACAGGAAAAGAAGGGTCTGGGATGGGGCTGGAGCCTTTGCCAGAGGCTGGATCTCTAGGGACTTTATGAACCTTTCATTTGAATATAATGATACTTGTGAAGATACTTGAAGATACTTGTGGGTTTTAAGGAGGTGAGCAACTTAGAATCTGAGTTACATTTTAAAAGGACCACACACACACAAAACAGATAATCATATCAAAAAATGGGCAGAAGATATGAACAGACACTTCTCCAATGAAGACATACAAATGGCTATCAGACATATGAAAAAATGTTCATCATCACTAGCCATCAGGGAGATTCAAATTAAAACCACATTGAGATATCACGTTACACCACTTAGAATGGCCAAAATTAGCAAGACAGGAAACAACATGTGTTGGAGAGGATGTGGAGAAAGGGGAGCCTCTTACACTGTTGGTGGGAATGCAAGTTGGTGCAGCCACTTTGGAGAACAGTGTGGAGATTCCTCAAGAAATTAAAAATAGAACTTCCCTATGACCCTGCAATTGCACTACTGGGTATTGACCCCAAAGATACAGATGTAGTGAAAAGAAGGGCCATCTGTACCCCAATGTTTATAGCAGCAATGGCCACGGTCGCCAAACTGTGGAAAGAACCAAGATGCCCTTCAACAGATGAATGGATAAGGAAAATGTGGTCCATATACACTATGGAGTATTATGCCTTCATCAGAAAGAATGATTACCCAACTTTTGTAGCAACATGGACAGGACTAGAAGAGATGATGCTGAGTGAAATAAGTCAAGCAGAGAGAGTCAATTATCATATGGTTTCACTTATTTGTGGAGCATAACAAATAGCATGGAGGACATGGGGAGTTAGAAGGGAGTTGGGGGAAATTGGAAGGGGAGGTGAACCATGAGAGACTATGGACTCTGAAAAACAATCTGAAGGGTTTGAAGAGGTGAGGGGGGTGGGAGGTTGGGGGGACCAGGTGGTGGGTATTAGAGAGGGCACAGATTGCATGGAGCACTGGGTGTGGTACAAAAACAATGAATACTGTTATGTTGAAAATAAATTAAAAAAATGATTAATAAAAAATAAAATAAAAGGGCCACACTCCTGAAGCAGGGGGGATTTATAGGAAAGTCTGGGAGGCCACTGAGAGATGAGTTAGGAGGCTCCTGGTGGAGTTTTAAGGAGGTGTGGAGGTTTAGATGAGGCTCTGTGTGTGCAAGTGGGGAAAAGATGAGGAAGAACCTACAGGATTTACAAAAGGGAGTGATATGGGAATCAGGAGTCTTAGATTTTTATCATGAGCAAAAGGCCTGGTGGTGATGCCATTTTCTGAGGATAGAGAAGACAGAAAAGGAAAAACACGGTAGGAGGAGAAAAACGTAGTGTACTGTTTTCGGTTGTGTTAAGCGTGAGTTATCTCTGAGACAGGACACAAGTAAGACAAATAAGTAGTGTGGCATATGGGTCTGAAGGTGCGTGATGTCAGGGGTGGAAATGGAAGGCTGGGAGCTGGGAAATTATATGTATATTGGTCTTTGATCCCGGTTCCTAAATCCCTCGGAATTTCCTGGGTAATAGACAGGTCTTGTGTTCTCTAACGAAGTGACTCCTCATGGGCCCCTGGATAGCTTTGGCACGGGCGCTTGTCATCAGAAATATGAAGCTATAGGTAGTCTTGGAATTTTCAGCCCCATCCTCCATCCCCCAGAGGGGAGAGAGGCTGGAGATTGAGTTAGTGATTAATCATGCCTACAATGATGAAACCTTCCTAAAAATCCCCAAATTACAGGATATGGAGAACTCCTGGGTCGGGTCAGGTGAACCTAACCACATGCTGGGAGGGTGGTTCACCTCTATGCCATGGGACAGGAGCTCCCATGCTCAGGACCCTTCTAGATCGCACTGTATGTATTCCTCATCCATTCACCGGTGCCCTTTGTCGTACCCTGTATTATATAACAGGCCGGTAAGCATAAGTAAGTGTTTCCTTTACTCTGTGAGCTGTTCTAGCAAAGACCAAACCCAAGGAAGGGGTCATGGAAACCCCAATTTGTAGCCTGTCAGTCACAAGTACAAGGGACACCCTGGGACTTTGGTGTCTGAAGTGGGGGTTGGAGGCCATCATGTGGGACCGAGCACTGAATCTGTGGGATCTGAGGCTCTCTCCATGCAGATAGCGTCAGAGATGAGTTAAATTGTAGGTCTTCGCATTGATGCCTGAGAATTGGTTAAGAAGTGAGACACGCACACATCAGGTGTCAGAAGTATTGTCAGTGAGAGAGGAAACAGGAGTGCGGTTTCCTTCACGGAGCCATGGGCAGAGATGGTGTTTACAGGTGTGGCACAAAGGAGTTTGCATGGGGGCCAGGGGTCGGGGGGTATGTGGGTAGACAGGAGAGGGGACAGGAGAGACCTCTGAGGCCCTGTGGCGTTTTTATGCCTGGGAGAGGGAACGGAGCCTCAGTGGTGCTCAGAAATGTAAGGCGACACATGTAACAGGACATCGTCATGTGTGAGGTCACCTGCTCATCTTTCACATGCATTAACCACTCGAATCTTCAACTTCTGTGACTGGTTAGAAAGTGAGGCCTGGCCTCAGACTGTCTTCCTTAGGACCCAAAGGCCCTCTGCTGGCCAGCTGTGCAACCTTGGACAAATCACTTAGCCTCTCTATAACTTATTTTCCTTATATGTAAAATGGATTTATAAAAATATCTACATCATAGGGACATCTGGGTGGCTCACATGTTTGAGCATCGGACTCCTGGTTTCGCTCAGGTCATGATATCAGGGTCCTGAGATCGAGCCCCATGTTGGGCTCCCCACTGGGCACGGAGTCTGCTGGAGTCTCTCTCCCTCCCCCTCTGGCCCCACACCCAGCTCACACCTGTGTGCTCGCTCTCTAACCTAAATAAGTATCTTAAAATAAATAAATAAAAATATACCACAGGCTTGATGGTTGGATTAAATGGATTCATATGTACTAAGCCCCTGCGACCGTTCCTGGTAAGCACGCAGTGAATGTGACACACCATTTGCTAAACAGCTATCACTTGTTCTGTGCACGCAAGTCAGGCTCAGAGAAGTTTGTGTCCTCAAGGGTCCCAGAGGTAGTAAATGATGGAGCCAAGTTACGTAACCAGCCACATAAATATACAACGTGTGGACCATTACTATGAACTGTACAGAAAAAAAGTATCGTTTTTAAGAGCAGATTTACTCATTTTCCCTGGGTACCCAAATGGAGGGGTTCAATGTCAAAAAATAATAAATTTTAAAGGAAACGTTGTCTATTAATTTCCATTAAATAAAGTAAATCGAGTCAGGCTAAAAAAGCACTGTCAAGCAAGGGCGCTGGGAAGCTATTTCAGTAAGTAGAGAAGAATGATTTGTACTTGACATACTGGTTGTTTACACATAAATTGGTGTTTTTAACTGTTTGGAAGCAATTTGTTCTCCAGCAAATTAAACGCTCCTCTATGCAAGTGTTAGACGGTTTCATTGGCAAAATTTTTGTTTTATAAAGCAAAGTTAGCTTCAGCTTAATTCCTATCCAAATTAATGAAAGTTTCTTTTATTTTATGGGATTCTAAATCTTTTCCACTAGTGTTGAAATTAGGTTCTCTTACTGAATTTGAAAAAGAAGAATGTCTCTGCCCATAATTCCAGTATCCAATAACAATAAATTATGCGAGTGAACTCTTGTTCCGGAAGAATTTGTGAGCAACATCTGCTGGCCCAAACAGGTGACAGATCTGACTAGGATACAGTGTCTTAGGGGTCAGTCCAGTTGGAATTTGGTCTGAGTATCCCCCAGGGCTCTACACACCCCAGACATCCTGGACATGGTAAAAGGAAGGAATAAGGGAGAAAGGAAAGGAGAGAGGAAATGAGGGAGGAAAGAGGGAAAGAAAATCTTGATTGGACTATGGTTTGGAAGCACCAGCTTCTGAACAAGGTCAGTCACCAAGGACTGGCCCAACCCTGCAGAGTTCCCAGAGCCAGGCCGCTGTGCACAGTAGAAATTCAGCCAAAAATCGCACACCTTATTGCTGACGAGTCACACCAGATGTGTTGTCCAAGGACTAATAATGTCTATTCCTATAAGCTCCGTCCATATGTGAGGAAGCAGAAGAGAGCATTTCAGAGCTGGTTGGTCAACTTTAAGTTATGCTCAGTGCAGTGTGCCGGGAATACAAAAGCATTTTCCAGATGGCATCATAAAGCCAGCTCGTTTTTGTAAAGCACCATCTCATTTTTGAGAAATAGCCCCTTGTTTTTCATTCCCCTTGGTCATTTTAGAGTTGCTTTCTCTTGCCATAAATGCAACACTTAAACTAGAGGGCTAGGTAGGATATCTGCTGTATATTATGAAAAGTATCTACCAGGCTGTGAGTGTTCAGATAGGAATTGTCCAGAAGTATGACAAGATATCATCCTAACCATTGGCCAGGCCATCAAGGAGACAGAGTACCAGAAGGACATTGGGATTCTTCTTGTACTGTTAATGGTATAACCTTGAGAAAGTCACCTGACCATCTGTGTTTCAGTGTCTACCACTGTGGGAGAGCTGTGCTACCTCTCAGAAGTTCCTCTGTGTGGGACCCAGAGCTCACCTCTCCCTGGAGTTATTTCTCTACCTGCTTAGCTGCGTGAGCTCTGCTGTGGCCAAATCAGTCAACACCCTTTCTTCTAGATACTCCTTGTACTTCCCCTGAATTCCTGTCTCTTATCTTGGCCCAGAGTGTGTTCTCTCTCCTTGTCTGTCTAGCCAGACCCTACCGTTTTTGACTGGAGGACTGGAGACCAGTCCTTTGAGGTGCTGGTCTGGTGTTCTCCTCAATGAAAACACATGTGTTCCCATCACTCCCTGGAAGGATTGCACACATAATTCCGCTGAGCCATCAGATCAACTTGAGAAAGCATTTTTATAAAATAGGCATATTTCACACATAAGAATATGAAACTCTAGTAAAAGGCCTCTTGTCCAGGGTCCAAAGGTGTTATCAGAATCTGGATTTGAACTTCGGTTTCTTGGACACCGTTGGTTCCCTGCCACTCGCCTGGTGACATTTCTTGTATCCTTTATTGCAATTATTTTTTTTCCATTTTTTAAATATAAAACTTCATGTATCTTTAAATAAATAACAAGTTCCCTGAAGAAAAGAGTGATCTCTTTATATTTCTTATATTTTTTTTATATCTGACTCTGTGATTCACTGTTCTTTCCCCAGGACATAGAGCAGTGCCCAACACATGGTAGAGACAAAATCAACACTTACTAAATGAATTTTTCTGTATGTCTCTGACAGTGTCTGGCCTTGCACACTGAGTCCCAAAATAAATATTTGTTCTTCCGGAGCAATGAGACTGTCCCCTCATTAAGATTTTAGATTAAACTCTTCTTGCATATTTACAAAACTCTTTCCTGTTACAGCGTTCCATTCCTCTTACCCACCTTCTGTGAGTGACCTTGTCTACCTAATGTGGCTATTATCAAACAATTACTTGACTGATTCTTGGCTTCTCATGCTGACACGAGATTGTCGCGTCCGTCTCTAGTGATGCAGAAGGAGAGGCACAACCTCTCTAAGAAGTGATCCTCCATAAAAATTGCTAACTAAATATCACTTATTGATTATTATCCTATGGTAAGCACTTCATTTATATAACTGTATTTAATTCTCAAAGAAGAGCAAAGATCTTTCTCTCCATTTCACAGGTTGGGAAAACTAGGGCTCAAAGAGGTTAAGGAACTTCTTCAGGACCACACAGCCCACAAAGAGTGAGCTAGGATTGAAACTCCAGCTCCAGCCACTGAGCTTGGCTATGTCCATGGGGCTCGTGATGTTCTGGGAAAGGAGGCTGACTATTCTTATAAGGTGTCAGGATCAAATTAGAAAAGTCCTAACAGTCAGTCAGATACAGTGAGTGATGGTGCTGTGATGGGGGGTGATTATGGGTTAAATTGTGAAATCATGCCTAGCTGTGCAGATATGAATAGTTTCTGATTGTTTTATTGACATAGTCTTAGAAATTATTAAGCATTCTAACTGAAGTTCCACCTCTGAGTCATGTTTCTCTAGTCGGTGAAAACTAGCTGCTATTCATTAGTGGGAAAGGTCATTAACACGGACCAGTGTTATCTTTAACTGGACCCTAGTAAGGGCCAGGTGGCATTTATTAACATTTGGAATATGACGATATTTCACTAAGTTTATTTAACAAGACTTCATCAGCTAAGTTGACTTTAGCGTTGGTTTAGCACTGTGTCACATCCTTTTGTAATTTCAGGGAGTCAGAATGAGTGAATCAAGAGTGTTCAGTAAATATTTAAATGGGAACATGAAAACACAATGAAAAACATGACTTGTGAGTATTTGCAACAGCGTTCACGGTTTTTACAGTTTGTGGGGCTGGTGACAGTCTGGCTGTTTTTCTGTTTTCTAAAATGAGCTGAATCTGGAGACTTGGTTTAACCTGTTTTTTAATTCCTTCCAGTAAATACCACTATAGTGTTTCTCATGGCTGCGAGTACCTTTCACGAGACAACCTAATCACACAAAGAGTGGACTAAGTTGCAGATTTTTAGATTTTTTGAATTTAGGTGCTATTTCTCTGTCTACTACCTACCAGATGTCACACCGAACAAATTCTTCATAAGACAAATGTTAGCTTGCTCAACTCTGAGTTGGAGTTAATATATAATTCAAAGAATTTGAAAGGGATCTACAAGCTCACAAAGGGCTTTGCTATGCCTTGAATCTAATCACACTGCAAATATTGGGTAGAAGACTGTGACATTCTGCTGTTTTCTCCCCTCGATCTCATTTTGATTTCTGTGTATGTAGTAATAGATGCACCACAAACAGGGACTTTTGTCCATAATACCTCTTGTGTAATTCAGTTCCAGCGGATGGGGGAGGAACTGGAGTGTAGATTAAGAAACCATTTTGCTGGTGTGGTTCTATTGTGATATTAATAAATCAGTAGCTTGTGACAGGCTCAGGCAGGGAGCTGACTCTTATCTTATTGTAGGAGTCTGAAGTCTGATCTGTGGGCTTTGAATCACTGCTTGGAAGAGGATTAGACAATATCCCCTTTTACAGCAAATCAGTAATTAATGATAAATTATTTAAATGACTGCAAATTGCCTTTGGCGTTCACCTTGACTATATGCACAATAAGCAGATGAGTCTTTTAAAAGGATATCTGACACTGCTTTTTTTTAAGCTTTTATTTATTTATTTGAGAGAGACAGAGCACATGGGGGGGGGAGCAGCAGAGGGAGAAGGAAAAGCAAGTTCCTTGATGAACAAGGAACCTGATGCAGGACTCTATCCCAGGACCCCAAGGTCATGACCTGAGCTAAAACCAAGAGTCAGATGCTCAACCCACTGGGCCCCCCAGACGTCCCTGGCATTCCTTTATTAGCAGAAAGGATAACTTCATATACTCTTCACTAAACACGCATGGAGCACCCGCTGTGTGTTAGGCTCTGAACAGGGTGCTGACTTTCGGTGCTGAATCTGATCTGCTCCCTACCTTTAAGGAAATCGCCATCTTGTGGAAGAGAAAGGGCCATCAGAGACGAACCGCAGTACACATCTCAACATTGTATTTTTTTTGTCAGCGGTGTCGTAAGTGGAAGAAAAATAATGTGGGAAACATGGCAACATTCCCAAAAGTCAGATCAGGAGGGGGGTGGAAGAAAAATTATGAACTAATAATAACATTTAGAAAGGACAGAATTTGTATGTGGGCATCTCAGTGTGGAAGGAGATAAAGTTAGAGGTATTGTGCACAGAGATCTGGCAAGGGGAGTTATGGAGGTAGGGGAAGTCTAAGGGAAGCTGCCTTCTGGCCTGGGCTAGATGAAGCAGGCTTCACATCTCGGAGGACGCCCTCACCAAAGAGACAGCTTCTCCCATCCACAGGAAGCTCTGTGGGGAGCCAACAGAAGCCTGTTTCCCAAGAAAGCAGGACACTTTCAGAAGTCTTAGGAGGGCCTGCAGGGAAAACCGTGGCCCATCTTACATCCCCGCTTGCTTGTCCTCATGTCACCTTCATGAGCCTTGATCAGGCTTATATGGTAAGATAAACTATGACATCAATACCACAGAAAATGGAGCATTTCTCTTGCATTTGCCTTAATCCTACAAACTACTGTTTAACCCCCCCACCCACAATCTTAGCTTGGAGACATAAGGCTAATGCTGTCCAGTGGTGGATGGAGGGGACCCCAAACCCCAAAATTTACATTCTTGATTTTAAACTTAAAAGATTTAAGAGAAAGATGCAAAGATTTGGGGAAAAAATATTTGATAATCTGGTCGTTTCCTCTTGTCACCAATGCTGCGATGTTTCAGTTTGGGTCCATTGCTGGGACAAGGTAGGGTTCCTGAATATGGCTGAGTTGGAAGTTTAAATGATGGAGAAATCACTGAGCGACATAAGTCACCTTGGAAGAGCCTACAGAAACAAGTCTCAAGGTAGAAATTAAGCCCAGTTTTAGGAAAACAGAGAAGGCAACATTTTTGCACAACAGAAGTTATGGCTTGAGGAAGTTGTATCAGCTAAGACCGGTCAGGTGGCAGCCACATGCAATTTCACGGACACCCGCAAAGAAGATTATCCGTCTCTTTTCTGATGTCCTCAATTTCTTTTAAACGGGTGAAATGTGTTTCATTCTACAAATAGGGTCTTGAGTTCACTAGATAACAAGAGTTTCCATTAAAATATAATTAATTTGTCAGTCATTCGGGAAGGAAAATTGATTGATGATGAAGGCCTCCCTCATATCAGTTTGTAAACAGAATAAAGATATACATAGTGTGGATCTAGGGGGTCGACAGTGACAAAGCCCTTGTGGGAAGAAGAGGCAAATATTCCCTCCCAAGGGGACTGATCCCGGAGGTGTTGCTGGTCAAGCAGCTCCTCCTGCCATGATTTATAAAGCTGTTTCCTTTTAACGGATTTCTGAGGACTTGCGTGTAGAAAAAATTCTTATTGTCAGTTATTAGCTGTAGCTTAAATGCCCTCTTTAGAAGTATTTTGCTTTGGCTTTATAATAATTTGCATCTGAAATCCTGATTCCTGGCACATGAAATGCTGTGGTTATAGGGATTGATGGCGTGCTGAACACCGTGTCCAGGAATGCCTTGGTGGGTGTAAATAAGGCACCCCAATCCTGACAGTCACACAGGTCACCCCGGCCCCAGTTCCCAGGAGGCTGGCATGCCTGGAGAACTCGGAGGAGAGGGACCGTTGGTTTCAGGGTGGGGGTGTTATTTATTTCAGGGGCTCCTGAGAAAGAACTTACGGGAAAGGAGAGGAGTCGAGATGCAAAAGGCTGCTCTCCCCAGTCCTGTCTATCCCCCGTGGGAGGACGGCAATCAGGAGTGGAGTGACTCCCTCACATCGCCATCAGAGAGAGCTCCGAGAGAGCCTCAGGAAGTGAGGCTGTGTGGTCTCTGTAATGGCCATCAGGTGAGAGGCCCTTGTCTGGCTCAGAGAGGCTGAGAGGTGGCCACGATTAAGGACGTGCTATGTGTGGTGTTTCTTGTGACTTGAAGTCCATTTTCTATTCCCAGGCTGGTACGGCCCAGAAAGGAAAGACCACCGTCAGATTTCAGCCACACTTTCCAAGAAGATTCTTGAATTACATCTTTTCTGGGGTCCCTTTGATGTGGAGAGCCCGCTGAGGGGCTCCCAGCACTTTTATCAACTTCATTACCTCCAAGTGCTGTTTGGAGGTGTAGGGCCATCAGGGAGGGACCTCCCTCACCCCCTTCAGCTTCTGAGGGAGAGCAAGTTGTGTTGCTGGTTTATCGCCACTGTTTTGCACATGAGGGGTGACCGGTGTAGAGGGAAGTTCACCCCAGTAGAGGGGAAAGAGCTTTGGGATCAGGAGGCTTTCATTCGCCTCTCTAGGATTTAGTTTCTTCATCCGTCAAAATTGGGTGATTCTTAATGTGGCACGTGTAACCAAGTCATCTGCAAGACCTAAAACAGAAAACAGCTCTCCGACCTCTCAATGCCAAATGGTGCATTTGAAAGGAGGTCCCTTCACTTGCGTGTGTGCCCACCCAGCGGTCAAGGACCATGGAACCAGACTTTTCTCCAGGTTCCCTTCCAGCTTCAAAATATTGTCTTCCCCCATATATTTTTGTATGTTGCTTATGGGAGAGTACATTGGCACAACATACATCAAAAGTCTTGAGCACTTGCCTGCCTTTTAACATAGCAAATCTCTTTGTCGAAATTTATGCTACAGAAATTAGGTCATGTACACAAACCTATGTCTTCTCGAATAGTCATTCTTGGTTAGAAAAGCAAACTATTGAAGCAACAGAAGTAAGTAATCAAAAGACCTCACTTATGAGATAAACTACGGTGTATCCCTAGAACAAAATCCTATGTAGTCACTTAAAATTAATTTTTAAGTGAATAATTAGTGATGTGAGAACTGTTCATGATGGCTTAAAAAATGGAAAAATGCAGATGTTCCAGGGGTAATGTGAGTATACCGAGTGGTGGTTTACATGTGAGAGACTTGTGCACTGTGGAAGGAGCTAGACATACAGGGTACATCCCGTATGATTCCATGTACGTAGAACTCTTGTTGACAAGTCGGAGGAGTGCTTGCCTGAAGCAGGTGGAGGGACCAGAAGGGGCAGCGTCGCAGAGTGACTTTCAAAGTGATGGGAATGCTTTTCATCCCGGTCACGGTGGCTCCACGAGTGCATATGCTTGAACCCTGGAAATTGGTCCACTTTATTATATGGAAATAACGCTAAAATTAAAAATACGGAATGAAAGTTTATGTAAAGTTCTCTATAAAATATATTTTAAATACCTAAAATATGAACTGTTGGATCAAGTTAACTTCCAAAACAAAACCATGAAAACATTATTCCCCCCTTCTTAAAAAAACAAATAGATATGCCTGTGCCTTAAAAATGATCAGAATTATGTATATATAAATGTAACTGGTGGTTGTTATGCTTGGCTGGTGAGATGAAAGGTGATTTTCTTCTTTGCACTTCCCTAGTTTTGCAAAATTGCTATAATGAGCAGGTTCCAGTTTTTATAATAGGAAATTAATTATTTAAAAATTTATGTTTAGATGTTCAGCTGAATCCCAAAGGCACTGGAAGAATAGATGAGGCAGGAGTTTCAAAAACCTCAAGTTATTTTTGTCTTAATAAAATGTGACCTTTATTAAAAAGAAAAAAAAATTGTAAAAGAACAGAAACAATGGGGGTGAGAAGGGTCCCCCCAGGACGTGCACCTGACTTAGGGCGGGGCGCGCACGTGACTAAGGGCGGGGCGCGTACCTGACTTAGGGCGGGGCGTGCACGTGACTTAGGGCGGGGCGTGCACTGAACCAGGGCGGGGCGCGCACCTGACTTATGGAGAGCCGTTCACGTGACTAAGGGCAAGGCGCGCACGTGCCTTAGGGCGGGGCGCACACGTGGCTAAGGGCGAGGTGCGCACCTGACTTAGGGCGGGGCGTGCAGTGCCTTAGGGCGGGGCGTGCACTGAGCCCGGGCGGGGCGCGCAGGTGAGTCGCGGTGGGGGGCGGGGGGTGGAGACGGCTCGCAGACAGGGCGGCTGGGAGGTGTGAACATCCACTTCCCTTCGCGGAGCTGCGTAGGGCCTTGGCCCGTTGCAGCAGAAATCAGATCGGGCTGGTTTTCGCGCGGGAACGGAGGCCGTCCGTCTGTCTGTCCGTCTCTCCGTCTGTCCGTCCGTCCATCCATCCGGAGCTGAGCCGGCGCTTCCGCGGTCGGTGCGGCCCTAGGCCCCGATCGCAGCTCTGCCCAGCCGCCGCACGGGTCCCCCGGTGAACGGTGCCAGTGTGCGGTGGGGGCGGGGGTGCCGCACAGGCCGGCCGAGCGGGGGCTGGCTGGGAGCCCAGGTGAGGTGCGGAAGAGGAGACGGACAAGACCCAGACTCCGGCCGAGACCGTCTGGAACAGAAGCGCAGCCCTCAAGTCCCCCTGCGGGCGCCAGACCTCTCACCGGCACCAGGGGACGTCGGGGGCTTGCTCAGTCAGGGGGACGGGACCGCAAGGCCCGGCCCCTCTGTGGGTCCGCGGGCTCCAGAGGGAAGGATGGCTTCGGTCCAGGCGGATCTGGCTCCTCGCAGGGCCAGTGGGGAGCGCTCCAGCCCGAGCTGCCGCCGAGAGCCGTGGCCGTGCTGGGGGCGCCTGGGCCCACGGGTGGCGACAGGGTCCCAGCGTGGTGCAGCCATGGTCACCTGCACGCCCCACCCGTGACGCGGGGGTCGTCCTGCCCACCTCACTTTCGGGGGGGCCGACTACGGACTACCCTCCACGTCTGCACTCACGAAGTCCTGGTCCCCAGAGAGGAGGGTGGGGTCCCACTGTCCCCTTGTCGCCCGTCGTACTGTGCTGGGTGGGGGCGTGCTCTGGGACTCATACCTGTGTCGTGCACTTGGCTGCTGCCGTGACCAGGTGGGCTGCTGCTTGCTCTCCTCGCTGAGGCTCCACCGAGGTCCCGGCAGATGAGACTAGAACCAGCTCCGGAGCAAAGACACCTGCTGTTCCCAGCCCCATACCTGGTTCCTGACCAAACCTCCTGCTGTCTGACTCCACCTTCTCTCGGGAGGACTCTTGACTAAGAGACACCCCGTTCCTCATGTGACCAGCGGGGAATCTTGGCCCCAGACGCAAAGTCCACAGGACGTTCCTGCCTGGGTCACGGCGAGCCCCCAGGGAAAGGAAGGTCACTGTCCGCTCGGAAACGATGGTCCTGGGAATGAAGGCCAGGGAAAACGCTCCCTTCTGAGCACTCCTCTGAGTCTCTTCTCGGCTGTCTGAACCCAGAAGGATCCACAGAGATTGTGAGGTTTTGGCGGGACAAAAGGAAAAGGAGGTTCCTTTTTTCCCCAATATGTGGTTAGGAGTTGTGTGAGGGCTCTTGGATTCATTCTTGGCGTGTTTCAACTTTTCATTCCAGAATTGTGCTGTTCGGAATATTTTATTGAACATGTCTTAGGAGAAGAGACTGTTTAAAAAGCTTAAATTCAAAATCAGGGTTGTTAATAGACCAAGAAGTCATCGTGAGTTTCAACCTCTGCAGGGATGACACAGGTGGAAATTAACATACTCCTTCTCCACAGATAGCTTCAGGAATAACTCACATCCCAGGTAGTCACCTGGAGCTCATGCTGCTGAGATACCCCTCTGCATCCAGCCCTTGTGAAGAATGTGCCAGACGAACCCCTACAAGGCTGAGCTCCCAGAGAACGGGGATTGATTGCAAGAGACCCAGTTATCCATTGGCCCATCGCAGCTCTGGCCCAAAGTGAGTGCTCCATAAATGTCATCACTTGACCTTCAGTGTTTCTTTTGGAGCTTGGAAGCCTGAGTTAGGCAGGGAACAGCATACACTAAAGGTCTCAGCTTGAGGCTGAGAAGCCTGGTAAAACACAAGATGGGAAAATGGCTCTGAAGAAATTTATCAGAAGCCTGTGCAGATCCTAGTGGTCTCATGTAAGAGGACGCTCAACTGTTACAGGATAGAGTTTCCCCAAAGAAATGCTTCCAATGCACTTGGACACCATTATCCATTTGTTGAAGACTCTTGTCCTATTTGTGAATGAACATCTAAGCCAGAAGAAAAGAAACCAGCCGGTCATCATAAGGAAACAAAGGCACAGATTTCAGACCACATATCCAAGAATAAAGCTGGTGGAAGTTTC
Source organism: Lontra canadensis (assembly GCF_010015895.1). Taxonomy (NCBI): domain Eukaryota; kingdom Metazoa; phylum Chordata; class Mammalia; order Carnivora; family Mustelidae; genus Lontra; species Lontra canadensis. Next base: position 1,596,899 of record NW_022631141.1, on the reverse strand, counting down.
TATTGTTTAGCTCAGGAAAGTGCTGGCTGGGAGGAGATGATTTAATATGTGTCTCTAGTCTATAAAGGGTCATTATCTGGTGGTTTATGACCATCTGTTCCTTACTTTCCCCAAGGATGGGAAAAAGGAAGTCAGCTTAAACTACAGGAAGATAAATTTAGGTTGGACCAAAGGGATTTGCAGACTGAGGTCTGTGTAACATTGCAAGCTCGGGTGGTTGTGGCATTTCCTCCTCTGACCTTGTCTGGGACACAGACAGGCACTCACCCATCTGGGATGAATTCCACATAGCCTAGCTGGGATAAGAGCTTGAATACTTCCATACTTTAAAATGTGACTAAATGTCATTTTGATATAACTTCCTCTCTTCTGCCATAAAGCTTTGCCTCAGATGGAAAGCCTTCTTGTGTCTTGAGTGAAGAATCATCTGTTGATACTGCTGACCCCCAATTAAGTAGGAGTGAACTTTTCATTTATCACCCTAAGATGGGGCTCATTCATTCACACCCTCTGCCCTGTTGTCCCAATGCCACACAGTGCGGTTTCTGCAGCAAAGTCTAAAGCATCCCTTTGCTTGAGATCTTCCCATAACTTGAGGTCCACTTTAAAATCCCAAAGTCTCAGTAGCGTCTACCTTCCATGCATTGGCTCATCCAGCCAGCTGACACTCAACTCCTGTCTTCCTTGGATCCCAGCCCTGTAGGACCACTGACTCCTGTCTTCCTTGGATCCCAGCCCTGTAGGACCACTGACTCCTGTCTTCCTTGGATCCCAGCCCTGTAGGATCACTGACTCCTGTCTTCCCTGGATCCCAGCCCTGTAGGACCACTGACTCCTGTCTTCCCTGGATCCCAGCCCTGTAGGACCACTGACTCCTGACTTCCTTGGATCCCAGCTCTGCAGAGTCACTGACTTCTGACTTCCTTGGATCCCAGCTCTGCAGAGTCACTGACTTCTGACTTCATTGGGTTCAAGTTCTGTAGAACCACAGTCCCCAAGTTCAAAATGGCACCCCAACACCCTATGCCTTTCCACGGGCATCTCCTTTCACTAAAAAGGTGTTGCTTCCTTTGGGTGGCGAGCTAGAAACTCTCCAGTACCCCACTCAAATGTTGCCTATCTGAAAGGTCTCTGGCTTTCCTGGAGAAATCTATATTCTCTTTCCCCCATAAACTACAGTGCTTTGAGCACCCAAAGCCTTTGGGGTAGAAACCGTTACCATAGGTAAAAATTAAAATCGTAGCACAGTAGCAGAAAAACACTTGACAATTGCTTCAATTTTATTTCTGTTTGTAGTTCTAGCCCCAAATCAGTTATTGGTTTACCGTGGTGAGTCTGTTTGAATTAATGCCATTAACGAATGAGTATTTGTTATTGCCATATTTGTAGATATTATGGAAACTGAGCTCTAAACAACTTTATGTTTGTGTATTCAAACATGATCATCTTCCATGGAAACTAAAAGATGTGATTTTCAACCCGGTAGGCAGCAATTTTTGAAGTAATGTTTGAAAGCTGAATAAAAGAAAGGTGACACCATTAGAGAAAATACAAATCTTCATCATTGCCTCCATTTTAATTCATTTCACTGCAATTAAATAAATACACTTTCCACATAGTGAATTCTCAGATCTGCTTGTCTGAGAAAATACGATTTTAAATTACATCTGTCATCAAGAAGCTTACAATCCAGAAGAAAGGGAAAGACCCCAGCACAAACGACTGTATTCTGAGAGAAGTCAGAGGAAAACTGACAGACCAGGGCAAGGTGTCAAAGGAGGGTGTGGCATTTGGAACTGGTCCCCAAGGCTGGAACGGATGTGCATGGGAGCCGGGTGGTCGGGTTCAGTTAATTGACAAATAGGTCAGGAACCTGCAGGACCCAGAATTATGTTTTCAGAAATGGCAGCATTGCAGAAGGCTGGGGTAGGCACAGTTCAGGGAGGGGTTCGGGCTTAAGTCCGCAGGTGATTGGAGAGGCACCGAGGGTCTCCAGCAGGGGAGTGATGGAATGGCATGCGGATGGCCAGGAACAGCTGGAAAGAGGCTGACCTCCCATCCATAGGAGGTGCGGCTGATGAAGGACAGCACTGATGGAGCAAACAGGGTAAGACGGTTTATGGAGAACAAATACAGTCTGCAGGATTAGGCAACAAATGGGTAAAATGTGAGAAAGAACAGGCCAAGTCCAAGAAAAGTCTATGTCCCCATCAGGGTGTCACTGAGTGACACAGCATGGAAACCAGAGGGGAATTGAGCACCTGAGGTTTAGGTACATGGGTCAAGTGCGATGGAAACAGGAGGATGGAGCTGCCTGGTGCACAGCTTTCTTTCTTTCTTTCTTTTTTTCTTTCTTTCTTTCTTTTTTTGAGGAAGAGGGTTTTTTTAGAGGAAGAGGGAGAGCACATGAGTAGGGATCGGAGGGGCAGAGAGAGAGAGAAACTCTCCAGAAGGCTCCATGCCCAGTGTGGAGTCCTACACGGGGCTCGCTCTCACGACCCTGAGATCATGACCTGAGCTGAAATCAAGTCACTCAACTGACTGAGCCACCCTGGTACCCCCACCCCCCGGCCAGGCACCTTTCTTAAGCTAACCCTCTCCCAGAGCTCAGAAGCGAGGTGTAGAGTAGAGCCTTAGCGTCATCTCTGTAGAGAAGAGTCTTAACACTTGCTTCCTCCTCTCAGGGGCTTGACCCTTCAGAGGCCCCCATGCTTTGTGAGACCGTCGACTTCACCGCTCCTCTGCCGGCACCCTGGAGCCGGCTCGGCATTCTCAGCCTGTAGAAGACACGGGCTCGAAACAAAAGCAGTCAGTAAAGTGCATTTATGGCGTCGCTAAGATGTTAGAGACACTCTGCGAGGGTAAAGGGGTGATTAGAGATCCGTTCTGGACTGTCAGCGAGTAGGGACCCGTGGCCTTGAGAGTGCCCTGGAGACCTAGGAAGAGACTGAATTATCCCCAGGGTGGTGTGTGTGTTAGAGAGTGAGCGAGGGAATGAGGACTTATTTTTCAATGTTCAGTGTAAGAATGCGCAGGTTTTCCTGCTGTTCTGGGGTGGGGGGCAGTGCACGCTTCCCAAAGGTTCAGCTGTGGTCCTTGTGAGTCCGGCAGGCGTGTGCAGGTTCCCACGGTACACCAGCTCTTTTTCGAGAAGCTGCTTCTCTACGTTCTTCTCCCTTGGAGCTCTTCAGCTCATACCCAGGTGGGAAATGATAAAGCACTCTTTACAAGGAGTGTAAAGGAACACAAGATAAAGACTTCTATTTCCATTACTTGTTGTGTCTTATTTGTGGGGTTTTCTCTTTCTTATTTTTTCCAATTCGAGAAGGCTCAAGATCCACAATGATAACCATAGCTGAACCATGGCCGCGTTCAGTGTGCTTCCTGTCTCTGACCCTGTCGTCCTTCGCTCTGGTGATAGAAAATAAGGGTGTTATAGATTCCTTTTGACTATTAATGAGGTGTTGCTTTTATGACCCCTAGAAAGTAACTTACTTTTTGTTCATTGTAACTTCCTTACCATGTTTATAGTTACAATTTAAATGATTCCTGTACACAACCGACAAGAAAATTTCTTGGCTATAAACCCTTCTGATAAGCTCTTTAAAAAATATTTACGTTGTAGTGAGAGGGACTAGCTGGCACTCAGAACACAGTCTTTTCTTAAGGATTATGTCCCCTTACATGAGCAGATGGAGTTGGTTCAACAATAAAGGGGTGCGAGTAGGATTGCTTGGCCTTTTAGGGATTTCTGGCATTGCAGTGAAGCCATGCAGACTGTGAATTCTTCCATTAAGTGTTTGGTCATGAAGATGGTGGCATGATAACTAGCCTGGAAAAAGCCATTTAAAAATGTGATTAATAAGGCTCCACCTTTGACTTTGAATGACCCAGAGTGAATTTCCTGCTCTCACACGACTTAAGAACACTGTTCTAGCACCATCATCTGTACAACACACCATCTTTCCAAAAACACAACTGTAAGCAAATCAATGATAAAGTGTTCATCTTCTTTAAAAACAGTTTAAAAACGTGTCATCTCATTTATCATTATTTCAGACTATCTGGCGATTAATTTTACCACAGTATGATACTGAGTATGAAAAGCCAAGAAAAGTGAGATTGAGAATTCTTAAATAAAATGAGTCATTGCTGTAAATTTCCCCTCTATTTTTAGTAAAGTGAAGGCCAACTTGAATCGTAAATGGTGCACTGCAAAGTTTCATCTTGCAGTGGCTGACATGGTGTTGGCTCGTTGGGTGGGATCCACGGTGAAGAAGCCCCATCTCAAAGTAAAGCTCTATTTTTGCTGGAGGGAGGCAGAGGTAGGAAGGAAGAAGGGGATTAGCAATCGTGGTGTCCTATAGGAGGTGTACCAATATATCCCTATGTTAATATGGAGCTAAATACTTCTTTTATTAAACTTTTTATTTTGAGATAATTGTAGATTCACTTGCACTTATAAAGAATAATACAGAAAGATCCCACGTCCCCTTTACCTAGTTTCCTCCAGAGATAACATGTTGCACAACCACAGTACAATATCACAAGTGGGATATTGATACTGATAAGGTCAAGACATAGAACACTGATACCCCCACAAAGACCCTTTTACCCTTTTATGGCCACACCCACTTCTCCTCAACCCTGACAATCACTAACCTGGTCTCCAGATCTACATGTGGTCATTATTTTTATCATGTTCAATTGACCAACATACAGTACATCATTAGTTTCTGATGTAGTGTTCAACAACTCATCAGTTGCGTGTGACACCCGATGCTCATCACATGTGCCCTCCTCAAAACCCATCACCAGCTACCCCACCCTCTACCCCTCTCCCTTGTTTCCCAGAGTCCAGAGTCTCTCATGGTTTGTCCCCCTTCCTAGCCATCATGGAAATCTGTTTGGTCATTTTTAAGAACATTATCTAAATGGAATTATAAATAATGTGATCTTCTGACATTGGCTTTTCTTTTTTTTTTTTTTTTTTTTGGTCAACATATTCTCTGGAGATAAACCAGGTTGTTGTGTTGTGTGTACCAATAGTTCACTCCTCCACAGTGCTGAGTCGTACATCATTATGTGGACAGACCGTGCTTTGTTTAACCATTTACCCATTCATGGACCTTTGGGTTGTTCCCAATTTGGGAACATTACTAGAAAAGCTGCTATGAACATTCATGCTTAGTTTTTTCTGTGTAAACATACATCTTTATTTCTCTGGGGTAAATGCCCAGGAGTGAACTTGCTGGGTCATACAGTAGTGCTTGCATTTTTAGTTTTTTTTAAGAAATGCCAAATTGTTTTCCAGAGTGGCTGTCCCATCACACTATCAGTGTAGGAGTGACCTGGTATCTCTGTGTCCTCACCAAAATTTAGTGTTTCCCTTAGTTTTTTTTTTTTTTTTAATGTTAGCTGTTCTGATGGGTTTGAGTCAACATTTAGTTGTGATTTCAATTTGCATTTCTCTCATGGCTAATGATACTCTACATCTTTTCATGTGCTTATTGTCCATTTGTACATCCTCTCTGAGGAAACATCTCTATGTTACTTTTGTCCACTTCCAGTTTGGCTGGTTTGTTCTTTCACAGAGTAAAAGTCTTTAATTTTGATAAGATCCAATTTATTAATTTTTCTTTTCATGGATTGTACATTGAGTGTCAGGCTTAAGAACTCTTTGACTTGCTATAGATTCCAAAGATTTCCCATGTTTTTATTCTAAAAGTTTTATAGTTTTATATTTTAACTGAAGTATGTGATCTCTTTTGAACTAATTTGTTTTATACCATAGGTCAAAGGGGTTTTGTTTTTCATTATTGTTTTTTGCTTATACAAGCCCAGTTGCTCGAGCACCATTTCCTGAAAAGACCGTCTTTCCTCTAGTGAATTGTCTTTGCACGTTGGTCAGAAATCAGCTCAGTTCCATGGGGATCTATCTTTCTGACAATATCTGACAATGGATCTATCCAAAGGGATCTATCTTTCTGACAATATCGTGTGATTTTGATTACTGTAGTTATATAATAAGTCTTGAAATTGGGTAATTCATCCTACTTTCTCCTTAGCAAGATTGTTTTACCTCTTCTAGATCTTTTTGGCTTTCATAGAATTTTTAAAAATAATCTTGTCTAAGTCTACAAAAAAAAAAAAAAAAACAATCTTCCTAGAATTTCCGTAGGAGCTGTGTTAATTCTGTATGCCATTTGGGGAGAATTGCCGTCTTTACTAGATTGAGTCTCCCAATCCAATGACATTGTCTGTATCTTCATTTATGTGGAAATTTTTTTTAAATTTCAATAGTGTTTTTTTTTCTTTCAATAAAGTTTTTATAATCTTTTTAGATTTACAGAAAAGTTGTGGAGATTGTACAGAGAGTTCTCATATACACCTCCCCACCACCCCACCCCCTGCACAGTTTCCCGTACTGTTAACATCTTACATTAATATGGTACTTTGGTCACAATTAATGAATCAACATTGGTACATTAGTATTAACTAAAGACCATACAGTATTACATTCCTTTAGTTCTTACCAAAGTCTTCGTATTGGTCCAGGATCTCATACAGGATACCATAGTACATTTATTTGTCAGATTCCCCTTAAGTTTCTCTTGGTTATCATAATTCTTCAGACTTTCCTTGTTTTTAATGACTTGGACAGTTTTGAGGAATACTAATCAGGGATTTTGTGGAGTGTTTCTCAATTTGGACTTGTCTGATAATTTTCTATTATTGGGCTAGGGTTATTTTTTAAGAGATTGGGAAAAGTGTGAAGAAGACCACAGAGGTAAAGTGCTATCCCCATTTCATTACACATTTTCCTTTTTTGTTGTTGTTTTTGTCTGTTTGTTGGTTTGTTTTCCTTTTTTGTTTCTAAGTTCTTTTAGAAAACTTAAATTACACAATACAGTATTATTAACTATAATTACCAAGTTATATAGTAGATCCTCAGACCTTTTTCATTTTATAACTGAAAGTTTGTATGAAGGGTAATTTTTGATTTGCTATTTTTTGTTTCATACATTAGAAGACTAACATCAGTACAAGTCCAACTAATCATGGTAGAATGTGTTTTGTGGTTTTCAGTATAAAAGCCCTTTGTGTGCTTTTATTAGATATACACAAAAGTAGTTCATTTTCTGAGAAATTGTAAATGTTACATATTTTTAATTTCGGTCCTCCTGGGTTTATTGTTGGTTTATACAAATCCATTCGATCTTTGCGTATCAACCTGCTGAACTGTGAGGTTTTTAGTTCTTCGAGGTTTCTTTGGAGATTTCTGTTAAAGTTTGTTCTGTGGACAATGGAGTCATCCACCATCTTCCTTTCTGATCCGTATGTCTCTTATTTTCTCTTAGTCTTTTCTGATCTGTATGGCATTTCTTTCTTTCTTATCCATATACCTTTTATTTCCTTTTTGTGCACTGGCAAGATCTCCCAGCGTCATGTTAAAGAAAGTAATGAGGGCTATTTCCTCACTGTGTTCCTGATCCTAGGAGGCAAAGCATTCAATTTCGCAACTTTAAGTATAATGTTACCTGCAGCATTTTTGTATTTGCTTTTTATCAAATAGAGAAAGTTTCCCTTTATTCCTAGTTTTCTAAGAGTTGTTGTTTTTTTTTTACCATTAATGATTGTTGAATTTTGTCAAATGCTTTTGCTGCATTGATTGATGTGATCATGTGATTTTCTTTTTTAACCTATTAGTATGGTTGATTACATTGGTTGATTTTTAAATATTTAACCTACCTTGCATCCCTGGACTAAACTCCACTTAAAAATGGTGTATAATTTTTTAATGTATTGCTAAATATATCTGTTTGTTAATACTTCATTAAGGTTTTCAGCATCCATATACATGCAGGGTATTGGTTTGTGGTTTTCTTTCATTCTTTCTTGCTTTTTTTTAAAAGGAGGGTGAGTGATATGGTATGTCTTCAGTGAGTTTTGCTATCAGAGTAATAATAGCTTTATGCAGTAAATTGGAAAGTACTACTTCCTCTTTTTTTTTTCCAGAAGAGATTGCATAGAACAGTTGTTAGTTCCTTTTTCAAACATTTGGGAGAATACTTCAGTGAAATCATCTGTGCCTAGAAATTTCTTTTATGGGAATTTCAAAGTTATGAATTCAATTTTCTTGTTACTTATAGAGCTATTCAAATTATCTATTTCCTGTTGGGTGAATTGTATTAGTCTGTGTTTTTAAGGAATTAGTACACTGCATGTATACTGTCAAATTTATGCCTATGGAGTTGTTCATAGTATTCCCTGGTCATCTTTTTTATATCTGTAGGGTCTGTAGTGATATTCCCCATTTCATTCCTGATATTGGTAAATATCTCCCCCCACGCCATTCTTCTTGCTAGAGAACTGTTGATTTTATTGACCTTTTCAAAGAACCAACTCTGTTTCATTGATTTTCTCTCTTGTTCTTCCATTTTTACATTCATTGATTTCTGCTCTTATATTTGTTATTCCTTCCTTCTGCTGACTTTGAGTTCATTTTTCATTTTTTTCTAGATATTTGACATGAGAATTTGTATTATTGAGATTCTTCTTATTTCTTATGTATGCTATCACTTTCCTTTGTTGCCGTGCTTTAGATGCATCCTGAAAATTGGGATGTCTTGTATTTTCCTGTTCATTGATTTTTTTTTTTTCTTGAGACTTTTTCTTTGACCCATGGATTATTAAGCAATATGTTCTTTAGTTTCTGAGTGTTTGGAAATTTTCCTTTTATTTTTCTTGTATTGATTTGTAGTTTAACCCCACTGCAGACAGAGAATACTATCTATATGATTTCAGTTAGCCTAAATGTGTTGAGGTTTGTTTTATCATGCAGGATGTGGTTGATCTGGGTTTAGATGTCATGAGCAATTGAAAAGACTGGATTTTGCTGCCATTAGGTGGAATCCACTGTATCTGTCAGTAAGATCTTGGTAGGTGATGTTGAGTTATTTTACATGCTCAGTGACGTTCTATCTAGTTGTTCTATGGGTTGTTGAGAGAGGGGCACTGAAGTGTCCACAGATAACTGTGAATATGTCTTTCTTTCTTCGTAGTCTGATACTTTTTGCTTCATATATCTTGTAGCTCTGTTGTTTGGTGCATACACATTTAGGATTTTATGTCTTCCTAGTAGATTTACCTTTAATCATTACACAATGTTCGTCTTTATTTCTAGTAAATTTTTTTGGTTCCAGTGTTTATTTTATCTGATATTAATGTAGCCACTTCTGTTTTTCTTCGATTAGTGCTTGCAGGACATATCATTTCTCATCCTTTTACTAGCAGTCTATGTCATTTTATTTAAAGTGAGGTGTGTTTGTGTATGTGCATGTGTTTTTAGATAACATGATTGTTGGGTCCTGTTTTTAATACCCTCTGTCAGTCTCTGTTTCCCCTTACCTTTTGGTCCTTTTCTTCTTTTGCTCTCCGCTTTCACTTATTCTGCCTCAGACGCACAAACCTCACGGCTCTTCCTTGAACTTAACAGGCGTGCATCCCCTCAGAGCTTTTGCTCTCTCTGGTCCCTCCACCAGGAAAGGTGTTCCCCAGGCATCATCTGCTCCTTCATCTTCCTCAGGTTTACCCAAATGTCAGTGTCTTTTCTCTAAGATGTTCAAGTGATGTTCAAGTCTGCTGAGTTGGGAGTGCTGGCGTGGAGTTGCTAGTGTTTCTCATCCACAGCTCTACTGACGTCCTGTTTGAGGTATTCCTTGTCATGGGGCTTCCTGTATCTTGTATAATGTTCAGCATCATCCTTGGCCTGGACCTACTACATGCCCTAGCGTAGAGAGCTGCCACCATTGGGCCACTTGTGACAACCAAATGGTCTCCTGACAAATGTCCCTTGGAAGGCAAACCTGCCTCACAGTGGGCACCACTGAAACAGATTTTAAGGTGTTGAAAGAGCTTGAACAAAAATTATGAGAAATGAGACAGGAAGAAAGAAAGCTCATATGTGAGACAGAAAATGAGCATGGCAGTAAATGAGCTGAGTCAGGCCTTCCTTGTATCATGACAGTTAGAAACATGGAGGGCCCTGCCGACCTAAGACAGTGCGTCTGTAGTAAACCAAGGATCAGGATTTGCACCTGCGTTATTTTATCCACAGGCACACAGCAACGTGGTTAAAGAATCACCAGTGCAGCGGATGGGCTGATCCGAGCTCGGGCCTTCTGCCTGTCAAATGCCAGTGAAACGAAAGGGTGAGGGAATGGGGGCATTACAACTCCGCAGGATTTTGCTCATGAGGAGAGGCAGAGAGAGGTATACCTCACATACTAGGCCCCACACTTTGCTGTGCTTCAGAATTGCACAGGGAGCTTTGGAAAGCACCAAGCTCAGGTCACACCCCATACCAGCGAAATCCACATTTCTGGGGTTGGCGCCAGGCTTCCGTGGTTTGGCAGGTGTCGAGTGCAGAAGAGTTTGGAGACCCCTGGCCCTTCGCAGGAATCTCTGTACCAGCGGTCCTCAGAGTGCAGTCCTCCAAACGGCAGCCTCAGCCCCCCCTGGGGACCTGCCGCAAGGGCAGACCCTCCGGCCTCCCTCGACACAGGCTGAATCAGAAACTGAGGATAAGGCTCAGCAGCTTTATTTTAACAAGACCTTTGGGCTAACATGCACTCCATTTTGAGAATCACTGTTCTTTTTAGAAAGGGCTTTGGGGGATGTGTTGAAGAAATTGTTTAGAAGCAGTCCAGCCTCTTCCTATCCCAGTGGCGTGTGGAACGAACGTGGAAAAGCACATGCCCTTTAGACGTTGTTGCTGACGCCCACGTGAGCCTGCAGCCTACTGTACAGAACAGCCAGGGAGACAGGGGATGGGCTGGGCTGTCCCTTTGGTGCCACACACACAAGAGGCCATTCTTCAGTGTGTACGTCAGACATACAGTTTTTGTTTTCTGTTCCTGTACCAAAGACGGCTGTATTGTCCTTCCCACGGACAGGAAACTCTAAGTAGGAAATGTTTCGCATTTTATCTGTATCACCTCACAGAGCCCCCGTTCATTGTTCAGATTTTGTTGCCAAATCCCACAGGACTGTCAGCTGGCCCAGGTGAGGAAGGCACAACACTGAGCCTCCGTCCTCAGGCTTTGGGGTGATCATGTGTGCATTGCCTGCTACCTTGTTTGGGGTGTCCTGGTCCTGTGTCTCTTTCTGGTCCACATTTGTGCTGGTGTTTGTGTGTGTTGAGGGGCAGCGACAGTTTTCTTAGAGAATCCTGAGGTTCTCTAATTTGCATGAGATACAATACAGCCCGACTGTTTCTCCTGCCTTTAATTATTTCCTTATTTGCCTGGGTTGGAACTCTTCTCCCGAGTTTCACCAGCATCCTTCCTCCCTTTCCTGTGGGGGGAATTCCTCGCATAGCCTTTTCATCGGCAATCACCTGAGACTGCCAAGAAATGACTTTCAGTAGACAGCAGCAGAATCTGTGAATACAAATAAATACAGGGCCTTATCAAACAGCATCCAGAGACAGACCAGTTTCCGCCTGAGAAGAAAAGTATCAATTAATGAAGAATCTGAGTTTAAAATTCAGTTGATGAGAGAATTATTTACTTATGCAGATGTATGGCCAGGGAGAGAAATAACATTATATAAACTGGGTTAATGAAACAAAAGTGGGGGAGAGGGAGAATGGTTCACTTCTCCAAACATAAAAATGAAAAAGTAGGAAAAGAAAAATGCATTTCCTTAAATTTCTTCTTTGTCCATTGTGTTTGGCTTCTGGGTATCGCGCGGCCTTTTCGTTAGAGATGGATCTCCAGAGAGGGTCTGATTTTGCACTGACCGATTCGGCACCTACGTGTACCCTGCGAGCACGTCGACTGCTAACACGCTGCAGAGTGACATCTCTGGACAGAATATTTTCCCAGAGCTCTGCGCCACCCACAACACAAGTAGGAACCCAGAAGGATTTAAAAACCTTCTCTGAAAAACCACACAAGATACTTCAATCTATCTTTTCTAGAGCGATGCAGTTCTTAGCCTTTCTGGGGTGGTCTGAAAGAGTCGAAGGGCTTCTTAGGAACAGTTTTTATGTGTTTAGCATTTGGCTCCCATGGAAACCACGGTGCTTACTATGGGAACTGGGAAGTGTTCTAAGTGTTATATAAATCTGATTCATTTTATCCTAGCATAGGTCCTACCAGGGTGGGTATATTTTTTTAAGAGGGAGAGAGAGTTTGGGGGGCGGGCAGAGGGGAAGAGAGACTCTCAAGCAGGCTCCCTGCTGAGCACAGAACCCAACACAGGGCTCGATCTTAGGACCCTGAGATCATGACCTGAGCGGAAATCAAGAGTTGGGCCCTTAACTGACTGAGCCACCCAGGCACCCGGGTACTTACATGATTTTTAAACTCATTTTACATGTGAGGAAAGTGAGTTACAGAGATGAGGTAGCCAAGGCCACCCAACTAGAGAATGAAAGAGCTGGGATTTGAACTCATGAAATACGGCTTCGGAGATTATGTGCTAGACCACACTGCTGTGCTGTCCTTTCCACTCATACACGAAACAGTCTACAACTCTATTAGCACATTTCAGTCACCACCTTTAAATACATACACCTGTGAGGGGCGCCTGAGGGGCTCAGTGGGTTAAAGCTTCTGCCTTCGGCTCAGGTCATGATCTCAGGGTCCTGGGATCGAGCCCCACATCAGGCTCTCTGCTCAGCTCTCTGCTCTCTCTCTCTGCCTGCCTTTCTGCCTACTTGTGATCTCTCTCTGTCAAATAAATAAACAAAATCTTTTTAAAAAATGAAAAAAAAATACATACACCTGTGAACGGTGGTGGACCACGCGCAGCTCTGAGAGACAGAGAGGCAGCATCCCGAAGGGACTGAAGGAAAATCCATACATGGTGAAAACTAGCCATACCTGGGTTGTGTGCTGTTTTGCATAGCTTCATAGACCTCATGTCCTTGCCTAGCTTCATAGACCTCATGTCCTTGCCTTTCCCAACACTGGCTCGAGCCGATGCCCCCAAAGCCTGGAGACACTATTATTAGAATTTCTTAAACAGAATGCAGCACTTACATACTTTGGCCTTTGGTACAGTTTTAATGAGCTTGACCACCAGGTTTTTAATTCCACAGCACTGGTTAATAGCCTTGATTTTGACCTCAAAATGCCTCGGTTCCATCCCAACCACAGCTAGCTGTTGACCTCTGTCCTCTTACTCGGGTTAACTAACTTACCAAAATCTGATTTCTCAGGTATAAAAGGTCCGTGGAGAACTTACTGCACATATTCAGAGGACGAAATGAGATGTAACATGTGCTGAGCTCCCTGGTCTGTTGGACACGCTGAGGCCCCCCACCGTGGTGGCTGCTGGGGGTCCTGCAGGTGGCGGCAACAGTGGCAGCAATGAGGGGCCAATGAAAATGCTAGATGACCATCAATAGCCAAGGAGCTTCACAGTCAAATGTCAAGGTCAATGATTACATTGGCTTGGAGCTTAGACATAGTCTTCAGAAACTCACACAGCTTTGGAAATATTAATAAAGGCTTTTTAATGGTGCCATTTTGCAAACTGGCAAACAGGAGTTTGGGGGAGGTACAAGGATCAGTTTTTGACAAGTCACGCAGAAGATAAAAATTTCTCTCTGTGCCCTCAAACACAGGGAAGACACGCATTGTTCTCATGCCCCATAATTGCCAGAGCGACAGCTCCAACCACTGTTCACTTTCTTCACATTATCCCCTCAGGTGCCGTGTCATCCCGGTTCTTCCATCCTGGCATGACTTTGTGGAACGCCGATCAAGGCCACGTAGAAAAGGCAGGACCGTATCAGGTCAGTCTGCAGGCTGGAAATGAAATGACCAGTACCATTTATTACCAATCAAAAATGTATTTGCACAGAAGATAGACTGGCAGGAATTATTCAAGTACAAAACCTCAGTCAAGTTAAGAATGGAATCATTGCTGATCAGACACATCAGTCACTTTTGCAATGATAGAGTTCCTTTAAAAATTCCCTCATCTTCATGATTATGTAAAAGACATGCTTTTTAGAAAGCAATCTTTATTAATGAGCCATAAATACAGTCTTCTCACTGCCTGCTGCAGAATTTGGTAAAGAGATTCCGGTGAAAAAAGATTCAGAAGCATGAATGGGCTCTTTAAAACCCTCATTATAGATGTGTTGTGGTTAAATCTTTATTATGCCAGCATTTATGAGAGGGGCCCCTGCGTCAGCACCCACAAAATCTGCCCCCTTGGCTTCCTTCCTTTTGCAATCATCTACACGATTGTTTAAAGAGAAAGCTGCTGATGTGAGCTGATCGTGGAGAACCCAACAATCCCATCCATTAGTGTGATGGGATTTTATTTTAAAAATTGTTTAATAGGCAGGGAAAGGACACAATTTTGCAGTAAAGGCCAGGCGCTTAGCAGAGTGGAAAGGATGATTATCAATCCTAAGAAGCAGTTGGGTAGACTTTGGCTGGAAATAATGAACGTTTCCTCCCTGGAGCACGTGGGAAAGTGCATTTCTCAGGTTGGAAGGAGGGTCCCTTCGCTCCCAGATTCTTTATTTGTTCCACGGAAGACATAAAGTGTAATCGTTGTGCACACACTTACCTTGAACCTCATGCCAGGACTCACCTCCTACTAGGCCAGGTGATGGCCTTGAACGTCACAGGATGGGAAATTCTATTGAAGTGACAACTGGGCTGGGCCTGACGGTCTGGGTCCTCGCCATGCCCTCCGTTTATGCTGTCCAATGTAGGCAGGCTGGGAGGTATGAAGGCCTCTTCGCAGCACATGTGTTATTACGGCAGACAGAGACAGTATGGACAGAAGAGGTCACGGAGCTGGTTCTAAAAAAGCTTCATGATGAAAAAAGAATTTGAGCTGAAGCTGAGCAGTGGGTGTAACTTAGAGTCACTAATTTGGAATTTGTGTTCAATGAGAATACTTCGGAATGAAAATCTCACGATGTGGGAAGAGCCTGGAGAAAGAGATGATCAGCGAGCATTGCCCGCGTCAGATGTTCTGCTTTCTGTCTCGGTTGTTGTTCCCAGTGTGTGTTAGCTGCTGAGGAAAACCCACTATTTACAGCCGTTTTTATGGGCAAACTTGAACAAAATCAACTTGCCTTCAACTCCAGGCATTCCCCAAATATGGCTTATTGAAGGCCATCAAGAAGGCATTCCTAAAGGCTGGGCTCTGAATGTCCCTTCTAGGAAGACCAATAGTTCTTATTCATTTAGCTTTGGGTCTGTCTTTTCAGCAAGACGTAGGAGTAATGAAGTCTTGGATGGTCCCATGCCCACACTTCTGCATCTCAACCCCACCCGGGGCCATTCAGAAATCAGTTTCTTCGGAAATACATAGGCTGGGGAACAGGTAGGAATGTGACATGTAGAGTGAGATAAATGATTTAAGATTAAGGCTTCAGATAGCAAGCGGCTGTGGAAGGTCTTGTATTTGACAGCATTGACTGTACGGTGAAGTCCAGAGTAGGAACTCAGGACACACGGCTCCCAGCACTCGTGGCTGCCTTGTCTGTCTGTGTGCTGTGCACCCGTGGGCAGATCTGTTTGTTACTGGATGCATGGAGGTGTTTTCCAATGAACCGTAGCGGTCACCGTGTTTTATTTTTCTACTCTATTTTCTGCCGCTGTACATGTTTGCAACACTGGGTTAGCCCTGAAGCCACTTGAACTTGGAAGCTTCAGTTAAAGAGTCTGCAAACCCCAGATGGTTTCACCAGCAAGTTTCATGGACGTTTAAGGGAGGAAGAAATAAGAGCAGTGAACACAAATTCTCCCGTGAAATCAAGAAAGAATGAATACTAAGCAGTACATATTATGAATTGCCATAACTTCGTAAGGGAGAATCCGGGAAAGAGGAGATACAGACCAATCTCACCCATGAATGCAGACGCAAAAATGAAAATCAAAGTATTAGCAAGTTGAATTCAGCAGTGTGTAAGTACACTGAGTCATGGTCAGGTGGGATTTAGTCTAGAAAGGCAAAGTTGTTGTAATAGTAAAAAACCCATCGATGTGGTGAGTCACATAAATAAAAAAAGGAAAAGTATATGATCATCTTAATGGGCACCAAAAAGCAAGCATCTAATTAAATGCAACATCTCTTTAATGTAAAGCCTTTTAACGAATGAGTAGTAGGAGGGTTAGTCGTTAACCTGGTAGAAATGTTATCTACAAAAAACCACAGCAGACTCATACTTAATGGGGAAGCACGGACACGTTTTCCTTCGCAATCAGGCCATTACGCCCATGCTGCCTCTTACAGCTGGGTGCAGTGGCCTCCAGAGAACCCAACAAGATGATGAGTGAATCGAAAGATAGAAAAGAATGCACGCTTCAAACACATAAAGTTCGAAAATAGGTAAGGCAAAAATGTTTAAATATTTGAATGGTAATTGACAAAGAAAACCCGGGAACCAAGTCAGAGGAGTGAGGAAAAAGGAGGTGTCCTAGCGGGTAAGGACCACGGGGACTTGCGGGGGGGATGTGGTTCTCGGCTCTTGGCAATTCTCCCCTTCGGGACCTGGCTGGTGGTTGTGTGAGTATCCAGGGGCGGAGTAATTCATTAATCTGCACATTCCTATTTTATTCAATTTCTTTTTAATATTGGGTTACCCAGTCCTGTTAAAAGCAGAAAAATGTCTGTGAAGGACCTGGATAATACACCAGCAATCGTTCGCTCCAACGAGAAAACCACTGGGTTTGCAGAAATCATGGGTAATGGAAAGCAGGAGTTCTCCATCTTGGTACAACTGACATTTGGGGATAAATACGTGGCCAGTTCCTTGTGTGGAAGGCTGTGCTGTGTGTTACAAGATGCTGGGCACCGTCTCCGGCATCTGCCCACCACATGCCGCATCACCCACTACCCCCTTTGTGACAACCAGTGGGGAGCCACTGCCTTGAAGGAACTAGCACGTGGAGGCGTTGTGCTCTGGTAACACGTTTGTTAGAGTAGCCCTCGTTGAGTTCATTTTCCGGAGGTTTCTGTAACCTTACACATTCATCATTCTGCTCCAACTTTCCCTCATAGTTTATTTTAAAACCCCCTGAGATTAATTTCTCTGTAACTTGTTTTTCAGATATGTGGACCCATGTGGCTTGAGGAGCAGTCCGATTTCTCTCATAATTATTGTAAGTATTGTGTTGCAAGTTTTGCCCAAGAGGAGCTATTTTAGAATGGAATGCTGTGACAGCGCGAACCAACCGGTATCAGAGACTCTAATCTCAGTCTTTATGAAACGGGCAGATTGGCAGGAAACCCCAGGGGTTCACCCACCATGAATTATGGTGAGGAATGCAGAAGCAGGGCAACTTCTCCTCTGTTGGTGGAAGCCTGCCCCTGCCCCCAGGCCCCTTTCTCACTGGTCCCACCAGTCCCCTCCGCCACACCTTCTCTTACTTCCACGTTAACAAAGACAGGTTTTGGCAGGCATAACTCAGCCAGTGATTTCAATTATACGTTCAAGTGAGCCACATCAAGAACTGAAAATATAGGGTAAAAACCACACTCTGCAGTGGCATTTTCATTGTTTTATTTTGAGTCATGACCAGTAACTGGAATCCATATACTTCACTGAACTTTTGAAAGCAAGCTCATTTACAGCACATTCAGTCTGCATTTTTGGGAAAACAAGTAACCAATTTTGCTAACTCTGGTGTATTTTAATTGGGTGGCAATTTCCAAACCCATCTGTGGGATAAACAATGATAAGCCACCCCCAGCTTTTCAAAGAGACAAACAGAATGTCAATTTGACTGAACGTATTTCTTGTTCTTTGAGATGAAACCAAGACCAGTCCTCCCACACTTGGGGGTAGATTCTGTCTCGAGTTTACGCCCTCCCACGGGGTCTCTGTCCGCCGCTCCTCTCTGCTTCTCCTTCCACAAGCACAGTCACTGGGGTCAGCATGAGCTGCTTGACTGGTGGACCAGGCTGGGTGGTTCCAACAGCTGGGGCTTCCGTAGGCTTGAGGCGTCTTAATGGCCAGTCGCCTGTCCAGTCACTTCCAGGCCCATCTGCTCACGGGGCTAGCTGCCATCTTTGGGATATGCGGCCATCCTGCTTCTCTCCTGAGTGGCCAGACCCTGCTTCTCTAGCTGTTGAAGCCCCACGTTCCTCCCAGTCTTCCTTCTCTTCTGTGTAGAGGTCAGGACCCAATGAGACTTCTAAATCACGCGTCTGGGTCTTCCCTGGCATTCCCAGACTCTTTCCCTGTTTCTCAGTTCGCCACTTTTCCACCACCGTGTTCCAAGAGAGTGATTTAGGCCATAGTAATAATTGACCCTCGCAGAGCATACGTGTTCTACGCACTTCAATCTTTGCGACAACCCTGTGATGTACATTCTCTTGGGATCACCGTTTTACAGATGAGGAAACTGAGGCACAAATGAGTTCAGTATGTTGTCTAAGGACACACACCTGAGATGGGGTGGGGCCCCTTTCCAGCCCGGGATATCTAGCTGTAAGAGCAGTTTCTGAGAACCAGCAGCTGGTACAATGGTACAAGCCCCCGCGGCCCCCCCCCCCCCCCCCCCCCCCCGCCCAAACTCCTGGGGTCGTCCATTTGCATTTCCATGCACCCCTGCTGTTACTGCTGTCTCTGTCCTTGTCTTTCAAGCCCTAATATCTTGTGATTCCCTGGAGGGATGGACAGTGTCAGCAGAATCTTGGTGTCCCTCCCTTAGGGACTCACAACATGATGAAAGATGTTTTTGCCACTTACCAAAATCTTTTTTTAATTGCTTCGAAGTACTGGCGTATTAAAAACTCAGTTTATGTCAAGATGCTCTCAAATCTGGGTAAGATTTGGCCAATGAATGTTTGGGGCCCTAATGAGTTCTTCTCTCCTCTTCTGTGTTCAGGTCATTCGGGACACATCATCCTCTTTTCTCTGTTTTCTCCTCTACCTCCTCCCACCCCTTTTTTTTTTCTTTCTTTTTCGTCCTGGAGTATTTTCTCAATTGATTTCAAATGCTGATGACATCAACACCAGGACATGAATGACTGGGTACAAGGTTTTCCTACAGTACATCTCAGAGGTTCTTTATGTGCGAGAGGGGGAGTGGCAGGGCTGGGGCGATCCATAGGAAAACAAATGTAAGAAATGTAGCATTAAGGAAATACAAATAGATTCATATACAGAAGCCACTGACAAGCCCGGAGTGAGGATGCGGCTGATGTGCGCTCCAAGTCCTCAGGAGGGGGACACCGCCTGCAGAACCCCGTGCCTGCCTGACACCAGACTCCAGCAGCCAGCGCCGACAGTCATTCCGTGAGGACCAAACATAGATTCAAACTAAAGGTTTCATTTCTGGAGCCACAGAGCCTGGGGTTTGAATTTTGCTTCTATCATGAAATAACTGTAGGACATTGGGCAAGTCCCCGACCTGTCTTAGAAATAATCACACTTGTGTCTTAGGATTTTTTAAACAGATGTGTGCCTGAATGACCCAGGCAATGATTTTTAAATTTTTATTTTTTTTGTCTTTTATGTTATTTGTTTTTACATGATTGTTTTTATTAACTGTGCAAGTACCCAAAACAGAGAGCTGTGTTGCCCATGAAAACAAGGGCTCAGAGGGAAACATGGGTTCCTAAATCTTCCTTGACACATCAATTCTTATGATGACTGAGCTGGGAGAGAGCTGCCCTGTTATGGCTAGCTTAGGTCAACACGTCTGGGCTAGTCATGGTTGCTAAGAGCCAAGAACAACAGAGAACTCACCATCAAGGCCCCACAGCCCTCGGTTCCAGACAAGCCCCCCACACACACAACCCAGAGATTATGCTGTTGACTAGTCTTGACCTGGAGCCATTACAAAGAATCAGTAAAACTGCTTTGTGGGCTTGGCTGTGATTCAAGACTTTTCATGAGTTGCTTTTGAAGGTGTTTTCAAGGTAAGCACCGTGTGGGAAGTAGATGTCACTCCCCCGAAGACGGAAAAGGGACCGTTGTGGTGTCTGCAGTCAGTTCTCTGTGAACTCACGAAGCTCATTTGCAGTAATGCTTCTCACTTCCAAGAGTCTTCTCATTTCCTCATTCACTGCATTTTATCCTTGAGTCATCCGAGTGTGCAATCTTCACTAAACATACGAGATACCGAGATACCGGGGAGAGAGATGGGGAAAGCGCACATCATTTTCGACCATGGAGGAGGAGAACAGACTCTGGTGATGAGGAACCACATCTCAGGGTCCCGCCAAAAGGCAGCAAGCTCGCATCGTGACGGAAAGTCTCCGTAGACTCCCGGTCATTTTATTTTATTTTTTTTATAATGATTTTTTTAAAGATTTTATTTATTTATTTGACAGAGATCACAAGTAGGCAGAGAGGCAGGCAGAGACAGAGAAGAGGAAGCAGACTCCCCGCCAAGCAGAGAGCCCGGTGTGGGGCTCGATCCCAGGACCCTGCGTCCATGACCTAAGCCGAAGGCAAAGGCCCTAACCCACTGAGCCACCCAGGCGCCCCCCGTCATTTTATTTTAAGGCCGATGAGACTCATCTGTTTTTAGGTAGAAAGACATAGATTGTAATGCCCTATTTCAAGACACTATTGATTAATAAAAATACTTGTTTTTAGAGCTGTAAACCAGAGTCTTCCTCTGTGCGTTAGACAAGTCCCATGTCTCAATGTTGTAAGAGTACATCTTAGTCCATTCAAGCAGCTCTAACAAAATGCCACAGACCCTCATTGCTCATGGCCCTGGAGGCTGGAAGTCCGTGATCAGGGCGCCAGCACAGCCGAGCTCTGGGGAAGCCCCTCTTTTCAGGTGCAGACTGCTGACTTCCTGCCGTGTCCTCACATAGTGGAAGGGACAAAGTAGCTCTCTGGGGTCTCCATAAAAGGCGGGACCTTCATGATCTGATCACATTCCCTAAAGCCCCATCACCTTTGCAGTTAGAATTTCAACATAAGAATTTTGGAGACACACAAACAGATCCTGGCATGGTGTGGAGCTGAACCAGAGCAAGCAGGAATGACTCAGCCTGGCCGGTTGTTCCCTGAGAAGAGCCACTGCGGAAACCCTGGCTTTCCCGGAAGTGTAGACCTGCAGGGCCTAGCACAGAACCTCAAGAGGAGAGAAGGTCGTTCATATCTTTGAGTCTGATGGCAACAGGCAGAAGACGGATACTGTGAGATCCTAACAGCAATGAAAAAAAATTGTAGGGGTGCCTGGGTGGCTCAGTGGGTTAAGCCTCTGCCTTCGGCTAGGGTCATGATCTCAGGGTCCTGGGATCGAGTCCCGCATCGGGCTCTCTGCTCGGCAGGGAGCCTGCTTCTCCCTCTCTCTCTCTCTGCCTGCCTCTCTGCCTGCTTGTGATCTCTCTCTCTGTCAAATAAATAAATAAATAAAATCTTAAAAAAAAAAATTGTAGAGGATAATTGACTCCATCGTGAGTTCAAGTTACCCCCTAATCCACAGGTCAGCAAACTTTTTCTGCAAAGGGTCAGAGAGTAAGTAATTTAGTCTTTGAGGAGCATTTCATTTCTTTTGCAACAACTCCACTCTACCATTATACTGCAAAAGGAGCCAAACGCCACAAAGGGAATGAAGGTGACTGTGTTTCAATGGAAATTTAATTATGGATACTGAAATTTAAAATGCATACAGTTTGCATGTGCCAAGAAATACCCTTACCACAAACAAAACTGAAAAAATCAATTATAAGAAATATTATGAGCAACTATATGCCAACAAATCAGGCAACTGGAAGAAATGGATGCATTCCTAGAAACACATAAACTACCAAAACCGAGACAGGAAGGAATAGAAAACCTGAATGGACCCATAACCAGCAAGGAAATTGATGCAGTAATCAAAAATCCTCCAACAAACAAGAGTCCAGGGCTGGATGGATTCCCAGGGGAATTCTACCAAACATTTAAAGAAGATTTTGTACCTATTCTCCTGAAGCTGTTTCAAAAAATAATTTGAAATGGAAGGACAATCTCCAAACTCTTTTTATGAGGCCAGCATTACCTTGATCCCAAAACCAAAGACCCCACCAAAAAGGAGAATTACAGACCAATATTCCTGATGAACATGGGAGCAAAAATTATCGCCAAGACACTAGCCAATAGGATCCAACAGTACATTGAAAGGATTATACACCACTACCGGGTGAGATTTATCTTTGGGATACAAGGGTGGTTCAGTATTCACAAACCAATCAGTGTGATATACCACCTTAATGAAAGAAAGGACAGGAACCATATGATCCCCTCAATTGATACAGAAAAATCATTTGACAAAATACAGCATCATTTCTTGATTAAAACTCTCTGCATTGTAGGGATAGAAGTAACATACCTCAACGTTGTAACAGTCATCTGTGAAAAACCTATAGCAAATATCATTCACAATGGGGAAAAATTGAGAGCTTTCCCCCAAGGTCAGGAGTACAGTGGGGATGTCCACTCTCACCACTGTGGCAGGATATAAAATGAATACATAGAAATCAGTTGCATTTATTTATATACACTAACAATGAGACAGAAGAAAGAGAAATTAAGGAATTGATTCCATTTACAATTGAACCAAAAACTAAAGGTATCTAGGAATCAACCTAACCAAAGAGGTAAAGGACCTGTAGTCTGAAACTATAGATTACTCATGAAAGAAATGGAGGAAGACAAAGAAATGGGAAAACATTCCATGTTCATGGATTGGAAGAATGAATATTGTGAAGATGTCTATGCTCCCCAAAGCAATCTACACATTCCCTGTAGTCCCTATCAAAATCCCATCAAAGCATAAGAGACTCATAATCATAGGAAACAAACTGAGTGTTCCTGGAGGGGAAGGGGTGGGGGCAGGGGGTAACTGGGGGATGGGCATGAAGGAGGGCACGTGATGTGATGAGCACTGGGTGTTAGGTAAGACTGATGAATCGCTGACCTCTGCCTCTGAAACTAATAATAATACTGTGTGGTAATTAATTGAAATAAAATAAAATAAAATGCAGCTGTCACTCATTCCTTCTTTGATCCACTGATGCCTCACCAGTGAGGCTGCTAGACGCACCGGTGTCAACCCCCTTGTTCACAGACCGGAGAATGAAGAGATGTGACTGATGGCAACGCATGGCTAACCTGTGTCTGGTGACACTGAGGCTGTTGCTCTTCAGATGCCGGAAGCCAGATGGCCTTGGCCACAGGGCGGGGCTGGCGGAACCTAGGAGGGGAGTGGACGCTGATATTTAGTGAGCAATGGTAGTAAGGCCAAGCACTGTGCTAAGTGCTTTCCATGTAATGATCATATTTGATCCTTCCAACACCCTGGGGGCCCATACATATCCGTGTTAGAGGTAAGAAACCGAGCGGCAGATTGCCCAAGACTGCCGAGCCGACCCGCGGGTATGAGCAGAAGGAAGGAGGACGAGTCGTTCTAGTGCTGAGGCCTGTTTCTTGCCGGTTTGTTTCCGCTTGTTGTAAAACATAACTCACGGGGCAAGACGGTCACAGCACTGGCTGAATGCAAAACCTGGGTTTCTCTGCAGACAAGGCAAAAGTCATGGGTAATTTTAACACATCCGTCGGTGCATCCGATGGTGAATACTAGCTCTCTGATGAGACAAATAGAAATATCCACGCCTAGGATGCAGAGAAAGGGGAACCCTCCTACACTGTTGGTGGGAATGCAAGATGGTGCAACCACTCTGGAAAACAGCATGGAGGTTCCTCAAAAAGTTGAAAATAGAACTACCTTATGACCCAGCAATTGCACTACTGGGTATTTACCCTAAAGATACAAACGTAGTGATCCGAAGGGGCACGTGCACCCGAATGTTTATAGCAGCAATGTCTACAATAGCCAAACTATGGAAAGAACCTAGATGCCCATCAACAGACGAATGGTTAAAGAAGATGTGGTATATATACACAATGGAATACTATGCAGCCATCAAAAGAAATGAAATCTTGCCATTTGCGATGACGTGGATGGAACTAGAGGGTATCATGCTTAACGAAATAAGTCAATCGGAGAAAGACAACTATCATATGATCTCCCTGATATGAGGGAGAGGAGATGCAACATGGGGGGTTAAGGGGGTAGGAGAAGAGTAAATGAAGCAATATGGGATTGGGAGGGAGATAAACCATAAGTGACTCTTAATCTCACAAAACAAACTGAGGGTTGCTGGGGGGGA